>NC_086448.1:308019224-308352349 GCF_028390025.1 Pseudophryne corroboree | reverse complement strand
GTAACTTTACTATGATGAAAGTAATTTTACTCACGGCTTTTTCTTCGCTCCGGCGATCGTAATGTGATTGACAGGAAATGGGTGTTACTGGGCGGAAACACGGCGTTTCAGGGGCGTGTGGCTGAAAACGCTACCGTTTCCGGAAAAAACGCAGGAGTGGCCGGGAAAACGGTGGGAGTGCCTGGGCGAACGCTGGGTGTGTTTGTGACGTCAACCAGGAACGACAAGCACTGAAATGATCGCACAGGCAGAGTAAGTCTGGAGCTACTCTGAAACTGCTAAGTAGTTAGTAATCGCAATATTGCGAATACATCGGTCGCAATTTTAAGAAGCTAAGATTCACTCCCAGTAGGCGGCGGCTTAGCGTGTGTAACTCTGCTAAATTCGCCTTGCGACCGATCAACTCGGAATGAGGGCCTATATACACTGCTCAAAAAAATAAAGGGAACACTAAAATAACACATCCTAGATCTGAATGAATGAAATATTCTTATTAAATACTTTGTTCTTTACATAGTTGAATGTGCTGACAACAAAATCATACAAAAATTATCAATGGAAATCAAATTTATTAACCCATGGAGGTCTGGATTTGGAGTCACCCTCAAAATTAAAGTGGAAAAACACACTACATGCTGATCCAACTTTGATGTAATGTCCTTAAAACAAGTCAAAATGAGGCTCAGTAGTGTGTGTGGCCTCCACGTGCCTGTATGACCTCCCTACAACCCACACAAGTGGCTCAGGTAGTGCAGCTCATCCAGGATGGCACAGCAATGCGAGCTGTGGCAAGAAGGTTTGCTGTGTCTGTCAGCGTAGTGTCCAGAGCATGGAGGTGCTACCAGGAGACAGGCCAGTACATCAGGAGACGTGGAGGAGGCCTTAGGAGGGCAACAACCCAGCAGCAGGACCGCTACCTCCGCCTTTGTGCAAGGAGGAACAGGAGGAGCACTGCCAGAGCCTGCAAAATGACCTCCAGCAAGCCACAAATGTGCATGTGTCTACTCAAACGATCAGAAACAGACTCCATGAGGGTGGTATGAGGGCCCGACGTCCACATGTGGGGGTTGTGCTTACAGCCCAACACCGTGCAGGACGTTTGGCATTTGCCAGAGAACACCAAGATTGGCAAATTCGCCACTGGCGCCCTGTGCTCTTCATAGATGAAAGCAGGTTCTCACTGAGCACATGTGACAGACATGACAGAGTCTGGAGACGCCAAGGAGAACGTTCTGCTGCCTGCAACATCCTCCAGCAAAACCGGTTTGGCAGTGGGTCAGTAATGGTGTGGGGTGGCATTTCTTTGGGGGGGCCGCACAGCCCTCCATGTGCTCGCCAGAGGTAGCCTGACTGCCACTAGGTACCGAGATGATTTCCTCAGACCCCTTGTGAGACCATATGCTGGTGCGGTTGGCCCTGGGTTTCTCCTAATGCAAGACAATGCTAGACCTCATGTGGCTGGAGTGTGTCAGCAGTTCCTGCAAGATGAAGGCATTGATGCTATGGACTGGCCCGCCCGTTCCCCAGACCTGAATCCAATTGAGCACATCTGGGACATCATGTCTCGCTCCATCCACCAACGCCACGTTGCACCACAGACTGTCCAGGAGTTGGCGGATGCTTTAGTCCAGGTCTGGGAGGAGATCCCTCAGGAGACCATCCACCACCTCATCAGGAGCATGCCCAGGCATTGTAGGGAGGTCATACGGGCACGTGGAGGCCACACACACTACTGAGCCTCATTTTGACTTGTTTTAAGGACATTACATCAAAGTTGGATCAGCCTGTAGTGTGTTTTTCCACTTTAATTTTGAGGGTGACTCCAAATCCAGACCTCCATGGGTTAATAAATTTGATTTCCATTGATAATTTTTGTGTGATTTTGTTGTCAGCACATTCAACTATGTAAAGAACAAAGTATTTAATAAGAATATTTCATTCATTCAGATCTAGGATGTGTTATTTTAGTGTTCCCTTTATTTTTTTGAGCAGTGTATAATGTATCTATGCATTGCTGCAGGATAATAAAACCTCATTGTTTTGAAATATATGGAGAATAATATAACTAAACAGGGGCGTAGCCAGAACTTTGCAGGCCCCATAGCAACATTTTGAAGGGGCCCCTACCCAAATGCTCCTAGAGAGACTCCTCTCCACATCAGCTGCTAATTTTTTGCCCTGGTTCATTTTCTGGACCATAGTAGTGCCTTGGTTTTATTATGCCCCATAGCAGTGATTTAATTAATTTTCTGAACCATAGTAGCACTCTAATTCACATTATAGGGCTGCCCGTACACATTATGCCTCACAGTATCAGTTCACATTATGACGTACAGTGTCCCCAGGTCATATTATGCCACAATACAGTGCCTTCACTTCATATTGTGCCACATTTCAGGGCCCCAGTTCATATTATGCAACATTATAATTCCCCTCCAGTTCATTTTATACCACATTACAATGAACAGGTCAATTTACGTAAATAGATTGCAGGCTCCAAGGCAAATATTTGTAAGTGCCCCTATGTACCACCGAATGACAAAATATGTATATAACATATGTAACTCTCACAGATAAAAGGGGCCCCTCTCAACCCTGGGCCCCATAGCAGCTGCACTGTCTGCGCCTATGGTAGCTACACCCTTGTAACTAAAGCAGTATGTTATTGACACATTTCTCTTACGTCCTAGAGGATGCTGGGGACTCCGTAAGGACCATGGGGTATAGACGGGGTCCACAGGAGACATAGGCACTATAAAGAACTTTAGAATGGGTGTGCACTGGCTCCTCCCTCTATGCCCCTCCTCCAGACCTCAGTTAGATCCTGTGCCCAGAGGAGACTGGGCGCATTACAGGGGAGCTCTCCTGAGTTTCTCTGAAAAAAGAATTTTGTTAGGTTTTTTATTTTCAGGGAGCCCTGCTGGCAACAGGCTCCCTGCGTCGTGGGACTGAAGAGAGAAAAGCAGACCTACTTAGGCTCTGCTTCTTAGGCTATTGGACACCATTAGCTCCAGAGGGTCGGAACGCAGGTCTCACCCTAGCCGTTCGTCCCAGAGCTGCGTCGCCGTCCTCCTTGCAGAGCTGGAAGATAGAAGCCGGGTGAGTATTAGAAGAAAGAAGACATCACAGGCGGCAGAAGACTTCAGTTTCTTCTCTGAGGTAACGCTCCCACACACACACACACACAGGGGTGTATCTACCTATTGGCCAGGATGGCACTCGCCAGGGGCGCCAGGCAAGGAGGGGGCGCCGCCTGACTGTGCCACCCACGGCCAAAGGATAGAAAAGCAGTACTGTCAGACTGTACCTGGAGAGAGTCTGTTACTGCTGGAGAGGCGCTGGTGTCCGGCAGCACCACACTTGTAATCAGACTCAAAATAAACTACAGCTCCCAGCAGCCCTTGTTGCAGGGAGCTCCCAGCAGCAAGGGCTGCTGGGAACTAGAGGTGAGCGGATTCGGTTTTACTCGGATATACTCGGTTCTCAAAACGGCATCTGATTGGCTATCCAAAACACGTGACATCCGTGAGCCAAAAAGATGCCGTTTTGAGAACTGAGTAAATCCGAGTAAAACCAAATCCGCTCATCTCTACTGGGAACTATAGTTTATTGTGAGTCTGATTACAAGTGCGGTGCTGCCAGACACTAGTCTGATCACTAGTGCAGTGCGGTGCTGACGGACACCGGCGCCACGCCGGCTGTAACAGACTCTCACCAGGTACACAACATATGTTATATAGCACAGTGCTATAGATCTATTTGTTGTTGAAGAGAATAAAAAAGTGCCAGTGTTTGGGCGAAGGGACTGTAGCATACCTCCCAACTTTGGCCTGGCTGGAAGAGGAACACACGCGCAAAAAGGTGGTGTGACCTATGAAAAGGGGTGGGGCTTCATGGAGGAGCCGCAATCGCGAGCCACGCCCCCGTTTTCGTCACTGAGGAGGCATGCCCAGTGCTCTGTAGCCGCTGGCATGCCCCCTCTCCCTCTGACTCCAGTGAATAGACGCTGTGCTAAGCAGGGCAGCGAGAGACAGAGCCTCCCAACTGCCCCTTCCCACCGCTGGACACTGCAGCCCGCGGGTGGGACTGTCCAGCGAAAATCGGGACAGTTGGGAGGTATGCTGTAGTACCTGGAAAACTACACGATTTTCATGCATGTTAGATGTAAGTAAGTAGTAAGTAAGCGAAAACTTTAACTTGTTGAGTGTAATAAAGAAAATACATATCTTGCCTATTTCAAGGCCAGGTTTAAGGAAATGTTTATCAGTTAATTGAATAATTGATCATTTTATCTTGGAAGTGATGGCACCCTGATGTTTTTTCTAACAGGAAGCACTTCTACCATCCAACTAATGGTGTTTGGTTAATGGCTGGGTCCATTTGAGGCTCATCTCACAGCAGCTCGTTAGCATTTCATTCAGGATGCAGTCAAGATGCCGGCGTTTGGCATCCTGGCGGTTGGAAAGCTGACACCAGCATCCCGAAACTGCTCGGAATGCTGATGCTGACATCCCAACATAGATAGCGATGCAGAATGCCAAAATCCAGATCGAGTTGATGCCAAAGTCTCCACTGGCAAGCCGCGTGGGATGGTTAGGGTTAGCCTGCGAGGGCGGGAGGGCTAGGGTTAGGCTGCAGGGAGGGAGATTAGGAAGGGTGGTTTAGGGTTAGGCAGCACTGAAGAGGCTTTTGTGGGGGGCAGTTTTATGTTAGGCTGTGGGAAAGGTGGGTTAGGGGGGAGTGATGGTGTAACATGAATACGAGACACTACTGTGTGGTGTAATGTGAATGAGGGACACTACTGTGTGGCATAATTTGAATTGGAAGTACTATTATGTCCACACCCTTCCCCCACAAGACCATGCCCCATTTCCAATACTCACACCTTATTCCAAATGTGTGTAGGGGGGGGTGCTACACACACACACACACACACACACACACACACACTGCACGGATGGGTGCAGGGCACAGGGGGGGCACCCTGGTCAGCAATAAAAACCTCTAGGCTGGCAATATATATATTTAGGCTGCGGAGGCAGTATATATAACAATCCCCTGCCAGTATGATATTGTTGAGCGAGGGGGCGGAGCTTCATCCCACAGCACTAACCAGCGCCATTTTCTCCACAGCTCGCTGCAGAGACGCTGGCTCCCCGGACTCTCCCCTGCTGAACACGGTGATAGAGGGCTTAAACAGAGGGGGGGGGGGGGGGGGCACTTGTAATTGGCGCAGTGAATGTATATTGTATACAGATATATATATTAAAGGCGCTGTGTATCTGAGAATTGTTTCCAGGGTCATTGGCGCTGGGTGTGTGCTGGCATACTCTCTCTCTGTCTCTCCAAAGGGCCTTATTGGGGAACTGTCTCCAGATTAGATATTTCCCTGAGTGTGTGGGGGTGTTGGTACGTGTGTGTCGGCATGTCTGAAGCGTAAGGCTCTTCTAGGGAGGAGGTGGAGCAAATGAGTGTGGTGTCTCCGTCGGCAACGCCGACACCTGATTGGTTGGATATGTGGAATGTTTTAAATGCAAATGTGGCTTTATTACATCAGAGGTTGGACAAAGCGGAGCCCAGGGATAAAGCAGGGAGTCAATCCTTGCCTTTCACTATGTCACATGGCCCTTCTGGGTCTCAGAAGCGCCCACTATCCCAAGTAGCAGACACTGATACCGACACGGATTCTGACTCCAGTGTCGACTACTATGATGCGAGATTGCAACCAAAGTTGGTAAAAAGTATTCATTATATGATTATTGCAATAAAAGATGTGTTGCATATCACAGATGACCCCTCTGTCCCTGACACGAGGGTCCACATGTTTAAAGAAAAGAAACCTGAGGTTACTTTCCCCCCTTCTCATGAGCTAAATGAGTTGTTTGAAAGGGCTTGGGAAACTCCAGACAAGAAACTGCAGATTCCCAAGAGAATTCTTATGGCGTATCCTTTCCCGGCTAAGGACAGGATACGGTGGGAATCCTCTCCCAGGGTGGACAAGGCGTTAACGCGCTTATCCAAAAAGGTGGCGCTGCCATCTCAAGATACCGCAGCCCTCAAGGATCCTGCTGATCGCAGGCAGGAGACTACCTTGAAGTCGATTTATACACATACGGGTACCTTACTCAGACCGGCAATAGCGTCTTCTTGGGTTTGTAGTGCTGTAGCAGCTTGGACAGATACCTTGTCAGCTGAAATTGATACCCTGGATAAGGATACCATTTTATTGACCTTGGGTCATATTAAGGACGCAGTTCTATATATGAGAGATGCTCAGAGAGATGTGGGTCTACTGGGTTCAAGGGCCAGCGCCATGGCGATTTCTGCTAGGCGAGCCCTGTGGACCCGCCAATGGACGGGTGATTCCGACTCAAAGAGGCATATGGAGGTTTTGCCTTACAAGGGTGAGGACTTATTTGGGGAAGGTCTCACGGACCTGGTTTCCACAGCTACTGCAGGTAAATCTACTTTTTTGCCTTATGTTTCTTCACAGCCAAAGAAAACGCCACATTATCAGATGCAGTCCTTTCGGTCGCATAAGTCCAAAAGAGGTCTGGGTCTTCCTTTCTCACCAGAGGTAAGAGCAAGGGGAAAAAACTGCCAGCTGCGGCTAGTTCCCAGGAGCAGAAGTCCTCTCCGGCTTCTACTAAATCCACCGCATGACGCTGGGGCTCCGCTGAGGGAGTCTGCCCCAGTGGGGGCACGTCTTCGACTTTTCAGCCACATCTGGGTTCAATCAGAGGTGGATCCCTGGGCAATAGAAATTGTATCCCAGGGTTACAAGCTGGAATTCGAAGATGTGCCTCCTCGCCGTTTTTTCAAATCGGCCCTACCAGCTTATGCCCCAGAAAGGGAGGTAGTTTTAGATCCAATTCAAAAACTGTGTCTACAACAAGTGGTGATCAAAGTTCCCCTGCTTCAACAGGGGACGGGGTACTACTCAACCCTGTTTGTGGTCCCGAAACCGGATGGTTCGGTCAGACCCATTCTGAATTTAAAATCCTTGAACCTATAATTGAAAAGGTTCAAATTCAAGATGGAATCGCTCAGGGCGGTTATCGCCAGCCTGGAGGGGGGGGGATTTTATGGTGTCACTGGACATAAAGGATGCATACCTTCATGTCCCCATATATCTTCCTCATCAGGCGTTCCTGGGATTTGCTGTACAGGATTGTCATTACCAATTTCAGACGTTGCCGTTTGGGCTTTCCACGGCCCCGAGGATTTTCACCAAGGTAATGGCAGAAATGATGGTGCTCCTGCGCAAGCAGGGAGTCACGATTATCCCATACTTGGACGATCTCCTGATAAAAGCGAGATCGAGAGAACAGTTGCTGAAAAGCGTGTCATCTCCCTGAGAGTGTTGCAGAAACACGGCTGGGTTCTCAATCTGCCAAAGTCACAGTTGGTTCCAACGACCCGATTGGCTTTCTTAGGCATGATTCTGGACACGGAACAAAAGAGGGTTTTTCTCCCGATGGAAAAAGCCCAGGAACTCCAGAACTTGGTCATGGACCTGTTGAAACCGAAATGGGTGTCGGCCCATCAATGCACTCGAGTTCTGGGGAAAATGGTGGCGTCTTACGAGGCCATTCCCTTCGGCAGGTTCTATGCGAGGACTTTTCAGTGGGACCTTCTGGACAAGTGGTCCGGTTCCCATCTACATATTCATCAGAAGATCAGCCTGTCCCCCAGGGCCAGGGTATCTCTGCTGTGGTGGCTGCAGAGTGCTCACCTTCTAGAGGGTCGCAGGTTCGGCATTCAAGACTGGGTTCTGGCGACCATGGACGCGAGCCTCCGAGGATGGGGAGCAGTCACACAGGGAAGAAACTTCCAGGGACTGTGGTCAAGCCAGGAGGCTTGTCTACAAATAAACGTACTGGAATTGAGGGCCATATACAACGGCCTATATCGGGCGGAGACTCTTCTTCGCGACCTACCTGTTCTTATTCAGTCAGACAACGTTACAGCCGTGGCTCATGTAAACCGCCAAGGCGGAACAAGAAGCAGAGTGGCGATGGCGGAACCCGCCAGGATTTTTAGCTGGGCGGAAACTCATGTAAGTGCTTTGACAGCAGTCTTCATTCCGGGAGTGGACAACTGGGAAGCAGACTTCCTCAGCAGACACGATCTCCATCCAGGGGTGTGGGGACTTCATCAAGAAGTCTTTACAGAGATAAAGAGTCAGTGGGGACTTCCTCAAAAAGACATGATGGCGTCACGCCTCAACAAGAAGCTTCGGAGGTATTGTGCCAGGTCAAGGGACCCTCAGGCAGTAGCAGTGGATGCCCTAGTGACACCGTGGGTGTTTCAGTCGGTCTATGTGTTCCCTCCTCTTCCTCTAATCTCAAAAATATTGAGAATCATAAGACGAAAAGGAGTAAAGACAATTCTCATTGTTCCGGATTGGCCTCGAAGGGCCTGGTATCCGGATCTGCAGGAAATGCTCACAGAAGATCCGTGGCCTCTTCCTCTCAGAGAGGACCTGTTGCAACAGGGGCCCTGTCTGTTCCAAGACTTACCGCGGCTGTGTTTGACGGCATGGCGGTTGAACGCCGGATCCTAGCTGGAAAAGGCATTCCGGACGAAGTCATCCCTACTCTGATAAAGGCTAGGAAGGAGGTGATAGCGAAACATTATCACCGTATCTGGAGGAAGTATGTCTCTTGGGGTGAAACCAAGAATGCTCCTCCGGAAGATTTCCATCTGGGCCGTTTTCTCCACTTCCTACAGACTGGAGTGAATATGGGCCTAAAATTAGGCTCCATTAAGGTTCAGATTTCGGCCCTATCCATTTTCTTTCAGAAGGAATTGGCTTCTCTCCCAGAAGTCCAGACTTTTGTGAAGGGAGTGCTGTATATCCAGCCTCCTTCTGTGGCACCATGGGACCTTAACGTGGTGTTACAGTTCCTTAAGTCTCACTGGTTTGAGCCTCTTCAAAAGGTGGAATTAAAGTATCTCACTTGGAAGGTGGTCATGTTGTTGGCCTTGGCATCTGCAAGGCGAGTGTCCGAGTTGGCGGCTTTGTCTCACAAAAGCCCCTATCTGATTTTCCATGTGGATAGAGCTGAGTTGCGGACTCGTCCTCAATTTTTACCTAAGGTGGTCTCCTCTTTTCATATGAACCAACCTATTGTGGTGCCTGTGGCTACGCAGGACTTGTAGGATTCCGAGTCCCTTGATGTGGTCAGGGCATTGAAAATGTATGTAGCCAGAATGGCTCAGGTTAGGAAAACAGAGGCACTGTTTGTCCTGTATGCAGCCAACAAGGTTGGCGCTCCTGCTTCTAAGCAGACTATTGCTCGCTGGATCTGTAACACGATTCGGCAAGCTCATTCTACGGCTGAATTGCCGTTACCAAATTCGGTAAAGGCCCATTCCACTAGGAAGGTGGGCTCTTCTTGGGCAGCTGCCCGAGGCGTCTCGGCATTACAGCTTTGCCGAGCGGCGACTTGGTCGGGTTCAAACACTTTTGCAAAATTCTACAAGTTTGATACTCTGGCTAATGAGGACCTCATGTTTGCTCAATCGGTGCTGCAGAGTCATCCGCACTCTCCCGCCCGTTTTGGAGCTTTGGTATAATCCCCATGGTCCTTACGGAGTCCCCAGCATCCTCTAGGACGTAAGAGAAAATAAGATTATAAACCTACCGGTAAATCTTTTTCTCCTAGTCCGTAGAGGATGCTGGGCGCCCGTCCCAGTGCGGACAACATTCTGCAAGACTTGTATATAGTTATTGCTTGCATAAGGGTTATGTTACAGTTTTGATCAGTCTTTGACTGATGCTGTTTTGTTTCATACTATTGACTGGTTCGTATATTCCAAGTTATACGGTGTGGATGGTGTGGGCTGGTATGAATCTTGCCCTTAACAAAATCCTTTCCTCGTATTGTCCGTCTCCTCTGGGCACTGTTGCCAGCAGCGCTCCCTGAAAATAAAAAACCTAACAAAAGTCTTTTTCAGAGAAACTCAGGAGAGCTCCCCTGCAGTGCACCCAGTCTCCTCTGGGCACAGGATCTAACTGAGGTCTGGAGGAGGGGCATAGAGGGAGGAGCCAGTGCACACCCATTCTAAAGTTCTTTATAGTGCCCATGTCTCCTGCGGAGCCCGTCTATACCCCATGGTCCTTACGGAGTCCCCAGCATCCTCTACGGACTAGGAGAAAAAGATTTACCGGTAGGTTTAAAATCTTATTTCTCTGACGTCCTAGTGGATGCTGGGAACTCCGTAAGGACCATGGGGAATAGCGGCTCCGCAGGAGACTGGGCACAACTAAAGAAAGCTTTAGGACTACCTGGTGTGCACTGGCTCCTCCCTCCATGACCCTCCTCCAGACCTCAGTTAGAATTTTGTGCCCGGCCGAGCTGGATGCACACTAGGGGCTCTCCTGAGCTCTTAGAAAAGAAAGTTATATTTAGGTTTTTTATTTTCAGTGAGATCTGCTGGCAACAGACTCACTGCTACGAGGGACTTAGGGGAGAGAAGCGGACCTACCTGCTTGCAGCTAGCTTGGGCTTCTTAGGCTACTGGACACCATTAGCTCCAGAGGGATCGAACACAGGCCCAGCCTCGGTCGTCCGGTCCCGGAGCCGCGCCGCCGTCCCCCTTGCAAAGCCAGAAGCAAGAAGATGTTCCTGAAAATCGGCGGCAGAAGACTTCGGTCTTCATTAAGGTAGCGCACAGCACTGCAGCTGTGCGCCATTGCTCCCCATGCACACCACACACTCCGGTCACTGATGGGTGCAGGGCGCTGGGGGGGGGGGGGCGGGGCGCGCTGGGGCTGCAATAAGAGTACCTTACTGGCAAAATAACACATAATATAGTCAGTAAAGACTATATATGTGTAAAATCCCCTGCCATATATTCCATAAAAAAGCGGGAGAAGCCCGCCGAGAAAGGGGCGGGGCTATCTCCCTCAGCACACTGGCGCTATTTCCTCTCACAGCTCCGCTGGAAGGACGCTCCCAAGGCTCTCCCCTGCAGTTTCCAGACTTCATAGGGTAAAAAAGAGAGGGGGGGCACTAAATTTAGGCGCAGTATCTGTATATTGGCCCTCATTCCGAGTTGTTCGCTCGGTATTTTTCATCGCATCGCAGTGAAAATCCGCTTAGTACGCATGCGCAATGTTCGCACTGCGACTGCGCCAAGTAACTTTACTATGAAGAAAGTATTTTTACTCACGGCTTTTTCTTCGCTCCGGCGATCGTAATGTGATTGACAGGAAATGGGTGTTACTGGGCGGAAACACGGCGTTTCAGGGGCGTGTGGCTGAAAACGCTACCGTTTCCGGAAAAAACGCAGGAGTGGCCGGGGAAACGGTGGGAGTGCCTGGGCGAACGCTGGGTGTGTTTGTGACGTCAACCAGGAACGACAAGCACTGAACTGATCGCACAGGCAGAGTAAGTCTGGAGCTACTCTGAAACTGCTAAGTAGTTAGTAATCGCATTATTGCGAATACATCGGTCGCAATTTTAAGAAGCTAAGATTCACTCCCAGTAGGCGGCGGCTTAGCGTGTGTAACTCTGCTAAATTCGCCTTGCGACCGATCAACTCGGAATGAGGGCCATTAATAGCAGCTATAAGGGAAAAATCACTGTATGTATAGTGTGAATCCCTACATTATATATAGCGCTCTGGTGTGTGCTGGCATACTCTCTCTCTGTCTCCCCAAAGGACTTTGTGGGGTCCTGTCCTCAGTCAGCGCATTCCCTGTGTGTGTGCGGTGTGTCGGTACGGCTGTGTCGACATGTTTGATGAGGAGGCTTATGTGGAGGCGGAGCAGGTGCCGATAAATGTGATGTCACCCCCTGCGGGGTCGACACCTGAGTGGATGGTTATGTGGAAGGAATTACGCGACAGTGTCAACTCCTTACATAAAAGGTTTGACGACATAGCAGATGTGGGACAGCCGGCTTCTCAGCCCGTGCCTGCCCAGACATCTCAAAAGCCATCAGGGGCTCTGAAACGCCCGCTACCTCAGATGGCAGACACAGATGTCGACACGGATACTGACTCCAGTGTCGACGATGATGAGACTAGTGTACATTCCAATAGAGCCACCCGTTACATGATTACGGCAATGAAAAATGTGTTGCATATTTCTGATATTACCCCAGGTACCACAAAAAAGGGTATTATGTTTGGGGAGAAAAAACTACCAGTGGTTTTTCCCCCATCTGAGGAATTAAATGAAGTGTGTGAAGAAGCGTGGGCTTCCCCCGATAAGAAACTGGTAATTTCTAAAAAGTTACTAATGGCGTACCCTTTCCCGCCAGAGGACAGGTCACGTTGGGAGACATCCCCTAGGGTGGATAAAGCGCTCACACGTCTGTCAAAGAAGGTGGCACTACCGTCTCCGGACACGGCCGCCTTAAAGGAACCTGCAGATAGAAAGCAGGAGGCTATCCTGAAGTCTGTATATACACACTCAGGCATTATACTGAGAACAGCTATTGCTTCAGCATGGATGTGCAGTGTTGCAGCTGCGTGGTCAGATTCCCTGTCAGAAAACATTGATACCTTAGACAGGGACACTATATTGCTAACCGTAGAGCACATTAAAGACGCAGTCTTATACATGAGAGATGCACAGAGGGATATTTGCCGGCTGGCATCTAAAATAAACGCAATGTCCATTTCTGCCAGGAGAGGATTGTGGACTCGGCAGTGGACAGGTGATGCTGATTCTAAAAGGCACATGGAAGTTTTGCCTTACAAGGGTGAGGAGTTGTTTGGGGATGGTCTCTCGGACCTCGTTTCCACAGCTACAGCTGGGAAATCAGCATTTTTACCCCATGTTCCCTCACAGCCAAAGAAAGCACCGTATTATCAGGTACAGTCCTTTCGGCCCCAGAAAGGTAAGCGGGTTAAAGGCGCGTCCTTTCTGCCCAGAGGCAGAGGTAGGGGGAAAAAGCTGCAGCATACAGCCAGTTCCCAGGAACAAAAGTCCTCCCCCGCTTCCTCTAAGTCCACCGCATGACGCTGGGGCTCCACAGGCGGAGCCAGGTACGGTGGGGGCCCGTCTCAAGAACTTCAGCGACCAGTGGGCTCGTTCACGGGTGGATCCCTGGATTCTACAGGTAGTATCTCAGGGGTACAAGCTGGAATTCGAGACGTCTCCCCATCGCCGTTTCCTCAAATCTGCCTTGCCGACGGCTCCCTCGGACAGGGAGGCAGTGCTGGAGGCAATTCACAAGCTGTATTCGCAGCAGGTGATAGTCAAGGTACCCCTCCTTCAACAGGGATGGGGTTACTATTCCACAATGTTTGTGGTACCGAAACCAGACGGTTCGGTGAGACCCATCTTAAATTTGAAATCCTTGAACACTTATATACGAAGGTTCAAGTTCAAAATGGAATCGCTCAGGGCGGTTATTGCAAGCCTGGACGAAGGGGATTTCATGGTATCACTGGACATCAAGGATGCTTACCTGCATGTCTCCATTTACCCCCCTCACCAGGAGTACCTCAGATTTGTGGTACAGGACTGTCATTACCAATTCCAGACGTTGCTGTTTGGTCTGTCCACGGCACCGAGGGTATTTACCAAGGTAATGGCAGAGATGATGATACTCCTTCGAAAAAAGGGAGTTATAATTATCCCGTACTTGGACGATCTCCTTATAAAGGCGAAGTCCAGGGAACAGTTGCTGATCGGAGTAGCACTAGCTCGGGCAGTGCTACAACAGCACGGCTGGATCCTGAACATTCCGAAGTCGCAGCTGGTTCCTACAACGCGTCTACTGTTCCTGGGGATGGTTCTCGACACAGAACAGAAAAAAGTGTTTCTCCCGGAGGAGAAGGCCAAGGAGTTGTCATCTCTAGTCAGAGACCTCCTAAAACCAAAACAGGTGTCGGTGCACCACTGCACGCGAGTCCTGGGAAAGATGGTGGCTTCTTACGAAGCAATTCCATTCGGAAGGTTCCATGCAAGGATCTTTCAGTGTGATCTGTTGGACAAGTGGTCCGGATCGCATCTTCAGATGCATCGGCTGATAACCCTGTCTCCGAGGGCCAGGGTGTCGCTGCTGTGGTGGCTGCAAGGTGCTCATCTTCTAGAGGGCCGCAGATTCGGCATACAGGACTGGATCCTGGTGACCACGGATGCCAGCCTTCGAGGTTGGGGGGCAGTCACACAGGGAAGAAATTTCCAAGGACAATGGTCAAGTCAGGAGACTTCCCTACACATAAATATTCTGGAACTAAGGGCCATTTACAATGCCCTAAGTCAGGCAAGACCCCTGCTTCAACACCAGCCGGTGCTGATCCAGTCAGACAACATCACGGCGGTCGCCCATGTAAACCGACAGGGCGGCACAAGAAGCAGGATGGCGATGGCAGAAGACACAAGGATTCTCCGATGGGCGGAAAATCATGTGTTAGCACTGTCAGCAGTGTTCATTCCTGGAGTGGACAACTGGGAAGCAGACTTTCTCAGCAGACACGACCTCCACCCGGGAGAGTGGGGACTTCATCCAGAAGTCTTCCAATTGATTGTACAACATTGGGAAAGGCCACAGGTGGACATGATGGCGTCCCGCCTCAACAAAAAGCTAAAAAGATATTGCGCCAGGTCAAGGGACCCTCAGGCGATAGCTGTGGACGCTCTGGTAACACCGTGGGTGTACCAGTCGGTGTATGTGTTCCCTCCTCTGCCTCTCATACCCAAGGTACTGAGAATAATAAGAAGGAGAGGAGTAAGAACTATACTCATTGTTCCGGATTGGCCAAGAAGAGCTTGGTACCCAGAACTTCAAGAAATGATCTCAGAGGACCCATGGCCTCTGCCGCTCAGACAGGACCTGCTGCAGCAGGGGCCCTGTCTGTTCCAAGACTTACCGCGGCTGCGTTTGACGGCATGGCGGTTGAACGCCGGATCCTGAAGGAAAAGGGCATTCCGGAGGAAGTTATCCCTACGCTAATTAAAGCTAGGAAAGAAGTGACCGTAAACCATTATCACCGCATATGGCGGAAATATGTTGCGTGGTGTGAGGCCAGGAAGGCCCCAATGGAGGAATTTCAGCTAGGTCGATTTCTGCACTTCCTACAGTCAGGGGTGACTATGGGCCTAAAATTGGGTTCCATTAAGGTCCAGATTTCGGCTCTATCGATTTTCTTCCAAAAAGAACTGGCTTCACTACCTGAAGTTCAGACATTTGTTAAGGGAGTGCTGCATATTCAGCCCCCTTTTGTGCCCCCAGTGGCACCTTGGGATCTCAACGTGGTGTTGGATTTCCTAAAGTCGCATTGGTTTGAACCACTTAAAACCGTGGAACTAAAATATCTCACGTGGAAAGTGGTCATGCTGTTGGCCTTGGCTTCGGCCAGGCGTGTGTCAGAATTGGCGGCTTTGTCTTGTAAAAGCCCTTATCTGATTTTCCATATGGATAGGGCGGAATTGAGGACTCGTCCCCAATTTCTCCCAAAGGTGGTTTCAGCGTTTCATTTGAACCAGCCTATTGTGGTGCCTGCGGCTACTCGTGACTTGGAGGACTCCAAGTTGCTGGACGTAGTCCGGGCCCTAAAAATCTATGTTTCCAGGACAGCTGGAGTCAGAAAGACTGACTCTCTATTTATCCTGCATGCGCCCAACAAGTTGGGTGCGCCTGCTTCAAAGCAGACTATTTCTCGCTGGATCTGTAGCACGATTCAACTTGCACATTCTGCGGCTGGACTGCCGCATCCTAAATCTGTAAAAGCCCATTCCACGAGGAAGGTGGGCTCTTCTTGGGCGGCTGCCCGAGGGGTCTCGGCTTTACAACTTTGCCGAGCAGCTACTTGGTCGGGGTCAAACACATTTGCTAAATTCTACAAGTTTGATACCCTGGCTGAGGAGGACCTAGAGTTCGCTCATTCGGTGCTGCAGAGTCATCCGCACTCTCCCGCCCGTTTGGGAGCTTTGGTATAATCCCCATGGTCCTTACGGAGTTCCCAGCATCCACTAGGACGTCAGAGAAAATAAGATTTTACTCACCGGTAAATCTATTTCTCGTAGTCCGTAGTGGATGCTGGGCGCCCGTCCCAAGTGCGGATTGTCTGCAATACTTGTATATAGTTATTGTTAACTAAAGGGTTATTGTTGAGCCATCTGTTGAGAGGCTCAGTTATATTTCATACTGTTAACTGGGTATAGTATCACGAGTTATACGGTGTGATTGGTGTGGCTGGTATGAGTCTTACCCGGGATTCAAAATCCTTTCCTTATTGTGTCAGCTCTTCCGGGCACAGTATCCTAACTGAGGTCTGGAGGAGGGTCATGGAGGGAGGAGCCAGTGCACACCAGGTAGTCCTAAAGCTTTCTTTAGTTGTGCCCAGTCTCCTGCGGAGCCGCTATTCCCCATGGTCCTTACGGAGTTCCCAGCATCCACTACGGACTACGAGAAATAGATTTACCGGTGAGTAAAATCTTATTTTTTCTCTGACGTCCTAGTGGATGCTGGGAACTCCGTAAGGACCATGGGGAATAGCGGCTCCGCAGGAGACTGGGCACAAAAGTAAAGCTTTAGGACTACCTGGTGTGCACTGGCTCCTCCCCTTATGACCCTCCTCCAAGCCTCAGTTAGATTTTTGTGCCCGGCCGAGAAGGGTGCACACTAGGGGCTCTCCTGAGCTTCTTAGTGAAAGTTTAGTTTTAGGTTTTTTATTTTCAGTGAGACCTGCTGGCAACAGGCTCACTGCATCGAGGGACTAAGGGGAGAAGAAGCGAACCTGCCTGCTTGCAGCCAGCTTGGGCTTCTTAGGCTACTGGACACCATTAGCTCCAGAGGGACCGAACACAGGCCCAGCCTCGGAGCTCGGTCCCAGAGCCGCGCCGCCGGCCCCCTTACAGAGCCAGAAGCAAGAAGAGGTCCGGAAAAATCGGCGGCAGAAGACATCAGTCTTCAACAAGGTAGCGCACAGCACTGCAGCTGTGCGCCATTGTTACTCAGGCACACTTCACACTTCGGTCACTGAGGGTGCAGGGCGCTAGGGGGGGGCGCCCTGAGCAGCAATGTAAACACCTTGGCTGGCAAAAATACACCACATATAACCCCCAGGGCTATATGGATGTATTTTAACCCCTGCCAGAACTCACCAAAAAGCGGGAGAAAAGGCCGCCGAGAAGGGGGCGGAGCCTATCTCCTCAGCACACGGGCGCCATTTTCCATCACAGCTCCGCTGGAAGGACGTCTCCCTGACTCTCCCCTGCAGTCCTGCACTACAGAAAAGGGTAAAAAAGAGAGGGGGGCACTAATTTGGCGCAGTTTTAATATTAACAGCAGCTATAAAGGGAAAAGCACATTTTTATAGTGGTATTCCTGTCTATATATAGCGCTCTGGTGTGTGCTGGCATACTCTCCCTCTGTCTCCCCAAAGGGCTTGTGGGGTCCTGTCCTCTATCAGAGCATTCCCTGTGTGTGTGCGGTGTGTCGGTACGATTGTGTCGACATGTTTGAGGAGGAAAATGAGATGGAGGCGGAGCAATTGCCTATTATAGAGTTGTCACCCCCTAGGGAGTCGACACCTGAGTGGATGAGCTTATGGAAGGAATTGCGTGACAGTGTCAGCTCTTTACGAAAGACAGTTGACGACATGAGTAGAGATGAGCGCCTGAAATTTTTCGGGTTTTGTGTTTTGGTTTTGGGTTCGGTTCCGCGGCCGTGTTTTGGGTTCGAACGCGTTTTGGCAAAACCTCACCGAATTATTTTTGTCGGATTCGGGTGTGTTTTGGATTCGGGTGTTTTTTTCAAAAAACCCTAAAAAACAGCTTAAATCATAGAATTTGGGGGTAATTTTGATCCCAAAGTATTATTAACCTCAAAAAACATAATTTACACTCATTTTCAGCCTATTCTGAACACATCACACCTCACAATATTATTTTTAGTCCTAAAATTTGCACCGAGGTCGCTGTGTGAGTAAGATAAGCGACCCTAGTGGCCGACACAAACACCGGGCCCATCTAGGAGTGGCACTGCAGTGTCACGCAGGATGTCCCTTCCAAAAAACCCTCCCCAAACAGCACATGACGCAAAGAAAAAAAGAGGCGCAATGAGGTAGCTGTGTGAGAAAGATAAGCGACCCTAGTGGCCGACACAAACACCGGGCCCATCTAGGAGTGGCACTGCAGTGTCACGCAGGATGTCCCTTCCAAAAAACCCTCCCCAAACAGCACATGACGCAAAGAAAAAAAGAGGCGCAATGAGGTAGCTGTGTGAGTAAGATTAGCGACCCTAGTGGCCGACACAAACACCGGGCCCATCTAGGAGTGGCACTGCAGTGTCACGCAGGATGGCCCTTCCAAAAAACCCTCCCCAAACAGCACATGACGCAAAGAAAAAAAGAGGCGCAATGAGGTAGCTGACTGTGTGAGTAAGATTAGCGACCCTAGTGGCCGACACAAACACCGGGCACATCTAGGAGTGGCACTGCAGTGTCACGCAGGATGTCCCTTCCAAAAAACCCTCCCCAAACAGCACATGACGCAAAGAAAAAAAGAGGCGCAATGAGGTAGCTGTGTGAGTAAGATTAGCGACCCTAGTGGCCGACACAAACACCGGGCCCATCTAGGAGTGGCACTGCAGTGTCACGCAGGATGTCCCTTCCAAAAAACCCTCCCCAATCAGCACATGATGCAAAGAAAAAGAAAAGAAAAAAGAGGTGCAAGATGGAATTATCTTTGGGCCCTCCCACCCACCCTTATGTTGTATAAACAAAACAGGACATGCACACTTTAACCAACCCATCATTTCAGTGACAGGGTCTGCCACACGACTGTGACTGATATGACGGGTTGGTTTGGACCCCCCCCAAAAAAGAAGCAATTAATCTCTCCTTGCACAAACTGGCTCTACAGAGGCAAGATGTCCACCTCATCTTCACCCTCCGATATATCACCGTGTACATCCCCCTCCTCACAGATTATCAATTCGTCCCCACTGGAATCCACCATCTCAGCTCCCTGTGTACTTTGTGGAGGCAATTGCTGCTGGTCAATGTCTCCGCGGAGGAATTGATTATAATTCATTTTAATGAACATCATCTTCTCCACATTTTCTGGATGTAACCTCGTACGCCGATTGCTGACAAGGTGAGCGGCGGCACTAAACACTCTTTCGGAGTACACACTTGTGGGAGGGCAACTTAGGTAGAATAAAGCCAGTTTGTGCAAGGGCCTCCAAATTGCCTCTTTTTCCTGCCAGTATAAGTACGGACTGTGTGACGTGCCTACTTGGATGCGGTCACTCATATAATCCTCCACCATTCTATCAATGTTGAGAGAATCATATGCAGTGACAGTAGACGACATGTCCGTAATCGTTGTCAGGTCCTTCAGTCCGGACCAGATGTCAGCATCAGCAGTCGCTCCAGACTGCCCTGCATCACCGCCAGCGGGTGGGCTCGGAATTCTGAGCCTTTTCCTCGCACCCCCAGTTGCGGGAGAATGTGAAGGAGGAGATGTTGACAGGTCGCGTTCCGCTTGACTTGACAATTTTGTCACCAGCAGGTCTTTCAACCCCAGCAGACCTGTGTCTGCCGGAAAGAGAGATCCAAGGTAGGCTTTAAATCTAGGATCGAGCACGGTGGCCAAAATGTAGTGCTCTGATTTCAACAGATTGACCACCCGTGAATCCTTGTTAAGCGAATTAAGGGCTGCATCCACAAGTCCCACATGCCTAGCGGAATCGCTCCGTGTTAGCTCCTTCTTCAATGCCTCCAGCTTCTTCTGCAAAAGCCTGATGAGGGGAATGACCTGACTCAGGCTGGCAGTGTCTGAACTGACTTCACGTGTGGCAAGTTCAAAGGGCATCAGAACCTTGCACAACGTTGAAATCATTCTCCACTGCACTTGAGACAGGTGCATTCCATCTCCTATATCGTGCTCAATTGTATAGGCTTGAATGGCCTTTTGCTGCTCCTCCAACCTCTGAAGCATATAGAGGGTTGAATTCCACCTCGTTACCACTTCTTGCTTCAGATGATGGCAGGGCAGGTTCAGTAGTTTTTGGTGGTGCTCCAGTCTTCTGTACGTGGTGCCTGTACGCCGAAAGTGTCCCGCAATTTTTCTGGCCACCGACAGCATCTCTTGCACGCCCCTGTCGTTTTTTAAAAAATTCTGCACCACCAAATTCAAGGTATGTGCAAAACATGGGACGTGCTGGAATTTGCCCATATTTAATGCACACACAATATTGCTGGCGTTGTCCGATGCCACAAATCCACAGGAGAGTCCAATTGGGGTAAGCCATTCCGCGATGATCTTCCTCAGTTGCCGTAAGAGGTTTTCAGCTGTGTGCGTATTCTGGAAAGCGGTGATACAAAGCGTAGCCTGCCTAGGAAAGAGTTGGCGTTTGCGAGATGCTGCTACTGGTGCCGCCGCTGCTGTTCTTGCGGCGGGAGTCCATACATCTACCCAGTGGGCTGTCACAGTCATATAGTCCTGACCCTGCCCTGCTCCACTTGTCCACATGTCCGTGGTTAAGTGGACATTGGGTACAACTGCATTTTTTAGGACACTGGTGAGTCTTTTTCTGACGTCCGTGTACATTCTCGGTATCGCCTGCCTAGAGAAGTGGAACCTAGATGGTATTTGGTAACGGGGGCACACTGCCTCAATAAATTGTCTAGTTCCCTGTGAACTAACGGCGGATACCGGACGCACGTCTAACACCAACATAGTTGTCAAGGACTCAGTTATCCGCTTTGCAGTAGGATGACTGCTGTGATATTTCATCTTCCTCGCAAAGGACTGTTGAACAGTCAATTGCTTACTGGAAGTAGTACAAGTGGGCTTAAGACTTCCCCTCTGGGATGACCATCGACTCCCAGCGGCAACAACAGCAGCGCCAGCAGCAGTAGGCGTTACACGCAAGGATGCATCGGAGGAATCCCAGGCAGGAGAGGACTCGTCAGACTTGCCAGTGACATGGCCTGCAGGACTATTGGCATTCCTGGGGAAGGAGGAAATTGACACTGAGGGAGTTGGTGGGGTGGTTTGCGTGAGCTTGGTTACAAGAGGAAGGGATTTACTGGTCAGTGGACTGCTTCCGCTGTCACCCAAAGTTTTTGAACTTGTCACTGACTTATTATGAATGCGCTGCAGGTGACGTATAAGGGAGGATGTTCCGAGGTGGTTAACGTCCTTACCCCTACTTATTACAGCTTGACAAAGGGAACACACGGCTTGACACCTGTTGTCCGCATTTCTGGTGAAATACCTCCACACCGAAGAGCTGATTTTTTTGGTATTTTCACCTGGCATGTCAACGGCCATATTCCTCCCACGGACAACAGGTGTCTCCCCGGGTGCCTGACTTAAACAAACCACCTCACCATCAGAATCCTCCTGGTCAATTTCCTCCCCAGCGCCAGCAACACCCATATCCTCCTCATCCTGGTGTACTTCAACACTGACATCTTCAATCTGACTATCAGGAACTGGACTGCGGGTGCTCCTTCCAGCACTTGCAGGGGGCATGCAAATAGTGGAAGGCGCATGCTCTTCACGTCCAGTGTTGGGAAGGTCAGGCATCGCAAACGACACAATTGGACTCTCCTTGTGGATTTGGGATTTCAAAGAACGCACAGTTCTTTGCGGTGCTTTTGCCAGCTTGAGTCTTTTCAGTTTTCTAGCGAGAGGCTGAGTGCTTCCATCCTCATGTGAAGCTGAACCACTAGCCATGAACATAGGCCAGGGCCTCAGCCGTTCCTTGCCACTCCGTGTGGTAAATGGCATATTGGCAAGTTTACGCTTCTCCTCCGACAATTTTATTTTAGGTTTTGGAGTCCTTTTTTTTCTGATATTTGGTGTTTTGGATTTGACATGCTCTGTACTATGACATTGGGCATCGGCCTTGGCAGACGACGTTGCTGGCATTTCATCGTCTCGGCCATGACTAGTGGCAGCAGCTTCAGCACGAGGTGGAAGTGGATCTTGATCTTTCCCTAATTTTGGAACCTCAACTTTTTTGTTCTCCATATTTTATAGGCAGAACTAAAAGGCACCTCAGGTAAACAATGGAGATGGATGGATTGGATACTAGTATACAATTATGGACGGACTGCCACGGTTAGGTGGTATAAAAAAACCACGGTTAGGTGGTATATATTATAATAATAATACAATTATGGATGGACGGACTGCCTGCCGACTGCCGACACAGAGGTAGCCACAGCCGTGAACTACCGCACTGTACACTGGTTGATAAAGAGATAGTAGTATACTCGTAACAACTAGTATGACACTATGACGACGGTATAAAGAATGGAAAAAAAAACCACGGTTAGGTGGTATATATTATAATAATAATACAATTATGGATGGACGGACTGCCTGCCGACTGCCGACACAGAGGTAGCCACAGCCGTGAACTACCGCACTGTACACTGGTTGATAAAGAGATAGTAGTATACTCGTAACAACTAGTATGACACTATGACGGTATAAAGAATGAAAAAAAAACCACGGTTAGGTGGTATATATTATAATAATAATACAATTATGGATGGACGGACTGCCTGCCGACTGCCGACACAGAGGTAGCCACAGCCGTGAACTACCGCACTGTACACTGGTTGATAAAGAGATAGTAGTATACTCGTAACAACTAGTATGACACTATGACGACGGTATAAAGAATGAAAAAAAAACCACGGTTAGGTGGTATATATTATAATAATAATACAATTATGGATGGACGGACTGCCTGCCGACTGCCGACACAGAGGTAGCCACAGCCGTGAACTACCGCACTGTACACTGGTTGATAAAGAGATAGTAGTATACTCGTAACAACTAGTATGACACTATGACGACGGTATAAAGAAAGAAAAAAAAATACCACAGTTAGGTGGTATATATTATAATAATAATACAATTATGGATGGACGGACTGCCTGCCGACTGCCGACACAGAGGTAGCCACAGCCGTGAACTACCGCACTGTACACTGGTTGATAAAGAGATAGTAGTATACTCGTAACAACTAGTATGACACTATGACGACGGTATAAAGAATGAAAAAAAAACCACGGTTAGGTGGTATATATTATAATAATAATACAATTATGGATGGACGGACTGCCTGCCGACTGCCGACACAGAGGTAGCCACAGCCGTGAACTACCGCACTGTACACTGGTTGATAAAGAGATAGTAGTATACTCGTAACAACTAGTATGACACTATGACGACGGTATAAAGAATGAAAAAAAAACCACGGTTAGGTGGTATATATTATAATAATAATACAATTATGGATGGACGGACTGCCTGCCGACTGCCGACACAGAGGTAGCCACAGCCGTGAACTACCGCACTGTACACTGGTTGATAAAGAGATAGTAGTATACTCGTAACAACTAGTATGACACTATGACGACGGTATAAAGAATGAAAAAAAAACCACGGTTAGGTGGTATATATTATAATAATAATACAATTATGGATGGACGGACTGCCTGCCGACTGCCGACACAGAGGTAGCCACAGCCGTGAACTACCGCACTGTACACTGGTTGATAAAGAGATAGTAGTATACTCGTAACAACTAGTATGACACTATGACGACGGTATAAAGAATGAAAAAAAAACCACGGTTAGGTGGTATATATTATAATAATAATACAATTATGGATGGACGGATTGCCTGCCGACTGCCGACACAGAGGTAGCCACAGCCGTGAACTACCGCACTGTACACTGGTTGATAAAGAGATAGTAGTATACTCGTAACAACTAGTATGACACTATGACGACGGTATAAAGAATGAAAAAAAAACCACGGTTAGGTGGTATATATTATAATAATAATACAATTATGGATGGACGGACTGCCTGCCGACTGCCGACACAGAGGTAGCCACAGCCGTGAACTACCGCACTGTACACTGGTTGATAAAGAGATAGTAGTATACTCGTAACAACTAGTATGACACTATGACGACGGTATAAAGAATGAAAAAAAAACCACGGTTAGGTGGTATATATTATAATAATAATACAATTATGGATGGACGGACTGCCTGCCGACTGCCGACACAGAGGTAGCCACAGCCGTGAACTACCGCACTGTACACTGGTTGATAAAGAGATAGTAGTATACTCGTAACAACTAGTATGACACTATGACGACGGTATAAAGAAAGAAAAAAAAATACCACAGTTAGGTGGTATATATTATAATAATAATACAATTATGGATGGACGGACTGCCTGCCGACTGCCGACACAGAGGTAGCCACAGCCGTGAACTACCGCACTGTACACTGGTTGATAAAGAGATAGTAGTATACTCGTAACAACTAGTATGACACTATGACGACGGTATAAAGAAAGAAAAAAAAATACCACGGTTAGGTGGTATATATTGTAATACAATTATGGATGGACGGACTGCCTGCCGAGTTCCGACTGCCGACACAGAGGTAGCCACAGCCGTGAACTACCGCACTGTACTGTGTCTGCTGCTAATATAGACTGGTTGATAAAGAGATAGTATACAATACATACAACAATATACTACTATACTGGTGGTCAGGCACTGGTCACCACTAGTCACACTGGCAGTGGCACTCCTGCAGCAAAAGTGTGCACTGTTTAATTTTAAATTAATATAATATTATGTACTCCTGGGGGCTCCTGCTATAACAACCTGCAGTGCTCCCCAGTCTCCCCCACAATTATTATAAGCTTTGCCTTTTATACATTGATGTGCAGCACACTGGGCTGAGCTGAGTGCACACAGACTGAGTCACACTGTGTGACTGGCTGCTGCTGTGTATCGTTTTTTTTCAGGCAGAGAACGGATATAGCAGAGAACGGATATATTATATTAAAATAAATAAAAGTTAACTAACAACAACTGCACTGGTCACTGTGGTAAACTCTGTCTGACTCTGCACAATCTCTCTCTCTCTTCTAATCTAATTTCTAATGGAGAGGACGCCAGCCACGTCCTCTCCCTATCAATCTCAATGCACGTGTGAAAATGGCGGCGACGCGCGGCTCCTTATATAGAATCCGAGTCTCGCGAGAATCCGACAGCGTCATGATGACGTTCGGGCGCGCTCGGGTTAACCGAGCAAGGCGGGAGGATCCGAGTCTGCTCGGACCCGTGAAAAAAACATGAAGTTCGTGCGGGTTCGGTTTCAGAGAAACCGAACCCGCTCATCTCTAGACATGAGACAGCCGGCTACTCAGCTTGTGCCTGTCCAGGGGTCTCAAACGCCATCAGGGGCTTTAAAACGCCCGTTAACTCAAATGGCAGACACAGACACGGATACTGACTCCAGTGTCGATGATGAGGAGACAAACGTGACTTCCAGTAGGGCCACACGTTACATGATTGAAGCAATGAAAAATTTATTGCATATCTCTGATAATACAAGTACCACTAAAAAGGGTATTATGTTTGGTGAGAAAAAACTGCCTGTAGTTTTTCCTGTATCCGAGGAATTAAATGAAGTGTGTGATGAGGCGTGGGTTTCCCCCGATAAAAAACTGATAATTCCTAAAAGGTTATTGGCATCGTACCCTTTCCCGCCAGAGGATAGGGCACGTTGGGAAACCCCCCCTAGGGTGGATAAAGCGCTCACACGCTTGTCTAAACAGGTAGCACTACCCTCTCCTGATACGGCCGCCCTAAAGGAACCTGCCGATAGAAAGCTGGAGAATATCCTAAAATGTATATACACTCACACGGGTGTTATACTGCGACCAGCAATCGCCTCAGCCTGGATGTGCAGTGCGGGCGTGGCGTGGTCGGATTCCCTGACTGAAAATATTGATACCCTAGATAGGGACAGTATATTACTGACTATAGAGCATTTGAAGGATGCATTTCTATATATGCGTGATGCACAGAGGGATATTTGCCGACTGGCATCAAGAGTTAGCGCGCTGTCCATTTCTGCAAGAAGAGGTTTATGGACGCGGCAGTGGTCAGGTGATGCGGATTCTAAAAGGCACATGGAAGTATTGCCTTATAAGGGGGAGGAGTTATTTGGGGTAGGTCTATCAGACCTGGTAGCCACGGCAACTGCTGGAAAATCCACATTTTTACCCCAGGTAGCTTCTCAACCTAAGAAGACGCCGTATTATCAGGCGCAGTCCTTTCGGCCCCATAAGGGCAAGCGGGCAAAAGGCGCCTCATTTCTGCCCCGTGGCAGAGGGAGAGGAAAAAGTCTGCAGCAAACAGCCAGTTCCCAGGAACAAAAGCCCTCTCCCGCCTCCGCAAAGTCCTCAGCATGACGCTGGGGCTTTACAAGCGGACTCAGGCACGGTGGGGGCCCGTCTCAAGAAGTTCGCAAGTGGACCCCTGGATCCTTCAGGTGGTATCTCAGGGGTACAAATTGGAATTCGAGACGTCTCCCCCTCGCCGTTTTCTAAAGTCTGCTTTACCGACGTCTCCCTCAGACAGGGAAGCAGTATTGGAAGCCATTCACAAGCTGTATTCCCAGCAGGTGATAATCAAGGTACCCCTCCTACAACAGGGAAAGGGGTACTATTCCACACTATTTGTGGTATCGAAGCCGGACGGCTCGGTGAGACCAATTTTAAATCTAAAATCCTTGAACACTTACATACAAAGGTTCAAATTCAAGATGGAGTCACTCAGAGCAGTGATTGCAAACCTGGAAGAAGGGGACTATATGGTGTCTCTGGACATCAAAGATGCTTACCTACATGTCCCAATCTACCCTTCTCACCAAGGGTACCTCAGGTTTGTGGTACAGAACTGTCACTATCAGTTTCAGACGCTGCCGTTTGGATTGTCCACGGCACCCCGGGTCTTTACCAAGGTAATGGCCGAAATGATGATACTCCTTCGAAGAAAGGGAGTTTTAGTTATCCCTTACTTGGACGATCTCCTGATAAGGGCAAGATCCAGGGAACAGTTGGAAGTCGGGGTAGCACTATCTCAGATAGTGCTGCGCCAGCACGGTTGGATTCTCAATATTCCAAAATCGCAGCTGATCCCGACGACACGACTTCTATTCCTAGGGATGATCCTGGACACAGTCCAGAAAAAGGTGTTTCTCCCGGAGGAGAAAGCCAGGGAGTTATCCGAACTAGTCAGAAATCTCCTAAAACCAGGCCAAGTCTCAGTGCATCAATGCACAAGGGTCCTGGGAAAGATGGTGGCTTCTTACGAAGCAATCCCATTCGGCAGATTCCACGCAAGAACCTTCCAGTGGGATCTGCTAGACAAATGGTCCGGGTCGCATCTTCAGATGCATCAGCGGATAATCTTGTCACCAAGGACAAGGGTGTCTCTCCTGTGGTGGTTGCAGAGTGCTCATCTTCTAGAGGGCCGCAGATTCGGCATTCAGGACTGGGTCCTGGTGACCACGGATGCCAGCCTGAGAGGCTGGGGAGCAGTCACACAGGGAAGAAATTTCCAGGGCTTGTGGTCAAGCCTGGAGACATCACTTCACATAAATATCCTGGAGCTAAGGGCCATCTACAATGCTCTAAGCCTAGCAAGACCTCTGCTTCAAGGTCAGCCGGTGCTGATCCAGTCAGACAACATCACGGCAGTCGCCCACGTAAACAGACAGGGCGGCACAAGAAGCAGGAGGGCAATGGCAGAAGCTGCAAGGATTCTTCGCTGGGCGGAAAATCATGTGATAGCACTGTCAGCAGTGTTCATTCCGGGAGTGGACAACTGGGAAGCAGACTTCCTCAGCAGACACGACCTCCACCCGGGAGAGTGGGGACTCCACCCAGAAGTCTTCCACATGATTGTGAACCGTTGGGAAAAACCAAAGGTGGACATGATGGCGTCCCGCCTCAACAAAAAACTAGACAGGTATTGCGCCAGGTCAAGGGACCCTCAGGCAATAGCTGTGGACGCTCTGGTAACACCGTGGGTGTACCAGTCAGTGTATGTGTTCCCTCCTCTGCCTCTCATACCCAAGGTACTGAGAATCATAAGAAGGAGAGGAGTAAGGACTATACTCGTGGCTCCGGATTGGCCAAGAAGGACTTGGTACCCGGAACTTCAAGAGATGCTCACAGAGGACCCGTGGCCTCTACCTCTAAGAAGGGACCTGCTCCAGCAGGGACCCTGTCTGTTCCAAGACTTACCGCGGCTGCGTTTGACGGCATGGCGGTTGAACGCCGGATCCTGAAGGAAAAAGGCATTCCGGATGAAGTCATCCCTACCCTGATCAAAGCCAGGAAGGATGTAACCGTACAGCATTATCACCGTATTTGGCGTAAATATGTTGCGTGGTGCGAGGCCAGGAAGGCTCCTACAGAGGAATTTCAACTGGGTCGTTTCCTGCATTTCCTGCAAACAGGACTGTCTATGGGCCTAAAATTAGGGTCCATTAAGGTTCAAATTTCGGCCCTGTCGATTTTTTTCCAGAAAGAACTGGCTTCACTGCCTGAAGTTCAGACGTTTGTCAAGGGGGTACTGCATATACAGCCTCCTTTTGTGCCTCCAGTGGCACCTTGGGATCTCAATGTAGTTTTGGGGTTCCTAAAATCACATTGGTTTGAACCACTCACTGTCACAACTGAGGGCCTGAGCTGACGGGAGGCAGCCTCAGTTGTAGGGGCTGAGATGTACCGGAACCTGGGAGGTTGTATCAGACCCCTGGACATGTAAGTAACATGAATAATAACTGCCCGAAGGCGTGACCACGACAACTTGGATAAAAGTCAATGATGTTTATTATGACAACTCTGCAACACAGCAGCAGTAAAAGAAAACGTAAAAGTCAGCAAAGAATAAATACAGTTCCTGGGTACTACAGGATGGCAGGAGCCACAGGGCACTGGTAGTGTGAGATAGTTCTTATGATCTTCTAGATGGAAAGTCCTTACCAGGCCCGACTGTAGCAATGGAGATAACCCAGGATTGTGCCAGCTGGTGTTCCAGGAAAAGCTGGGTTGCTGAAGATAAAACAGCTGCTGTGGATACTGGCTGGAACCAGACTGTTGTTAGCACGGAGTGGATACTGGCTGGAACCAGTTAAATAATAAATGAACTTGGGAGCGATGAAATATGAACTGAAATGTAGAACTTGAGAGCGGAGAAATAATAATACCGGTGGAGAGTGGTAAAGTGTAGAAAGGACACCGGCCCTTTAAGGGAAGCTGTACTCTGCTGGAAGCTGAGCTGGAAGCAGGTAATGTTGTAGCTGGAAACAGATGAATCCACAATGGATTGGAGAGTCAGGCTACACCGCAGGTGGAATGTTGGTGCGGGTCTCTATGGTGGAAGTCTTGAGACAGGAGCTGGAACCTGGAAGACAATCACAGGAGAGAGACAAACAGGAACTAGGTTTGACAACCAAAGCACTGACGCCTTCCTTGCTCAGGCACAGTGTATTTATACCTGCAGCAAGGAAGGGATTGGCTAGGCAATTATGCAGATTATCAATACTGAGAACAGATTGGTGGAAATGATCAGCTGACAGAATCCAAGATGGCTGCGCCCATGCAGACACTTGGAGGGAAGTTTGGTTTGTAATCCATGTGGTAATGAAAACAGTAATGGCGGCGCCGGCCACCGGAGACAGGAGGCGCCAGGCTGACAGATGCACATCCAACCACGCGGACACAGCGGAGGCCGCGGCTGACGTAATCGCCACTCAGACACTCTGCATGCAGAAGAGCAGGGACGGCGGCGGAGGCCGCGGGAGACGCCATGCCAGGTGTAATATGGCGTTTACTGTGACAGCGTCCCAGAGTGACAGGAGAGGATACAGGAATGTACACATCAGGATAACAGATGGGATCCGGTCCTGGAGCGCTGAGCCAGCCTTAGGAGGCATCTGATGGGTAAGAAATGGCGTCCAGATACCCGGATCGTGACAGCACCCCCCCCCCTTTAGGAGTGGCCCCAGGACACTTCTTTGGCTTTTGAGGAAACTTGGAATGGAATCTCCGGACCAAGGCAGGAGCATCGACATCAGAAGCATTGGTCCATGAACGTTCCTCAGGACCATAACCCTTCCAGTCAATAAGATATTGTAGTTGACCGTAACGGTGACGTGAGTCCAGGATCTTGGCCACTTCATACTCAACGCCTCGTTGAGTTTGGACTTTCGGAGTTGGAGGAAGTGAGGAATGAAACCGATTCAAGATCAGCGGTTTCAACAGGGAAACATGGAATGTCCTGGGTATTTTTAAGAAGGGAGGCAACTGGAGTCTGTAAGCAACAGGATTGATGACTTGTTCAATCTTGAAAGGACCGATATAGCGAGGTGCAAACTTCATACTGGGAACTCTTAACCTCAAATTCTTCGTGGATAACCATACCCGATCACCCACCTTGAGAGCAGGAACTGCTCGACGCTTCTTATCCGCAAACTTCTTGTACCTGAACGATGCCTTGAGCAGAGCTGATCGTACGCTCTTCCAGATATTGGCAAACTGATGCAAGGTGATATCCACTGCGGGAACAGAAGTTGCTGGAAGCGGTTGGAACTCAGGGACTTTAGGGTGGAATCCAAAGTTAGTGAAGAATGGTGTTGAAGCAGATGAAGAATGATACTGGTTGTTATGACAGAACTCGGCCCAGGGAAGTAATTGAACCCAGTCATCTTGAGAGGAGGACACATAGATGCGGAGGAAGGCCTCCAAGTCCTGATTCACCCTCTCGGTTTGACCATTGGTCTGAGGATGGTAAGCCGTGGAAAACTTTAGCTTGACTTGGAGGACTTGACATAAACTTCGCCAGAATTTGGCTGTGAATTGAACTCCTCGATCTGAGATAATTTCTTCAGGAAGACCGTGGAGTCGGAAGATCTCTTGCATGAATACTTGAGCCAACTTGGAAGCTGACGGAAGACCGGTGAGAGGAATGAAGTGTGCCATCTTGGTGAACCGGTCAACTACCACCCAGATGGTATTGAACTTGTTGCACATGGGTAAATCTGTAATAAAATCCATCGACAAATGGATCCAAGGTCGACGGGGAACAGATAGTGGAACCAGTTGCCCCGCAGGCGACTGGCGGGATACCTTATGTTGAGCACACTTTGGGCAAGATGCAATAAACTCCAAGACGTCCTTTTTCAGAGTTGGCCACCAATAGGACCTAGAGATAAACTCCAGGGTTTTTTGGATACCTGTATGTCCGGCAAAACGGGAAGCATGGGCCCAATGCATGAGCTTCTTCCTTAGCATCGGTTTCACAAAACTCTTCCCTGATGGGGGCGTAGAGTCCATCCCTACCGTGGAGAATGCCAACGGATTTATAATAGGATGCTTGTCTGAAGACTCTGACTCATTTTCTTGCTCCCATGAGCGGGAAAGGGCATCGGCCTTGCGATTCTGAGAGCCCGGACAGAACTGGAGTTTAAAGTCGAACCTGGAAAAGAAAAGTGCCCATCTGGCCTGACGAGGGTTGAGACATTGTGCGCCTTTCAGATATAAAAGGTTCTTGTGGTCTGTAAGTATGGTGATTGAATGAGAAGCTCCCTCCAACAGATACCTCCACTCTTCTAGAGCGAGCTTGATGGCTAGCAACTCCTGGTCGCCAATGGCATAGTTGCGCTCAGCTGGGGAGAACTTCCGGGAGAAGAAACTGCAAGGGTGTAAATGGCCATCTTTAGCCCTCTGAGATAACACCGCTCCTACTCCAACGGAGGAGGCATCCACCTCTAAGATGAACGGAGAGTCGATGTCAGGCTGTTTCAGAACAGGCGCAGAGATGAACCTTTGTTTTAAAAGATGAAATGCTTGCATGGCTTCTTCAGACCACTTGGACGGGTTAGCACCCTTCTTAGTGAAAGCAGTAATAGGCGCCACAATGGTGGAAAAGTCTCGTATAAACTTTCGGTAATAGTTGGCGAACCCTAAGAACCTCTGGACCCCTTTGAGGGTTAAGGGTACCGGCCAATTTTGGATTGCTTGTAGTTTCTCAGGATCCATCTCTAGTCCGGAACCGGACACAATGTACCCTAGAAACGGAATGGACTTGACTTCAAAGACGCATTTTTCTAATTTGCAATAGAGATGATTGACACGGAGACGGGACAGAACCTCTTTAACCCAAAAACGATGTTCCTCTAAATCGTTGGCAAAAATGAGGATATCGTCTAGATAGACCACGACATGACGGTATAGAATGTCTCTGAAGATCTCATTGACAAAATGCTGGAAGACAGCTGGAGCATTGCTCAATCCGAAGGGCATGACGAGGTACTCATAATGTCCGTCACGGGTGTTAAAGGCGGTCTTCCACTCGTCACCCTCACGGATCCGGATGAGATTGTATGCACCTCTCAAGTCCAGCTTTGTAAAGATGGTAGCTCCGCTAACTCTGTCAAAGAGCTCAGTAATCAGGGGTAAAGGATAACGGTTCTTGATGGTAATGTCGTTCAAACCTCTGTAGTCGATGCACGGCCGCAGACCACCATCTTTCTTTTTTACAAAAAAGAAGCCTGCGCCGGCTGGAGAAGAAGAAGGTCGAATGAACCCCTTTGCTAGGTTCTCTTTAATATATTCCTCCATAGAATGCGTCTCAGGCAGAGACAACGGATAAGTTCGGCCTCGAGGTGGAACCTTCCCTGGAACGAGATCAATCGGACAGTCCCATTCTCTATGAGGAGGAAGGATATCAGCAGAAGCTTTACTGAACACATCCGTGAAATCTTGATATGGAGGAGGTGGAACATCAGACGACCTGGGGGAGGAAGAACAGACAGGCAATACTTTAAACAAACATGTCTCAGCACAGGAGGAACCCCATGCCAGGATTTGCGTAGTCGTCCAATCAATTGTAGGATTGTGAAGACGGAGCCATGGAAGGCCCAGGACCACAGGATGTGTGGCTCTTGGAATCACTAAAAAAGAAATAAGTTCGGAATGAAGAACTCCCACTCTCAGACGAACTGGTAGAGTCCTTAAAGAAATAACTGCATCAAAAATTTTGCTGCCATCCACGGCAGTTAAAGAAATGGACGAAGGAAGTCTCTCGGTGGGTAGGGACCACCGTTTAACATAGGCTTCGGTAATAAAGTTCCCAGCTGCTCCGGAATCAAGGAGGGCAATGACGTTCCGATAACGTTGAGCAACTTGAAGCGAGACTGGGAGATTACAATCTTGAGGAGATGGAGAGGAGATCATTACTCCTAGCCGGCCCTCTCCTTGGCGAGCTAGGATTTGGAGTTTCCCGGACGTTTGGGACAGGCATTAATGGTGTGAGACGGAGCTGCACAATAAAGACAGAGAAACTCGGAGAGACGTCTTCGGCGCTCAGCAGGAGTTAAACGGGAACGGCCAAGTTGCATGGGCTCATCTTTAGATGGTGACAGTTGACGAGGAGGAGGAGCAGAAGATTTTGGAGCAGATGATCTTCCACGCTCAGTTGCTCTCTCTCTGAAACGTAAATCAACTTTCGTGCAGAGTGAGATTAGCTCATCTAACTTAGAAGGTAAGTCTCTGGTAGCTAACTCATCTTTAATAAGCTCAGATAAGCCATGCCAGAATGCAGCATACAGGGCCTCGTTGTTCCATGCCAGTTCGGATGCCAGGATCTGGAACTGTATCAGATATTGTCCTACAGTACGTGACCCCTGGCGTAAACGGAGAATCTCGGATGAAGCTGAGGTTACCCGGCCTGGCTCGTCGAAGATGCGCCTGAATGTTGACACGAAGGCAGTGTAGGAAGATAGCAGGGTGTCGGACCTCTCCCATAACGGTGATGCCCAATCAAGGGCTGAGCCACTGAGAAGAGAAATAATGTAGGCAATTTTTGTACGGTCACTGGGAAAATTGCCAGGTTGTAGCTCAAACTGAATCTCACACTGGTTGAGAAATCTCCTGCAGAATCTTGGAGATCCGTCAAATTTTGCTGGCGTTGGAAGATGAAGACGTGGAGCAGAAATGGGTAAGGTGGGTGGGGTTATAGCTGGAGTCACTGTGGTTGACGCACCAGACGCGCCTGATCCACGGAGAGTTGTCTGAATCCCATCCAGCCGAGTAGAGAGATCCTGGAGACAGCGGATGATGTGGCCCTGTGCAGCCTCCTGATGTTCTAGTCGGGCTGCCAGTTCTTGCATCGGCCTGGCCGCTTGATCCTGGTCTCCAGCTGGATTCATTAGGTCAGTGCTTACTGTCACAACTGAGGGCCTGAGCTGACGGGAGGCAGCCTCAGTTGTAGGGGCTGAGATGTACCGGAACCTGGGAGGTTGTATCAGACCCCTGGACATGTAAGTAACATGAATAATAACTGCCCGAAGGCGTGACCACGACAACTTGGATAAAAGTCAATGATGTTTATTATGACAACTCCGCAACACAGCAGCAGTAAAAGAAAACGTAAAAGTCAGCAAAGAATAAATACAGTTCCTGGGTACTACAGGATGGCAGGAGCCACAGGGCACTGGTAGTGTGAGATAGTTCTTATGATCTTCTAGATGGAAAGTCCTTACCAGGCCCGACTGTAGCAATGGAGATAACCCAGGATTGTGCCAGCTGGTGTTCCAGGAAAAGCTGGGTTGCTGAAGATAAAACAGCTGCTGTGGATACTGGCTGGAACCAGACTGTTGTTAGCATGGAGTGGATACTGGCTGGAACCAGTTAAATAATAAATGAACTTGGGAGCGATGAAATATGAACTGAAATGTAGAACTTGAGAGCGGAGAAATAATAATACCGGTGGAGAGTGGTAAAGTGTAGAAAGGACACCGGCCCTTTAAGGGAAGCTGTACTCTGCTGGAAGCTGAGCTGGAAGCAGGTAATGTTGTAGCTGGAAACAGATGAATCCACAATGGATTGGAGAGTCAGGCTACACCGCAGGTGGAATGCTGGTGCGGGTCTCTATGGTGGAAGTCTTGAGACAGGAGCTGGAACCTGGAAGACAATCACAGGAGAGAGACAAACAGGAACTAGGTTTGACAACCAAAGCACTGACGCCTTCCTTGCTCAGGCACAGTGTATTTATACCTGCAGCAAGGAAGGGATTGGCTAGGCAATTATGCAGATTATCAATACTGAGAACAGATTGGTGGAAATGATCAGCTGACAGAATCCAAGATGGCTGCGCCCATGCAGACACTTGGAGGGAAGTTTGGTTTGTAATCCATGTGGTAATGAAAACAGTAATGGCGGCGCCGGCCACCGGAGACAGGAGGCGCCAGGCTGACAGATGCACATCCAACCACGCGGACACAGCGGAGGCCGCGGCTGACGTAATCGCCACTCAGACACTCTGCATGCAGAAGAGCAGGGACGGCGGCGGAGGCCGCGGGAGACGCCATGCCAGGTGTAATATGGCGTTTACTGTGACAGCGTCCCAGAGTGACAGGAGAGGATACAGGAATGTACACATCAGGATAACAGATGGGATCCGGTCCTGGAGCGCTGAGCCAGCCTTAGGAGGCATCTGATGGGTAAGAAATGGCGTCCAGATACCCGGATCGTGACACTCACCACTGTGGACTTAAAATATCTCACATGGAAAGTGGTAATGCTGTTGGCCCTGGCTTCAGCCAGGCGCGTCTCAGAATTGGCGGCTTTATCCTATAAAAGCCCTTACCTAATTTTTCATACGGACAGGGCAGAATTGAGGACTCGTCCTCAATTTCTCCCTAAGGTGGTTTCAGCGTTTCACTTGAACCAGCCTATTGTGGTACCTGCGGCTACTAGGGACTTGGAGGACTCCAAGTTGCTGGACGTAGTCAGGGCCCTGAAAATATATGTTTCCAGGACGGCTGGAGTCAGAAAATCTGACTCGCTGTTTATCCTGTATGCACCCAACAAGCTGGGTGCTCCTGCTTCTAAGCAGACTATTGCTCGTTGGATTTGTAGTACAATTCAGCTTGCACATTCTGTGGCAGGCCTGCCACAGCCAAAATCTGTAAAAGCCCATTTCACAAGGAAGGTGGGCTCATCTTGGGCGGCTGCCCGAGGGGTCTCGGCTTTACAACTTTGCCGAGCAGCTACTTGGTCAGGGGCAAACACGTTTGCTAAATTCTACAAATTTGATACCCTGGCTGAGGAGGACCTGGAGTTCTCTCATTCGGTGCTGCAGAGTCATCCGCACTCTCCCGCCCGTTTGGGAGCTTTGGTATAATCCGCATGGTCCTTACGGAGTTCCCTGCATCCACTAGGACGTCAGAGAAAATAAGAATTTACTTACCGATAATTCTATTTCTCGTAGTCCGTAGTGGATGCTGGGCGGCCATCCCAAGTGCGGATTGTCTGCAATACTTGTACATAGTTATTGTTACAAAAATCGGGTTATTATTGTTGTGAGCCATCTTTTCAGAGGCTCCTCTGTTATCATGCTGTTAACTGGGTTCAGATCACAGGTTGTACGGTGTGATTGGTGTGGCTGGTATGAGTCTTACCCGGGATTCAAAATCCTTCCTTATTGTGTACGCTCGTCCGGGCACAGTATCCTAACTGAGGCTTGGAGGAGGGTCATAGGGGGAGGAGCCAGTGCACACCAGGTAGTCCTAAAGCTTTACTTTTGTGCCCAGTCTCCTGCGGAGCCGCTATTCCCCATGGTCCTTACGGAGTTCCCAGCATCCACTACGGACTACGAGAAATAGAATTATCGGTAAGTAAATTCTTATTTTTACCTGTCATCTAAGTAATCATCAAAAATTTGCAACAATTCCTCACATTGCAACATATATAGATAGATAGATAGATAGATAGATAGATAGATAGATAGATAGATAGATAGATAGATAGATAGATAGATAGATTCAGTGGCAAACGCAGGATTTGCATGGGGGGGTTCCAGAACTGGGCGGAGCCAATCACGGGGGTGGGGACTGAGGTGACCCAGTATATGCTGGGTCCGTAAAACTAGTGTGTCTGTGTGTGTGTGTGTGTGTGTGTGTGTGTGTGTGTGTGTATATATATACATATATCTATAAACATATATATATATATATATATATATACATACATACACACACACACACACACACTCACACACATACATATACACATATACATAGCATATTAAACATGCATACATACATATATATATGTACACACACATACAGTACACATATATATACACATGTATATATATATATATATATATATCATATGTGTGTGTGTTTATATGTATGTATGTATATACATGTGTATATATGTATGCACATGGATATATATGTACTATAATTAAAATAAAGTAAACTTTTATTGCACTTGCAAGTGCCACCAGGAAGACAGCAGGCTGCAGAGGACGCTAGACAGCCATTAATAATACTCATGCAGCTTTTTTTTTTTTTAGTGGAGGGGGTTTCTGGGTGCTCGGAAACCCCCCCTGGGTGCGCCACTGAGATTGATACATACACACACACATATACATTTATATGTATATCTGTATAACTTTAGTTCCTGTGATTGAAGTTATATTATCTGAAAATAATAGCTGTATGGTCAATACACTTCCTTTGTCAGTATTATGTTCATAGACTATGATAAGTAACAGAGTGCTGGAAATACCTTATTGAAAGTTGTTTAGGAAGTAGATACATTTATTGCTGATCCTGTTTAGAAGACACTTCAGTCCTTCAAAGTAATGGGCTTAAGTGACCTTCTTGAAAATTCATGAAAATACCGCTGTTGTTAATAGACATGGGTAAAAACATTAATTTCAAATATCACAGCTTTTACTGTAAAACATATATGAAGAACATTGGAAAACTAGAAGTGGCATTTAATATAAGCAGAGTGGATGCAGCAGAGATGCAAATATATGCTAATGCCACAGGAAATGTCTGAGGTTAAAAGGTTCCTATTGCCGCCATTGCAGGTCCGAGTGCTGCATTCAAAGATGATAACCATCGCGAGCAGAGCCGGCCTTGGGCATAGCCAACCTAGGCAATTGCCTAGGGCATCTGCACTGCCTAGGGGCCGGCTCAGCTTGACACTCAGTGATGGTCTGTGGGATACTTGACCGCCGGTGCTCTTGCTGCCTGCCTGATCTGAGTGTCTCGTTCAGGCAGCAGCGCAGCTCTCACAGCTAAGTTGGGCTGAGCCGGAAATGTCGGAGAGGGAGCAGAGGCAGCCAATAATGAAAATGATGGAGTAGGAAGAGAGGCTGCCTGGCTGTCAAGATCAAATATGTCGGCCACTGGTCCTGGAGGAGGGCTGCTGCGCACGCCTATCCGCAGTAGCTCCTCCTCCCATTGGACTCAGGGCAGTCTGCCAGCACCTTCCCTTCTCACCTCAGAGCAGCAACTGCAGGGGTGTACGGTACGTAACCATTAGTTGAAGCATCAGCCATCTGTGTAAGCCTAAGGCTCCTCAGAATATCCGTCTCATCACACAGGCCTTGGGACTCCCACAAAATGTAGGCGACATGCCTCCATTTTTGAAAATATAACTGTGGCTTGGGGGCACTGCATGCAATCTGGCACACTGATATCTGCAGATCTCTCACCATCGGCGTTGTACACAAATCATTGGGATTCCCTACAGTTCTGAATCAGGCCCAAAGGATTACATACGTAATACCGGCGGACGGGATGCCAGCTGTCAATATCCCGACAGCGGCATTCCACCTGCCAGAATTCTGGCGGCAGGGTGAGTGCTAAGACTCCCCTTGCAGGCTCGGTGGCTCTCTGCGTTCGCCACATGATCTATCCCCACCCTATGGGTGTCGTAGACACCCACGACTGGGAATAGCCCTGGTGGCGCGGGATTCTGGCTGGCGGCATTGTCGGCTGGCGGGATTTCAGCATCGATGTCTCGACAGCCAGCATTTTAACTGCATCCCGGTCCATAGTATGGTAACCACTTAATACTAACCCAGCTGAAGCATGATTCTGAAACACAGGATAGTACTCTGGAATAATGGTACTTTGAGGGGTTGCAGCACTCCACTTTTACTGTAAATGTGGAATCCCCTTAGAAAATATATACAGATGTGCATAGTTTATTAAATGAAAATATTTCTGTAATTTTTATTTTTTTGATAAATACTTGTGTTTCAACATACATAACTGGGAAGGATCTATTTACCTCTCAATAAAAATCGCCTTCTGGCCAGTGTCATTTCCTGGCGATACTGGCCAGCAGCCATAAGCAGTGACTGACTACATTACCAAACATTCTGTGCACCCGGGCCCTGACATTACCAAGTCACCTAGGAGCATTGCCCCTGGGTTTTAATATACTTAAAATAAGAAGACTTCTTTTTATAGTAATAAAACATCCTTTTCTTGTTTATTGCATTTACTAACGGCATCCTGGGTCAGATATGCGATTGCTAGTTTAAATCCATGTGATGGCTGCTGCTGGCTGCAATAATTGGGAGAAGCCTAATCTGTCTATTTGAACTGGATTTACAACGCTTCTCCCACTAACAAATAAACCCTATAGGGATTGATTTATCAAAGTGGCAGAAATCCCTTTTACTGACCGGTGTTTTCTCCATTTTCTTTGATAAAATCCACGGATGGAAGAAACACGTTAGGAGTACATTCATGGGCCCTCATTCCGAGTTGTTCGCTCGCAAGCTGCTTTTAGCAGCATTGCACACGCTAAGCCGCCGCCTACTGGGAGTGAATCTTAGCTTAGCAAAATTGCGCACGAAAGATTCGCAATATTGCGAAAATATTTATCTGTGCAGTTTCTGAGTAACTCGAGACTTACTCTTCCAGTGCGATCAGTTTAGTGCTTGTCGTTCCTGGTTTGACGTCACAAACACACCCAGCGTTCGCCCAGACACTCCCCCGTTTCTCCAGCCACTCCCGCGTTTTTCCCAGAAACGGTAGCGTTTTTTCACACACTCCCATAAAACGGCCAGTTTCCGCCCAGAAACACCCACTTCCTGTCAATCACACTACGATCACCAGAATGAAGAAAAAACCTCGTAATGCCGTGAGTAAAATACCAAACTTCTTAGCAAATTTACTTGGCGCAGTCGCAGTGCGAACATTGCGCATGCGCAATTAGCGGAAAATCGCTGCGATGCGAAGAAAATTACCGAGCGAACAACTCGGAATGAGGGCCATTGTTCATATCCAACTATTTGGAGACAAACCTCATTTAATTGGTGTACACTGGTGGTCATTCTGAGTTGTTCGCTCGCTAGCAGTTTTTAGCAGCCAAGAAAACGCTATGCCGCCGCCCACTGGGAGTGTATTTTAGCTTAGCAGAAGTGTGAACGAAAGGATCGCAGAGCGGCGGCAAAGTATTTTTGTGCAGCTTTAGAGTAGCTCAATACCTACGCAGCGCTTGCGATCACTTCAGACTGTTCAGTTCCTGTTTTGATGTCACAAACACGCCCTGCGTTCGCCCAGCCACGCCTGCATTTTTCTTGGCACGCCTGCGTTTTTTCGAACACTCCCTGAAAACGGTCAGTTGACACCCAAAAACGCCCACTTCATGTCAATCACTCTGCGGCCAGCAGTGCGACTGAAAAGCTTCGCTAGACCTTGTGTGAAACTACATTGTTTGTTGTAATAGTACTTCGCGCGTGCGCATCGTGCCACATACGCATGCGCAGAAGTGCCGTTTTTTTGCCTCATCGCTGCACAGCGAACGAATGCAGCTAGCGATCAACTCGGAATGACCACCACTGTTTTACATTGCCAATGGGAGACTGCTGTATTTGTAGCTGCCGGTATCATCATTAGTATTCACAGATGCCTGCAGCAGCACTGTCTGTAACTGCCCAAGCAGTGCACACCTTGGGCTCTGTGGGCGATACTGCAGTGACAATGCCCTCTGATGTCATCCTGGCAGTGGGCGTGGAACACACTGCAGTGATCTCTGCCTCTCACATCATCCCGCTGTACATACAGCTTCAGGGGTCCATGGTTCTGGCACTCTGGTCCTGATTCATAGATGGCCATAATGTCAGTGCTGTTCGCTGTGTAGCACTGTGTTGCCACTGCTCATGCATCAGTGTTGCACTGCACTGCACATGTGCCACAATGGTCCTGTGATATCGGTCGTAGAGAGGATTTATTGAGTGATTGACAGGGTTTGTTTGTGAGCAGTGCCGGGTGAGTGGTGACTCCAAAGCACACAGTAAGCATGGGGGATGTTATCATCCAATGTGCAGTCGCAGTGGCTCTGGCATCTTACTTGTGATGGTTATACTGCGCGACCGTAGGGTTACTCACAAAGTGGATTATCAACTGTCTGCATTTTTGTATACACACAGTGGGTCTGAGGGGTTGGCACAGCTGCTACGTACCAAATCACAGCTACAACGGCACTGGCGTACTGTACATGTGTGTGTGTGTGTGTGTGTGTGTGTGTGTGTGTGTGTGTGTGTGTGCACTGCACGTTTACATCTTCACAGCCAGAGCTCAGGACAGGCAATGGGATCAGTGTCCATGCTCCCATGGCTGCTCCCAGCATTTCTTCCCTGCAGCTGGCTGTGTTTTTTGCAGGGCCATAACTAGGGGTATACCCGCTGCAGGATAGGGGGCGCTGTTGGCGGCACTTGTCAATTATCTGTTAGAATTACTTTTACCTGCAGCTTCCCCCCTTTTTGAAGTATAGCAACTCCTGATCACTGCCGTCTCCTACCCCCACCCCTTCTGTCGCTAAAACCTATACAACATCCGTGAACTTAACTTGAGAGCTCTTTATTATTCAGTCACGCTGTCCTTTATTACATTTCAAGATGCTGACATACCTGGGATTCAAAGTCAAACCCATTCGAACCCAATTCTAACTACTTGAAGATTATCTTGTACTTTGTGAAAAATGGGTGTTTGACTGAAACGAAACAGGTTATAGGTTTATATCCTGGGTATAGCACAATAAAGTGTATTGTAACTAAATAACAGCGAGCTTTCAAGTTAAGTGCCTGAATGTGGTATAAAGAGGATTTCAGTGATCGCACCGACTCAAAAAAATTGTGGGTCCCAGCATGGGCGTAACTATAATGGGTGCAAGGGGTGCAATTGCTATGGGGCCCAGAGACTTAGTGGTACTGGACTCAGGTTATAAAGTTGTATCCCAATTCCCAGATTTGCAATTGGGCCTGATCCATTGCCCAGCCTGAATTGTGTGACATTACAGTTTCAGTGAGAGGAGTGTGTGCATTGCGGATGTTAAAATGGTAAAGGGACACTGTAATGTGGCATCATTTGAACTTGAGGCCACTGTAATGTGGTACAATATGAAATGGAGGCAATATAGTGTTACATAATGTGAACTGGGACACAGTAACATGGCATAATTTGAGATGGAGGCACTGGGATATTTATAATGAGTGCAATGTGTTTGGTGCCCATGGGTCTAGGGGGTCCCACACAGCACACCCTGCATGCATGTTTCTCTTACGTCCTAGAGGATGCTGGGGACTCCGTAAGGACCATGGGGATAGACGGGCTCCGCAGGAGACATGGGCACTAAGAAAGAACTATAGGTATTGGTGTGCACTGGCTCCTCCCTCTATGCCCCTCCTCCAGACCTCAGTTTATTACTGTGCCCAGAGGAGACTGGGTGCATTACAGGGAGCTCTCCTGAGTTTCCTGGAAAGAAAGTATTTTGTTAGGTTTTTTATTTTCAGGGAGCCTGCTGGCAACAGACTCCCTCCATCGAGGGACTGAGGGGAGAGAAACAGACCTACTTTAATGTGAGGCTCTGTTTCTTAGGCTACTGGACACCATTAGCTCCAGAGGGAATGGAACGCAGGTCTCACCCTCGCCGTTCGTCCCAGAGCCGCACCGCCGTTCTCATCGCAGAGCTGGAAGATAGAAGCCGGGTGAGTATGTGAAGAAAGAAGACTTCAGAGGCGGCAGAAGACTTCAGATCTTCATAGAGGTAACGCACAGCGGTAACGCTGTGCGCCATTGCTCCCACACAGCACACACACAGCAGTCACTGTAAGAGTGCAGGGCGCAGGGGGGTAACCCTGGGCAGCAATAAGGACCTCCAAATCTGGCAATAAGCATATATACAGGCTGGGCACTGTATATAAAAGAGATCCCCCGCCAGTTTTTGAATTTTTCAGTGGGACCGAAGCCCGCCGCTGAGGGGGCGGAGCTTGTTCCTCAGCACTCACCAGCGCCATTTTCTCCACAGCACACCGCTGAGAGGAAGCTCCCCGGACTCTCCCCTGCTTACCACGGTGAAAGAGGGTTTAAAAAGGGGGGGGGGGGCACATGATTTGGCGCAAATAGATAATTACAGCGCTACCTGGGTAAACATATAGTGTGTTTTTTCCTGGGTCATTAGCGCTGGGTGTGTGCTGGCATACTCTCTGTCTGTCTCTCCAAAGGGCCTTGTGGGGGAACTGTCTTCAGATAAGAGGTTTCCCTGAGTGTGTGGTGTGTCGGTACGCGTGTGTCGGCACGTCTCAGGTAGAAGGCTTTCCTAGCGAGGAGGTGGAGCAAATGAATGTGGTGTCTCCGTCGGCAACACCGACACCTGACTGGGTGGATATGTGGAATGTTTTAAGTGCTAATGTGAATTTATTGCACAAAAGGTTGGACAAAGCTGAGTCCAGGAATTATGCAGAGAGTCAGGCCCTGCCTGCCCCTATGTCGCAGGGACCCTCGGGGTCTCAAAAGCGCCCACTATCCCAAATAGTAGACACTAATACCGACACGGATTCTGACTCCAGTGTCGACTACGATGATGCAAAGTTACAGCCAAAATTGGCTAAAAGTATTCAATATATGATTATTGCAATAAAGGATGTTTTACATATCACAGAGGAACCCCCTGTCCCTGACACGAGGGTACACATGTATAAGGAAAAGAAACCTGAGGTAACCTTTACCCCTTCTCATGAGCTGAACGAGTTATTTAAAAAGGCGTGGGAATCTCCAGACAAGAAACTGCAGATTCCCAAAAGGATTCTTATGGCGTATCCTTTCCCGGCTAAGGACAGGATGCGGTGGGAATCCTCCCCAAGGGTGGACAAAGCGTTGACACGCTTATCCAAAAAGGTAGCACTGCCATCCCAAGATACGGCTACCCTCAGGGATCCTGCTGATCGCAAGCAGGAGGCTACCTTAAAGTCCATTTACACACACTCTGGTACCTTACTCAGACCGGCGATAGCGTCGGCTTGGGTTTGTAGCGCTGTAGCAGCGTGGACAGATACCTTATCGGCGGAATTGGATACCCTGGATAAGGATACCGTTTTATTGACCCTGGGTCATATTAAAGATGCTGTCTTATATATGAGGGATGCTCAAAGAGACATTGGCCTACTGGGTTCTAGAGTCAACACTATGTCGATTTCTGCTAGACGAGTCCTATGGACCCGGCAATGGACAGGTGATGCCGACTCAAAGAGGCATATGGAGGTTTTACCTTACAAGGGTGAGGAATTGGTTGGGGAAGGTCCCTCGGACCTGGTCTCCACAGCTACGGCAGGTAAATCAAATTTTTTGCCTTATATTCCCTCACAGCCTAAGAAAGCACCACATTATCAAATGCAGTCCTTTCGGTCAAATAAAAACAAAAAAGTACGAGGATCGTCCTTTCTTGCCAGAGGTAAGGGCAGAGGGAAAAAGCTGCCTACCACAGCTAGTTCCCAGGAGCAGAAGTCCTCCCCGGCCTCTACAAAATCCACCGCATGACGCTGGGGCTCCGCTGAGGGAGTCCGCCCCAGTGGGGGCACGTCTTCGACTTTTCAGCCACATCTGGGTTCACTCACAGGTGGATCCCTGGGCAATAGAAATTGTTTCTCAGGGTTACAAGCTGGAATTCGAAGAGGTGCCTCCTCGCCGGTTTTTCAAATCGGCCCTACCAGCTTCTCCCCCAGAAAGGGAGATAGTTTTAAATGCAATTCAAAAATTGTGTCTTCAACAGGTGGTGGTCAAAGTTCCCCTGCTTCAACAAGGGAGGGGGTATTACTCAACCCTAATTTGTAGTCCCGAAACCGGACGGTTCGGTCAGACCCATTTTAAATTTAAAATCCTTGAACCTATACTTGAAAAGGTTCAAGTTCAAGATGGAATCGCTCAGAGCGGTCATCGCCAGCCTAGAAGGGGGGGATTTTATTGTATCCCTGGACATAAAGGATGCATACCTTCATGTTCCCATATATCCACCTCATCAGGCGTACCTGAGATTTGCGGTACAGGATTGTCATTACCAATTTCAGACGTTGCCGTTTGGGCTTTCCACGGCCCCGAGGATTTTCACCAAGGTAATGGCGGAAATGATGGTGCTTCTGCGCAAGCAGGGTGTCACAATTATCCCGTACTTGGACGATCTCCTCATAAAAGCGAGATCACGAGAGCAGTTGTTGAACAGCGTGTCACTTTCACTGAAGGTGTTACAACAGCACGGCTGGATTCTCAGTATCCCGAAGTCACAGTTAGTTCCTACGACTCGTTTGACCTTCTTAGGCATGATTCTGGATACGGACCAGAAAAGGGTTTATCTTCCGGTAGAAAAGGCCCAGGAACTCATGACTCTGGTCAGGGACCTATTGAAGCCAAAACAGGTGTCAGTGCATCACTGCACTCGAGTCCTAGTGAAGATGGTGGCATCTTACGAGGCCATTCCCTTCGGCAGGTTCCATGCGAGGACCTTCCAATGGGACCTACTGGACAAGTGGTCCGGGTCACATCTACAGATTCATCAGTTGATCACCCTGTCCCCCAGGGCAAGGGTGTCTCTCCTGTGGTGGCTACAGAGTGCTCACCTTCTAGAGGGTCGCAGGTTCGCCATTCAGGACTGGATTCTGGTAACCACGGACGCGAGCCTCCGAGGTTGGGGAGCAGTCACACAGGGAAGAAACTTCCAAGGTCGTTGGTCAAGCCAGGAGACTTATCTTCACATCAACGTCCTGGAGCTGAGGGCCATATACAACGCCCTTTGTCAAGCGGAGACTTGGCTTCGCGACCTACCAGTTCTGATTCAGTCAGACAACATCACCGCAGTGGCTCATGTAAACCGCCAAGGCGGCACAAGGAGCAGAATGGCAATGGCGGAAGCCACCAGGATTCTTCGCTGGGCGAAAAATCATGTAAGCGCACTGTCAGCAGTGTTCATTCCGGGAGTGGACAACTGGGAAGCAGACTTCCTCAGCAGACACGATCTACATCCAGGAGAGTGGGGACTTCATCAGGAAGTCTTCGCACAGATTGCAAGTCAGTGGGGACTGCCCCAGATAGACATGATGGCGTCCCACCTCAACAAAAAACTAAAGAGGTATTGCGCCAGGTCAAGAGACCCTCAGGCGGTGGCAGTGGACGCCCTCGTGACACCGTGGGTATTCCAGTCGGTCTATGTGTTTCCTCCTCTTCCTCTCATCCCCAAGGTGTTGAGAATAATAAGAAAAAGAGGAGTACAGACAAGTCTCATTGTTCCAGATTGGCCACGAAGGGCCTGGTATCCGGATCTGCAGGAAATGCTCACAGAAGATCCGTGGCCTCTTCCTCTAAGACAGGACCTGTTACAACAGGGGCCCTGTCTGTTCCAAGACTTACCGTGGCTGCGTTTGACGGCATGGCGGTTGAACGGAAAAGGGCATTCCGGATGAGGTCATTCCTACTCTGATAAAGGCTAGGAAGGACGTGACAGCAAAACATTATCACCGTATATGGCGCAAGTATGTTTCTTGGTGTGAGGCCAGGAATGCTCCTACGGAAGAATTCCATCTGGGCCGTTTCCTTCACTTCCTACAGACTGGAGTTAATATGGGCCTAAAATTAGGCTCCATAAAGGTTCAGATTTCGGCCCTATCCATTTTCTTTCAGAAGGAATTGGCTTCTCTCCCAGAAGTACAGACTTTTGTGAAGGGAGTGCTGCATATTCAGCCTCCTTTTGTACCTCCAGTGGCACCTTGGGACCTGAACGTGGTGTTGAGTTTCCTTAAGTCACACTGGTTTGAACCACTTAAAACGGTGGAGTTAAAATATCTCACTTGGAAAGTGGTCATGTTGTTAGCCTTGGCTTCGGCTAGGCGAGTGTCGGAGTTGGCGGCTTTGTCTCATAAAAGCCCCTATTTAGTTTTCCATATGGATAGAGCGGAATTGCGGCCCCGTCCTCAATTCTTGCCAAAGGTGGTTTCGTCTTTTCATATAAACCAACCTATTGTGGTGCCTGTGGCTACGCGAGACTTGGAGGATTCCGAGTCCCTTGATGTGGTCAGGGCTTTGAAAATTTACGTGGCCAGAACGGCTAGGGTCAGGAAAACAGAAGCACTGTTTATCCTGTATGCAGCCGACAAGGTTGGCGCTCCTGCTTCCAAGCAGACTATTGCTCGCTGGATCTGTAACACGATTCAGCAGGCTCATTCTACGGCTGGATTGCCGTTACCAAAATCAATAAAGGCCCATTCCACCAGGAAAGTGGGCTCTTCTTGGGCAGCTGCCCGAGGGGTCTCGGCATTACAGCTGTGCCGTGCTGCTACTTGGTCGGGTTCAAACACTTTTGCAAAATTCTACAAGTTTGATACCCTGGCTGAGGAGGACCTTATGTTTGCTCAATCGGTGCTGCAGAGTCATCCGCACTCTCCCGCCCGTTTGGGAGCTTTGGTATATTCCCCATGGTCCTTACGGAGTCCCCAGCATCCTCTAGGACGTAAGAGAAAATAAGATTTTAAACCTACCGGTAAATCTTTTTCTCCTAGTCCGTAGAGGATGCTGGGCGCCCGTCCCAAGTGCGGACTATTTCTGCAAGACTTGTATATAGTTATTGCTTACATAAGGGTTATGTTACAGTGTTCCTCAGTCTCGGACTGATGCTGTGTTGTTTCGTACTGTTAACTGGTTGGTATATCCCAAGTTATATGGTGTGGATGGTGTGGGCTGGTATGAATCTTGCCCTTAGATTAACTAAAATCCTTTCCTCGTACTGTCCGTCTCCTCTGGGCACAGTTTCTCTAACTGAGGTCTGGAGGAGGGGCATAGAGGGAGGAGCCAGTGCACACCCATACCTAAAGTTCTTTCTTAGTGCCCATGTCTCCTGCGGAGCCCGTCTATACCCATGGTCCTTACGGAGTCCCCAGCATCCTCTACGGACTAGGAGAAAAAGATTACCGGTAGGTTTAAAATCTTATTTTTTCAATACTTCCCTCCGGAGTCCCGCAGCTCTGCAGAAATCACCAGAAAAATGTTGCAGCGGCCATTTTCCCAGCATTTTGTGCATGCGCTTTAAGGAAATTTTCCCAGAGATCTGCGCATTGCGTACTAGAATCTGGGACAGCGCTAGTGTCCCCTAGTGACCCTAATGCCCAGAGCAACAGAGCTGCCGACTAGAGAGGAGGGGGCCCAGACGAAGCCTGCAAATGGGCCACCACATCTCTAGATGGCACTGTAATGTGGAACAGTATGAACTGGGGGCACTGTAATGTGGCATAATATGAACTGGGGACACTGCATAATGTGTATTGGCAGCGTACAATGCGACTTAAATTAGGGAACTACAATGGTTCATAAAATAAACTAGAGCACTACTATGGTTCAGAAATATGGCACTGTTATTGGGCATAAAATTAATAACTGCTGCAGGGAAGAGTCTCATGAATTATTGGGACAGGGCCCACACAGTTCTGGTTACTCCCCTGGGTCCCAGGGACCCCTCACTTTAGAAAATTGGGTTCCTACTTCACCGTTTCTGGGTCCCATCACATATTATTGGTTGTAATGGTGGTGGTTGGGGGAGGGGGGGTTGAGTGGAGGCATGCAGCTGTTGGGGCAGTGCTGGGGCGGGGCAAGGAGAAGGCTAGGGACAAGCAGCGCTGAGGGTAGGGTGGGGGTAAGGGTAGACAGCAGCTGGGGCAGTCTTGGAGGGCAAGGAGGGGTTAGAGGGAGGCAGCACTGAGGGTAGATAGTAGTTAGGGCAGTACTGGGGGCAAGTAGGTTTATTGGGACAGGCAGTACTGAGGAGTTAGGGAGACAGTAGATAGCTGGGGCAAGGGGGGTATGCAGTACTATTAAAAGCGCTGGGGCAGTAAGGGTATATAGCTGGGGCAGTACTTGGGCAAGGAGGGGGTTAAAGATAGGTTGTACTATGGGCAATGCTGGGGGATCGGGGTAGATAGCAGTGAGTGTAGTACTGGAGCAAGGAGAGGGTTAGGGTCAGGCAGTGCTGGTGGGTACGGGTAGATAGCAGTTTGGGCAGTACTGGGGGCAAGTTGAAGGTTAAGTGCAGGTAGGGACGGGGCAGGTGTAGATAGCAGTTGGGGCTGTACTTGGGCAAGGAGAGGGTCAAGGAGAGGCAGTACTATGGGCAGTGATGAGGGTATGGAGGGGTAAGATTTAGCAGCTCACCTCCCCCTTCAGGATCCAGCTCACCTGGTAGTCAAGCCGTTGCAGCTAGCCCTAGGACGCCTCCACCGTGGTCTCCTTGTCCAGCATCCCGAACACTGTCCTGCAGGCAACTCTCATGCTCTTGATGTCCTCCTTTGGCAACCTGCAGGGCTCTGCATGGGGGGTTCCATGAGCAGTGAGACTGGGGGTGCACATCTCAGGCCCGTTTGCCCGCATCTCTCGCAGGGGTGTCAGCCGACAATAGGTGGGTGCGGTAGAGGCAGTGCTCAGCTTTGTCCAGGGACCATCAGCGGATGAGCTCCACAATAGGGCAGGATGACTGTGGAGCCAAGGATAGGAGCTCTATGAGAATGCGATCATCCACTGCTCCACTCTGAAGCATGCCAAAGGAAATCCTCTGCATCTGGCTGCCGGGTACCACAGCCAGTGCATCCAGAAGTGAAGGCACCAATGGCTGGCTCTTCCATTTCTGAGCTGCCACTCACCCAGCTGGAGTGCTGGGCATCTGGAACGCTCGGCCGCTGGAACACTAATCACACAGTCAGCTGTCAGTCAATCTGCTGGAGCGCCGAGCATCCGGACCCCCCACAGCCGTGGGAACAGTGATCACACAGCCAGTTGCTACTCACCTGCCCGCAGCACTAAGCATCCGCTACCACCCCACCCCCCCAGCCATGGGAACACTAAGCACGCAGCCAGCCCCCACCCGCGGGAACCCTGAGAACACCTCTTCCATCCCTGTAAAAATGCTCAGCCCCTCTGTGCTGAGCTGCCACACCAAGTCCAGCCGAGCTGCAGCAGTTCGTGTCCCAGGGACCCGGCCATTTTTTTAAATTTGAGACCCCGGTCCTCAGAACAGAGTAAATTACGTGCTACAGTATATTGTGTTTTTGCAAACACTGTATTTGTGTTCAAATCCATATACAGTATAGTGTTCACTGTAGGATTTTTTTGGGCAGTGTGCTGATCATTGAGGAGGGCACATTTTAGTTTTGAAGGGCACATTTTTGATGTGACGCTGCACACAAAGCATAGCACATATTTTTATAGTTTTTAGACATATATTTTCCCCTTAGTATATCCTATACCCCTACATATATATATATATATATATATAGGACACCCATGTAACACTCAACATCTGTGCTTAGAAAAATACTGTATATGTCCAGTCTTCTTGAAAGAATGGCTGTAGCATATACATTTAAGTAGATAATAATAAATGTCTCCTTCAGTGCTGAAGTGGTTATAATTCTTATGTGTATAAAACAGAAAAGTTAAGCAGAGGGTTAAAATGTATAGGTACAAAATAAGTGTTCTTCTACTAGGGAAACACTGTAAGCAGTACATGCTCACTGCTTTCCCTGTTCTTTCCCTCTATCAGAGTGCTGTGTTATACTGTCAGCCACAGCAGTGATGCCATTTACCGTCCCTCCTCTGCCATCCATTTTGCTAAGGATAGAAATGGTGTTCCAATTTCAGAGGTGGGCAAGTAGTAGACAACTACATTGTAATATGCACTGGTGCATTCTGTATACAAGGGGGCGATTAATGATCCTGCAGGGTGCGCTGAAAAAGGGCAGGGTGCTTTTTCACATTTCAAAAATGAGCAAGGTGCGGCGCCATGCTGAAACAGCCAAGGAGAGTGGGAAAATCAACTCCTAGTGTAGCATGTAACCGTAACATTGGTGGTCATTCCGAGTTGTTCGCTCGCTAGCTGATTTTAGCAGCAATGCACACGCTAGGCCGCCGCCCTCTTGGAGTGTATCTTTGCTTAGCAGAATTGCGAACGAAAGATTAGCAGAATTGCGAATAGAAAATTCTTAGCAGTTTCTGAGTAGCTCGAGACTTACTCCTATACTGCGATAAGCTCAGGCTGTTTCGTTCCTGGTTTGATGTCACAAACACGCCCTGCGTTCGGCCAGCCACTCCCCCGTTTCTCCAGACACTCCCGCGTTTTTCCCTGACACGCCTGCGTTTTATAGCCAACGCCGGGAAAACGCTGAGTTACCACCCGGAAACGCCCCTTTCCTGTCAATCATTTACCAAACACCAGTGCGACTGAAAAGCGCCGCAGACGCTACAGCAAAACAGCTAAGTTTTTAGTAAAATAACTAAGTGCATGCGCTCTGCGTACCATGCGCTTGCGCAGTTAGCGGCTAATCGCAGTATAGCGAAAATCGGCAACGAGCAACTCGGAATGACCCCAATTGACCCTTCACCTCAGAAAATACACCCTTTAAAATGTTTAAGAGGTGTACCGTAATTACTGGTGATTCAACCACGTTTTTCTCACTTATAATCAATATGTCACGTACATCAATGCAGTCCTGTCCTCGAGCTGCGGCTTATCAGGGTTTTCGTTACTGCACCAGGTGCTAACTCCTGATAGCTCCCATTGCTGACCTACGGCTCCCCGGTCACATGAACGCTCTCCCATCATGTGACTGCCACCGGGGGCAAGGGGAGAGGGGGGATGCGGCATTCCTCTAGCTTCTCAGCCAGTGACCTCGGGCAGGCGAAACGAAATCCCCGGAAACAGACCCATTTCCAAGCGAAAACAGGGCTGTTTCTCACGAAACACACAGGTTTCACTGAACCTGTGTGTTTTTCAGAAGAAAGCTGTTTTCTCTAACGTCCTAGTGGATGCTGGGGACTCCGTAAGGACCATGGGGAATAGACGGGCTCCGTAGGAGACATGGGCACTTTAAGAAAGAATTTAGATTCTGGTGTGCTCTGGCTCCTTCCTCTATGTCCCTCCTCCAGACCTCAGTTTGAATCTGTGCCCGGACGAGCTGGGTGCTGTTCAGTGAGCTCTCCTGAGCTTGCTGTAAGAACGTATTTTGTTAGGTTTTTTATTTTTAGGCAGCTCTGCTGGCAACAGACTCCCTGCATCGTAGGACTGAGGGGAGAGAAGCAGCCCTACTCTCTGAAGATAGGTCCTGCTTCTTAGGCTACTGGACACCATTAGCTCCAGAGGGATCGTACACAGGATCTCACCCTCGTCGTCCGATCCCAGAGCCGCGCCGCCGTCCCCCTCGCAGAGCCGGAAGACAGAAGCCGGGTGAGCATAAGAAGCAAGAAGACTTCGAAATCGGCGGCAGAAGACTCCAGTCTTCACTGAGGTAGCGCACAGCACTGCAGCTGTGCGCCATTGCTCCCACACACACCTCACATACTCCGGTCACTGTAAGGGTGCAGGGCGAAGGGGGGGGGGGGGGGGGCGCCCTGGGCAGCAATTGGAACCTCTTTGGCAAAAGTTTGGCATATATACAGTTGGGCACTGTATATATGCATGAGCCCCCGCCAAGAAAATGTATATTTAAGTGGGATAGAAGCCCGCCGTCGAGGGGGCGGGGCTTCTTCCTCAGCACTCACCAGCGCCATGTTTTTTCTCCACAGCACTGCTGAGAGGAAGATCCCCAGCCTCTCCCCTGCAGATACACAGTAGAAGAGGGTAAAAAGAGAGGGGGGGCACATAATTAGGCGCAAAAATCATTATAAACAGCAGCTACTGGGGTAACATTAAGTTACTGTGTTATTCCTGGGTTAATAGCGCTGGGGTGTGTGCTGGCATACTCTCTCTCTGTCTCTCCAAAGGGCCTTGTGGGGGAATTGTCTTCAGATGAGCATTCCCTGAGTGTGTGGTGTGTCGGTACGTGTGTGTCGACATGTCTGAGGTAAAAGGCTCAATAAGGCGTAATTAAGTGCTAAGGTGATTTTATTGCACAAAAGATTAGAGAACAAACAGGGAATCTACCCATGTCTGTCCCTATGTCGCAGAGACTCTTGTTTTCCCGCCTGACTCGGAAACCAGAACGAGGCAAAACGTCACGATCCCGCTGTCGGATTCTCGCGGGTTTGGATAACATATAAGGAGCCGCGCGTCGCCGCCATTTTCACTCCAGTCCTGGAGACTGTAGTGGGAGGCCGTGTCTCCATCCTCAGTTTCTGTGCGGGCGGGAAAGTGGGGTGGCGATTATAGAGCTGACTTGTGCTGCTCAGTCCAGTGTAGTGTCTTAGTTGCATCAGTCAGTCCAGTGACCAGTCACAGTGGTGGTGTCCTCTGCTGCCATATGTCCAGTGCTGCTGTATAATAAGTCCCTTACAGTGTTGCTGTGTTGTCCTGCATCAGACCAGTGGTAGTGTCCTGTGCATCAGTCAGTCCAGTGACCAGTCACAGTGGTATCCTCTGCTACCATATATCCAGTGCTGCTGTATAATAAGTCCCTTACAGTGTTGCTGAGTTGTCCTGCATCAGACCAGTGGTAGTGTCCTGTGCATCAGTCAGTCCAGTGACCAGTCACAGTGGTGTCCTCTGCTGCCATATGTCCAGTGCTGTATAATAAGTCCCTTACAGTGTCACTGTGTTGTCCTGCATCAGACCAGTGGTAGTGTCAGTGCCGTTTCTAGCGGCGGGTGAGCCGTGCAACCGCACGGGGCGCCCGCCGCGGCACTTTGTGACTACTCCTCTCCTCCCTCTCTCTCCCCCCGAGCGCTCCTGCTCGGGGGGCGGGGATCGCGGAATGACGCGTTTGCGTCGTGACGTCACGACGCAAACGCGTCATTCCACGAAGCCCCGCCCCCCGAGCAGGAGCGCTCGGGTGGAAGAGAGAGGGAGGAGAGGAGTAGTCAAAGATAACCATCGAAGGAGGAGGCGGCCGGCGCGCGGGACCCGAAGAGCGGCAAGTTGTAAGTATTCTCTCTCTCTCTCTCTCTCTCTCCCTCCCTCCCCCCCCCACTTGACACCTGCGCACTGTGTAAAATGGGGATACCTGCCGCACTGTGTAAAATGGGGATACCTGCCGCACAGTGTAAAATGGGGGCACCTGCCGCACTGTGTAAAATGGGGATACCTGCCGCACTGTGTAAAATGGGGGCACCTGCCGCACTGTGTAAAATGGGGATACCTGCCGCACTGTGTAAAATGGGGATACCTGCCGCACTGTGTAAAATGGGGGCACCTGCCGCACTGTGTAAAATGGGGATACCTGCCGCACAGTGTAAAATGGGGGCACCTGCCGCACTGTGTAAAATGGGGATACCTGCCGCACTGTGTAAAATGGGGGCACCTGCCGCACTGTGTAAAATGGGGATACCTGCCGCACAGTGTAAAATGGGGGCACCTGCCGCACAGTGTAAAATGGGAGCACCTGCCGCACTGTGTAAAATGGGGATACCTGCCGCACTGTGTAAAATGGGGGCACCTGCCGCACTGTGTAAAATGGGGATACCTGCCGCACAGTGTAAAATGGGGGCACCTGCCGCACTGTGTAAAATGGGGATACCTGCCGCACTGTGTAAAATGGGGATACCTGCCGCACTGTGTAAAATGGGGGCACCTGCTGCACTGTGTAAAATGGGGATACCTGCCGCACTGTTTAAAATGGGGATACCTGCCGCACTGTTTAAAATGGGGATACCTGCCGCACTGTTTAAAATGGGGATACCTGCCGCACTGTGTAAAATGGGGGCACCTGCCGCACTGTGTAAAATGGGGATACCTACCGCACTGTGTAAAATGGGGACACCTGCCGCACTGTTTAAAATGGGGATACCTGCCGCACTGTTTAAAATGGGGATACCTGCCGCACTGTGTAAAATGGGGGCACCTGCCGCACTGTATAAAATGGGGATACCTACCGCACTGTGTAAAATGGGGACACCTGCCTGCCGCACTTTGTTAAATGGGGACACCTGCCTGCCGCACTTTGTTAAATGGGGACACCTGCCTGCCGCACTTTGTTAAATGGGGACACCTGCCTGCCGCACTTTGTAAAATGGGGACACCTGCCTGCCGCACTTTGTAAATGGGGACACCTGCCTGCCGCGCTGTGTAATATGGGGACACTTGCCTGGTGTAATGTGTAAAAAGGGGACTTTTTTATTTTAATTTTTTCCCCCTGTGGTGGGTGTGATATCAGACGAGGCCACGCCCACTGTAATGAGACCACGCCCATTTTAATCAGGCCACACAGCCGTGTCGGGAGCGCGCGCGCCTTCGGCGCGCGCATGCTTTTTTTTCTGGCTATATGGGGGGCACGCAATTTTTTTTAATAGCAATGGGGGGGGGGGGCGCATTTTTAAATCTTGCACTGGAAGCCAAATTGTCTAGAAACGGCCCTGGGTAGTGTCCTGTGTATCAGTCAGTCCAGTGACCATCACAGTGGTGGTGTACTCTGCTGCCATATGTCCAGTGCTGCTGTATAATAAGTCCCTTACAGTGTCACTGTGTTGTCCTGCATCAGACCAGTGGCAGTGTCCTGTGCATCAGTCAGTCCAGTGACCAGTCACAGTGGTGGTGTCCTCTGCTGCCATATGTCCAGTGCTGCTGTATAATAAGTCCCTTACAGGGTTGCTGTGTTGTCCTGCATCAGACCAGTGGTAGTGTCCTGTGCATCAGTCAGACCAGTGACCAGTCACAGTGGTGTCCTCTGCTGCCATATGTCCAGTACTGCTATGTAATACGTCCCTTACAATGTTGCTAAGTTTCCTGCATCAGACCAGTGGTAGTGTCCTGTGTATCAGTCAGTCCAGTGACCAGTCACAGTGGCGGTGTCCTCTGCTGCCATATGCCCGGTGCTGCTGTATAATAAGTCCCTTACAGTGTCGCTGTGTTGTCCTGCATCAGACCAGTGGCAGTGTCCTGTGCTGTTTATTATTTACTCCAAATAAAGGGGTTATTAACATTTAATCCAAATATATTTCTCTGACGTCCTAAGTGGATGCTGGGGACTCCGTAAGGACCATGGGGAATAGCGGCTCCGCAGGAGACAGGGCACAAAAGTAAAAGCTTTAGGATCAGGTGGTGTGCACTGGCTCCTCCCCCTATGACCCTCCTCCAAGCCTCAGTTAGGTTTTTGTGCCCGGCCGAGAAGGGTGCAATCTAGGTGGCTCTCCTAAAGAGCTGCTTAGAGTAAAAGTTTTGTTAGGTTTTTTATTTTCAGTGAGTCCTGCTGGCAACAGGCTCACTGCAACGAGGGACTTAGGGGAGAAGAAGTGAACTCACCTGCGTGCAGGATGGATTGGCTTCTTAGGCTACTGGACACTAGCTCCAGAGGGACGATCACAGGTACAGCCTGGATGGGTCACCGGAGCCGCGCCGCCGACCCCCTTGCAGATGCTGAAGAGAGAAGAGGTCCAGAAATCGGCGGCTGAAGACTTCCCAGTCTTCTTAAGGTAGCGCACAGCACGGCAGCTGTGCGCCATTGCTCTCAGCACACTTCACACCAACGGTCACTGAGGGTGCAGGGCGCTGGGGGGGGCGCCCTGGGCAGCAATGAAAGTACCTATGCTGGCTAAAAATACATCACATATAGCCTCTGGGGCTATATGGATGTATTTAACCCCTGCCAGGTTGTCAGAAAAACGGGAGAAGAAGCCCGCCGAAAAGGGGGCGGGGCCTATTCTCCTCAGCACACAGCGCCATTTTCCTACACAGCTCCGCTGCTAGGAAGGCTCCCAGGCTCTCCCCTGCACTGCACTACAGAAACAGGGTTAAAACAGAGAGGAGGGGCATTTTGTGTGGCGATATTATAATATATTAAGATGCTATAAGGGAAAACACTTATATAAGGTTGTCCCTGTATAATTATAGCGTTTTGGTGTGTGCTGGCAAACTCTCCCTCTGTCTCCCCAAAGGGCTAGTGGGGTCCTGTCCTCTATCAGAGCATTCCCTGTGTGTGTGCTGTGTGTCGGTACGTGTGTGTCGACATGTATGAGGACGATGTTGGTGAGGAGGCGGAGCAATTGCCTGTAATGGTGATGTCACTCTCTAGGGAGTCGACACCGGAATGGATGGCTTATTTAGGGAATTACGTGATAATGTCAACACGCTGCAAGGTCGGTTGACGACATGAGACGGCCGGCAAACCAATTAGTACCTGTCCAGGCGTCTCAAACACCGTCAGGGGCTTTAAAATGCCCATTACCTCAGTCGGTCGACACAGACACGGACACTGACTCCAGTGTCGACGGTGAAGAAACAAACGTATTTTCCATTAGGGCCACACGTTACATGTTAAGGGCAATGAAGGAGGTGTTACATATTCTGATACTACAAGTACCACAAAAAAGGGTATTATGTGGGGTGTGAAAAAACTACCTGTAGTTTTTCCTGAATCAGATAAATTAAATGAAGTGTGTGATGATGCGTGGGTTTCCCCCGATAGAAAATTATTGGCGTTATACCCTTTCCCGCCAGAAGTTAGGGCGCGTTGGGAAACACCCCCTAGGGTGGATAAGGCGCTCACACGCTTATCAAAACAAGTGGCGTTACCGTCTCCAGATATGGCCGCCCTCAAGGAGCCAGCTGATAGGAGGCTGGAAAATATCCTAAAAAGTATATACACACATACTGGTATTATACTGCGACCAGCGATCGCCTCAGCCTGGATGTGCAGCGCTGGGGTGGCTTGGTCGGATTCCCTGACTGAAAATATTGATACCCTTGACAGGGACAGTATTTTATTGACTATAGAGCATTTAAAAGATGCATTTCTATATATGCGAGATGCACAGAGGGATATTTGCACTCTGGCATCAAGAGTAAGTGCGATGTCCATGTCTGCCAGAAGATGTTTATGGACACGACAGTGGTCAGGTGATGCAGATTCCAAACGGCACATGGAAGTATTGCCGTATAAAGGGGAGGAGTTATTTGGGGTCGGTCCATCGGACCTGGTGGCCACGGCAACAGCTGGAAAATCCACCTTTTTTACCCCAAGTCACATCTCAGCAGAAAAAGACACCGTCTTTTCAGCCTCAGTCCTTTCGTCCCCATAAGGGCAAGCGGGCAAAAGGCCAGTCATATCTGCCCAGGGGTAGAGGAAAGGGAAGAAGACTGCAGCAGGCAGCTCCTTCCCAGGAACAGAAGCCCTCCACCGCTTCTGCCAAGTCCTCAGCATGACGCTGGGGCCGTACAAGCGGACTCAGGTGCGGTGGGGGGTCGTCTCAAGAGTTTCAGCGCGCAGTGGGCTCACTCGCAAGTGGACCCCTGGATCCTACAAGTAGTATCCCAGGGGTACAGATTGGAAGTTCGAGACGTCTCCCCCTCCCAGGTTCCTGAAGTCTGCTTTACCAACGTCTCCCTCCGACAGGGAGGCAGTATTGGAAACAATTCACAAGCTGTATTCCCAGCAGGTGATAATCAAAGTACCCCTCCTACAACAAGGAAAGGGGTATTATTCCACACTATTTGTGGTACTGAAGCCAGACGGCTCGGTGAGACCTATTCTAAATATGAAATCTTTGAACACTTACATACAAAGGTTCAAATCAAGATGGAGTCACTCAGAGCAGTGATAGCGAACCAGGAAGAAGGGGACTATATGGTGTCCCTGGACATTAAGGATGCTTACCTCCATGTCCCAATTTGCCCTTCTCACCAAGGGTACCTCAGGTTCGTGGTACAGAACTGTCACTATCAGTTTCAGACGCTGCCGTTTGGATTGTCCACGGCACCCCGGGTCTTTACCAAGGTAATGGCCGAAATGATGATTCTTCTTCAAAGAAAAGGCGTCTTAATTATCCCTTACTTGGACGATATCCTGATAAGGGCAAGGTCCAGAGAACAGTTGGAGGTCTGAGTAGCACTATCTCAAGTAGTTCTACGACAGCACGGGTGGATTCTAAATATTCCAAAATCGCAGCTGATTCCGACGACACGTCTGCTGTTCCTAGGGATGATTCTGGACACAGTCCAGAAAAAGGTGTTTCTCCCGGAGGAGAAAGCCAGGGAGTTATCCGAGCTAGTTAGGAACCTCCTAGAACCAGGCCAAGTGTCCGTGCATCAATGCACAAGAGTCCTGGGAAAAATGGTGGCTTCTTACGAAGCGATTCCATTCGACAGATTTCACGCAAGAATTTTTCAGTGGGATCTGCTGGACGAATGGTCCGGATCGCATCTTCAGATGCATCAGCGGATAATCCTGTCTCCAAGGACAAGGGTGTCTCTTCTGTGGTGGCTGCAGAGTGCTCATCTACTAGAGGGCAGCAGTTTCGGCATTCAGGACTGGGTCCTGGTGACCACGGATGCCAGCCTGAGAGGCTGGGGAGCAGTCACACAGGGAAGAAATTTCCAAGGAGTGTGGTCAAGTCTGGAGACTTCTCTCCACATAAATATACTGGAGCTAAGGGCAATTTACAATGCTCTGAGCCTAGGAAGACCTCTGCTTCAAAGTCAACCGGTGCTGATCCAGTCGGACAACATCACGGCAGTCGCCCACGTAAACAGACAGGGCGGCACAAGAAGCAGGAGGGCAATGGCAACAAGGATTCTTCGCTGGGCGAAAAATCATGTGATAACACTGTCAGCGGTGTTCATTCCGGGAGTGGACAACTGGGAAGCAGAATTCCTCAGCAGGCACGACCTCCTCCCGGGAGAGTGGGGACTTCATCTGGAAGTCTTCCACATGATTGTGAACCGTTGGGAAAGACCAAAGGTGGACATGATGGCGTCCCGTCTGAACAAAAAACTGGACAGGTATTGCGCCAGGTCAAGAGACCCTCAGGCAATAGCAAGGACGCTCTGGTAACACCGTGGGTGTACCAGTCGGTGTATGTGTTCCCTCCTCTGCCTCTCATACCCAAGGTACTGAGAATTATAAGACGGAGAGGAGTAAGAACTATACTCGTGGCTCCGGATTGGCCAAGAAGGACTTGGTACCCGGAACTTCAAGAGATACTAAGAAGGGACTTGCTTCAGCAAGGATCATGTCTGTTCCAAGTCTTACCGCGGCTGCGTTTGACGGCATGGCGGTTGAACGCCGGATCCTAAGGGAAAAAGGCATTCCGGAAGAGGTCATCCCTACCCTGGTCAGAGCCAGGAAGGAGGTGACCGCACAACATTATCACCACATTTGGCGAAAATATGTTGCATGGTGTGAGGCCAGGAAGGCCCCACGGAGGAATTTCAACTCGGTCGATTCCTGCATTTCCTGCAAACAGGAGTGTCTATGGGCCTCAAATTGGGGTCCATTAAGGTTCAAATTTCGGCCCTGTCGATTTTCTTCCAGAAAGAATTGGCTTCAGTTCCTGAAGTCCAGAAGTTTGTCAAGGGAGTACTGCATATACAACCCCCTTTTGTGCCTACAGTGACACTGTGGGATCTCAACGTAGTTCTGGGATTCCTCAAATCACATTGGTTTAAACCGCTCAAATCTGTGGATTTGAAATATCTCACATGGAAAGTGACCATGCTGTTGGCCCTGGCCTCGGCCAGGCGAGTGTCAGAATTGGCGGCTTTGTCTCACAAAAGCCCATATCTGATTGTCCATTCGGACAGGGCAGAGCTGCGGACTCGTCCCCAGTTTCTCCCTAAGGTGGTGTCAGCGTTTCACCTGAACCAGCTTATTGTGGTACCTGCGGCTACTAGGGACTTGGAGGACTCCAAGTTGCTAGATGTTGTCAGGGCCCTGAAAATATATGTTTCCAGGACGGCTGGAGTCAGGAAAACTGACTTGCTGTTATCCTGTATGCACCCAACAAACTGGGTGCTCTTGCTTCTAAGCAGACGATTGCTAGTTGGATGTGTAGTACAATTCAGCTTGCACATTCTGTGGCAGGCCTGCCACAGCCAAAATATGTAAATGCCCATTCCACAAGGAAGGTGGGCTCATCTTGGGCGGCTGCCCGAGGGGTCTCGGCTTTACAACTTTGCTGAGCTGCTACTTGGTCAGGGGCAAACACGTTTGCAAAATTCTACAAATTTGATACCCTGGCTGAGGAGGACCTGGAGTTCTCTCATTCGGTGCTGCAGAGTCATCCGCACTCTCCCGCCCGTTTGGGAGCTTTGGTATAATCCCCATGGTCCTTACGGAGTCCCCAGCATCCACTTAGGACGTCAGAGAAAATAAGAATTTACTTACCGATAATTCTATTTCTCGTAGTCCGTAGTGGATGCTGGGCGCCCATCCCAAGTGCGGATTGTCTGCAATACTTGTACTTAGTTATTGTTAACTAAAACGGGTTATTATTGTTGTGAGCCATCTTTTCAGAGGCTCCTCTGTTATCATGCTGTTAACTGGGTTCAGATCACAGGTTGTACAGTGTGATTGGTGTGGCTGGTATGAGTCTTACCCGGGATTCAATATCCTTCCTTATTATGTATGCTCGTCCAGGCACAGTATCCTAACTGAGGCTTGGAGGAGGGTCATAGGGGGAGGAGCCAGTGCACACCACCTGATCCTAAAGCTTTTACTTTTGTGCCCTGTCTCCTGCGGAGCCGCTATTCCCCATGGTCCTTACGGAGTCCCCAGCATCCACTACGGACTACGAGAAATAGAATTATCGGTAAGTAAATTCTTATTTTTTTACAGGGTTTGCCCTGTGTGGTGTAGGGGTACGCTCGCCTGTGCTGCATATTATTATATTAACTTCAAATAAAAGAGTTATTATTATCCAAATTAATTTTACAGGCTTTGCCATGTGTGTGTGTGTGTGTGTGTGTGTGTGTGTGTGTGTGTGTGTGTGTGTGTGTGTGTGTGTGTGTGTGTGTGTGGTTTAGGGGTACGCTCTCCTGTGCCACCAATATTGTGCGTGTATTACATCTAGGCAAATTCCAGCACGTCCCATGATGTTTGTGCCGCACACTTCTGTCGCTTAGCTTGGTCATACAGCAACCTCATTGCGCCTCTTTTTCTTCTGTGCATCATGTGCTGTTTGGGGCCTATTTTTTAAATCTGCCATCCTGTCTGACACCGCAGTGCCACTCCTAGATGGGCCAGGTGTTTGTGCCGCTCACTTGTGTCGCTTAGCTTAGTCATACAGCCACCTCGGTGCAACCTTTTGGCCTAAAAACAATATTGTGAAGTGTTCAGAATAGACTGGAAATGAGTGGAAATTAATGTTATTGAGGTTAATAATACCGTAAGATCAAAATTACCCCCAAATTCTGTGATTTTAGCTGTTTTTAGGTTTTTTTCAAAAAACATCCAGATCCAAAACCATAACCAAAACACGAAAGGGTGGTTTTGGCAAAACCAATCCAGATCCAAAACACGAGGATGGAACCAGAACCAAAACACAAAACATGAAAAGTGCCCGCCGCACATCTCTAATTTATTGTACAAAAAACAAATTAAGGGGTTTATTTACTAAGCCTTGAATGGAGATAAAGTGGACGGAGATTAAGTACCAGCCAACCAGCTCCTAACGGTAATTTTTAAAACCCAGCCTGTAACATGGCAGTTAGGAGCTGATTGGCTGGTACTATGGGGGTCATTCTGACCTGATTGCTCGCTACAGTTCTTCGCAGCGCAGCGATCAGGTCAGAACTGCACATTTGCCGGCGCTGCAGTGCGACGGTGCATGGCTAACAGCTGACGGCTGTCGTTGCCTAGCGATCGCCTCTGCTTGATTGAAAGGGGGCGGCACAGCGGCATTTGACCGCCGTTTTGTGGGTGCGCTCCAGCCAACGCAGACGTGGCCGGACCGTGCGGGGGGCGGGCTGCAGCCGCTGCAACCCGGGCAGTGACGAGTTACTCCCGGCAGCACGCAAAACCTGCGCTGGCCGAGAGCTACTCCTGAAGTGCAAAAGCATCGCCGCTGTGTGATGCTTTTGTACTTCAGCGACGGGGCAGGGACTGACATGCGGGGCAGGCTAGCCCTGTGCTGGGCGTCCCCCTGCATGTCTGTGTTCCTGATCTTAGCTGTGCTAAATTTAGCACAGCTACGATCAAGTCGGAATCACCCCCTTTATCTCCATCCACTTCACCCAAGGCTTAGTAAATAGACCCCTATGTTTGAAGCTGGATCTTTATATATATAATTTGCTTCGTATATATATATATATATATATATATATATATATATATATATCGAACAAATAGACACGGGGGCGCTCAGATGTCACAGTGCATCAGTGATGCATACAAAGTCAAGTGTATACTACGATATGTGACACTTCCTCTAAAGTGAGAGTGGCTGCAACCTTAAACAATAAATATGTGCTTGGAAAACACATAAATGGAGATTTTTTGGGAAGTGAAGAAAAGGGCGCCTACTAGTGTCTAATAAGATCATGTAAAAAAGAACTGGTGTGATTGAGAACAGGACGCTACTTATCTGGCATAAACAGACTTTTGCTTCAGTCATAGGACCAGTATGGGTACATGAAACAAGAAGAACAAGATAACATAGCGCGTACTGTTTTTACGCAATTTTCAACCTACAGATCAAATGAACCAATTATGTGTTATAAAAAACTTTCTGGGTAAAAGCAAATCCCACAATTTAAAATCCACAGCCAGGGATTTTTTTAAAAGTTTTTCACAATATTTATTAAAACACATAAAACATATAAAGTAGAAGTAATGCGAGCGTACAAGATAAAAATGAATGACAAGCTTATCTGTCTATATCAGGAATGGGATACATCAGGTTTTCCATAAACATCCAAGATAGATAGTAAAAATTCAAACGTACAAAAAATAAATATTAAAACAGCTTATCTGCCCATAGGGGAAGTTCAGGTGCATCAGTCCCAACGCGTTTCATCCTTAATTAGACTTCATCATGGGGATATATATATATAAATCTGAAAAAAATGATCTTAAAACAAAGAGAAAAAAAACGGAACTAGCTTACCGCTATATACTTTTAATGTTTAGATTGGATCCTCTGCTTCTGCTTCTGTTTGGTGCTCTTCAGATTAGGTGAGAAGAAATTTCCAGGTCATAGCACCTTGTGCGGCACACAGGACAAATGCTGTTCATCTGTAGCCATTGTGTCAGACAGGGGTCATGGAAGATATGCTGGCAGGATGATACAGCCATTTCCATACCAACTTCAATGTCAGACATGCAAAATGCAGAAGGTGCAATACTCTATTATGGGGGTCACTACGAGTTGATTGCTAGCTGAAAATGTTCGCAGCGCAGCGATTAAGTAAAAAACCGGCACTTCTGAGCATGCATATGCGGCACAGTGCGCCCGCGCGACGTACTTTCACAACGGCCGATGTAGTTTTACACAAGGTCTAACGAAGCTTTTCAGTCGCAATGGCCGCCGCAGAGTGATTGACATAAAGTGGACGTTTCTGGATGTCAACTGACCGTTTTCAGGGAGTGCTCGAAAAAACGCAGGCGTGCCAAGAAAAACGCAGGCGTGGCGGCCGAACGCAGGGCGTGTTTGTGACGTCAAATCCGGAACTGAATGGTCTGAAGAGATCGAAAGCGCTGAGTAGGTCTGGAGCTACTCTAAAACTGCACAATTTATTTTTGTAGCCGCTCTGCGATCCTTTCGTTCGCACTTCTGCTAAGCTAATATACACTCCCAGTGGGAGGCGCAGTGGCGTCATGACGGGGGTGCGGGGGGTGCGTCCCGCACCCGGGTGTCACCCTTCAATGGGGTGACACCAAAACGAGCCGCATACAAGGTCCGCGCACCGCACCCCCTCCTCCTTTTCACAAAGCGCCGCACACCCGCCGACCCCATGTCAGTCCCACCCGCCTGTACAAGCAGCAGAACGCCGCTGCGGGAGGGTCCGGACTCTGTAGAACAGCCGGGCTGTTTCATAATAAACTCCCTGGATCCCGGGCGCTGTGACGTCACCATGAACTTCAGTGCCGCTTGCAATGCTGGGAGGGAGAAGTGGAGGACACTGCAATCTGTAGCGCTGCCGCTGTTTTAACGGAGAGGATCTGTTCTGCAGTGGCGATTGTCTCCTGCTGCTGTCACACCCTGGCTGGCTGCCAGTCGTTTCACCTGCCAGTGTGGTAAATTTTATCAAGTAATTTAAATATATATTTTTGTATATAAGCGGCTCCAATAAATAAAAGCATAACATTTTCAATAGGAGCGCTGAATAGATATGAAAGTGCTAAAACCTGTGAAAAAAAAACGGTGGTTAGTAAAGCAATGTTTAACAGCCCTTTTAGATGCAGGTGTTTTGAGTCCGTCATTGATCCGTTTTTGTGTGTTTAAGGGTTCCGTATATTGCCGGGGGTCAGGACCGCATGTAGGTAGTAGGGACAGAAAGTTAGGATCCCTTTGCTAACCTCTGCATACTACCTACATGCGGTCCTGACCCCCAGCAATATACAGAACCCTTAATCACACAAAAACGGACAATGACGGACTCAAAACACCTGCATCTAAAAGGGCTGTTAAACATTGCTTTACTAACCACCGTTTTTTTTCACAGGTTTTAGCACTTTCATATCTATTCAGCGCTCCTATTCATATTTTAATATATTTTTAACCCCCTCAGTGCTCGAAGTGGGCCAGTATATAACGGTATGGCATACCGGCACTTCGAGCACCGACCCCCGCTGCCGCCTTTCAAATTCTGCGCTGTCAAGCATTGGAACCGATCTGCGGGAGATTTCAAATGGTGGCGCCACGGTCATAGGGACCGAAGGCCATCTCCACATCACTGCTGTTCCCCCGGGCTTCTGCCCTTCGCCGCTGCTGCCCACATCCTCCCCTGCTGCAGCCCACGTCCTCCGCTGATGCCTGCCGCCGACGTCATCCTCCACACCGCTGCCCAGGGCCTTCTCCTGGTCACCGGCGCTGCCCAGGTCCTTCTCGCCGCCGCTGACTTCAGCCTCTGCACCACCGCCGACTACAGCCTCGTCCGCTGCTCATTAGGTACTGTCCCTCTGTCACTGCTGTCACTCTCCCTCTCTCTGCTGTCACTGTCTCTGTCACTCTCCCTCTCTCTGCTGTCACTGTCTCTGTCACTCTCCCTCTCTCTGCTGTCACTGTCTCTGTCACTCTCCCTGCTATCACTTTCTCTGTCACTCTCCCTGCTATCACTTTCTCTGTCACTCTCCCTGCTGTCACTCTGTCACTCTCCCTGCTGTCACTCTCCCTGTTGTCACTCTGTCACTCTCCCTGCTGTCACTCTGTCACTGTTACTGCTGTTACTCTGTTCCTTCTGTCACTACTCTGTTCCTTCTGTCACTTTCCCTGTCCCTATGTCCGTGCTGTCACTCTCCCTGTCCCTAAATTTTGGATCATACGGTGTGGAGTAATGTGAATTTTGGATCATACTGTGTGGGGTAATGTGAATTTTGGATCATTCTGTGTGTCGTAAAGGGAATTTTGGCTCATTCAGTGTGGCATAATTTATAAGGGGCACCAGTACTAGATAGTATAAGGGGTCCTACTATTGTGGTGCATAATGTGTATAAGGGGTATATGGAAGAGGACATAATACAAATTGAGGATTCGTGTGTGGAAGTGGGACAGGATGAGGGTGATATGTGTGTACTATCGGACAGTGAGGATGTTGATGATGATATTGTTTGTGTAAGTCAGCCACCAGTGGCTGCAGTTATTGACCGTGGTAAAAAGAAAGACATTGGATGCCAGGGCATGAGACCAAAAAAGCCACCTCTTGGGTGTGGGATTATTTTTACTCCAATCCTGACAATGTTTATGAAAGCATCTGCTCCATTTGTGAGGCCAAATTTAGTAGAGGTAGGAACGTTAGCCATCTAGGCACCACCTCCGGGTTCACTACGGCTGGCCGGCGGTCGGGCTCCCGGCGACCAGCATGCCGGCGCCGGGAGCCCGACCGCCGGCTTACCGACAGCGTGGCGAGCGCAAATGAGCCCCTTGCGGGCTCGCTGCGCTCGCCGCGCAACGGGCACGGTGGCGCGCTACGCGCGCCACACTATTTTATTCTCCCTCTATGGGGGTCGTGGACCCCCACGAGGGAAAATAAGTGTCGGTATGCCGGGTGTCGGGCTCCCGGCGCCGGTATACTGAGCGCCGGGAGCCCGACCGCCGGCATACAGAAGACCACCCCCACGTCCATGTTACATAATTTGCGGCGAAGACATTACATTTATTATACAATATTATAATGCAATTAACACCTCATCATTAACATCCTCAGAGTAATTACTTAAAGGAGGAAGTCCTTCTAAAAAATTGTTTTGTGGGGGCCCAAACAAACCAATCATTTGAGCCACAAGTGACGGTCCCTGTCGCTGAAATGATTGGTTTGTTAAACTGTGCATGTCCTGTTTAATATATACAACATGGCAATTCCATCTTGCACCTTATTTCTTTGCATTAAGTGCTCTTTGGAGCATTTTTTGGGCATAGTTTCTAAAACTGCCATCCTGTCTGCCACTGCAGTGCCACTCCTAGATGTGCCAGGTGTTTTTGCCGCCCACTTCTGTCCCTTAGCTTAGTCATCCAGCTACCTCGGTGCAACCTTTTGGCCTAAACTGGTTAAAAACAATATGGTGAGCTGCGAGGTGTTCAAAATAGTCTGGAAATGAGTGGAAATTAATGTTATTGAGGTTAATAATACTGTAGGAACAAAAACAGGCCCAAATTCTTTGATTTTAGCTGTTTTTATGATTTAAAAAAAAAAATTAGAACCAAAAGCAAAACACACAAGGGCGGTTTTGGCAAAAATGGCCAGGTGCACATATCTACTAAGTATTCCATGGGGTGTGAAGCGGAAGGAGGTCCATAGGGGGGGAGGGGGGTGACACCATGAGTTACCACACCGGGTGACACCAACCCTAGTGACGCCTCTGGGGAGGCGGCATAGCGTTTGCACGGCTGCTAAAAACTGCTAGTAAGCAATCAACTCGGAATGACCACCTATGTCCTCTCCTTCTGCAACAGTGCGTTTGCTGTAGGTGGGAATAATAGGCAGAATGGGCCTCAGGATGTTCTCCAGCCTCGGGAGTGCTTCCCTCCGTGCAGCTGCCTGATTTTCACTGACACAGGGCTCATTTCTTCCTCTTTCTGATGATGGCTCACTAGTTACAGGTCTGTAAATATGCATTTAGAAGTCTATAAATAGAATATATGCATACATTTAGAAATGTAATGCATGCATAGATATATGTATGTAGATTCAATGTAATGTATGTTTAAGTATATAATTATGCAATGACTGTAGGAGGGAAGGTACAGTGATTGGCCTGTTGGCTGCAGAGGGTGGACAGAAATGCTGGGAGGTAAGGATTCTGAATCTTAGGCCGGGTACACACCAGGATGACCGTCTATTGTGCCGATGCTCGATGCGATTTCCCTTCGCCCCGTACCATCACAGATTGCCGATACACACTGAGCAATTTAATGAATGACTGAATAATCTTTCATTCTGTCCTTCACTAATATGCACGCAATATCGTTTGATTGACCATACAGCACGGTCAATCAAACAATCTCATATGTCATCTGCGTGAGCACGCAATTCTGCATATTTATTAGATGATCTCGATTTGTCATTCCAGTATGACAAATTGCAAAGCTATCGTTCTAATGTGTACTCGGCCTTACTGTTAGAAGAGGTTCTCCCCATGTCTCCTCTGTGGCTTGTGGACTGCTAGAAGAAACACTTGTATAAATAACAAGAAAAATATAATGTTTTATCTAATACATTTACCCAAATTTCTAAAATAGTCATAACCTAATACATGGTGGTAGTGTAAATATAAACACTCAGTTGGATATATGATTGATACAGTAACTGACCATCCGAAACTCTTTAGGGGTTTTTAGCCCTTGAAAGATTCCTTGTAAAATAGGCTTAGACTGTGGTGAAAAGAGCAAGGCGCTGAGTCTCACGCATAGACAGGCTGCACTGCTGTTATAAATGAATACGTTGTAAGACACAAAGAAATAACAGTGTGGGTAGTGTAGAGGAATCACACAATGTACATACAGTTGACTTGTTTCTCATTGAGGCTGTGAATGTTCTGGAACAATGGTAGGAGGAGACCGCTGCTCCAACATTCCTTATCAATCATCTATTTCTGTTACTACTCTATGAAAATGTTATTTTCTTGTGTTGCTCAGGGTCTGTCTGACTGGTGACAGTAGAGACTTTCATTACTAGCGAACAGCTCAGCTTGGTGTCTACAATCTCTTTTCGAACCATAATATACAAAGAATTACTTGCATACCAGAAAACAATGGTAAATACTTTTCTTCATCCATATAATTATTATTATTATTATTTTTATTATTACATTTTATTTAACGCACCACAAGTATTTCACAGCACCGTACATACGGCACACATTAATTCAATACAGGGTATACACAGAACATTACATTACAGAAACAGAAAAACAAAAAAACAGAGCACAGGTAACAATTAGCACCACAATTCTCAGTACAAAATACAGCCGAGATGTAAGGAAGCAAAGGAGTAATTGGCGTACTATTAGGGGCAGGCAGCTGGAAGAGATGAACGTTCACGAGTGAGAGGAAATGCAGGTATAGACAGACACTGAGTAGGAGAGAGCTGTAATGAAAGTACGAAAGAAGAGGGTTGTGAGAACAGGAGGGAAGAGGGCCATACATACAAGCTTAAGAGCATTCCTCCCAACGACAGGAAGAGGCCATTTGTGGGTGGCAACTAACCATTTTCCAGGAGTGTACGGAAAAACGCAGACGGGACCAAGCCTTTGAAGGGAAGGTGTCTGAGGTCAGCTCCGGCCCCGATCAGCAGGATTCCATTGCAGCGGCTGAGTAAGTCCTGGGCTACACAGAGACTGCACAAACTGATTTTTGTGCAGCTCTGCTACAGATGCGAACGCACACTTGCACAGGCTTTTCCCCTCCCCCTATAGGCGGCGACTATCTGATTGCAGGGCAGCAAAAAATGCAGCCCAGCGATCAGATCTGAATTAGGCTCTTTATACTTTCTATGCACCATGCTAACAACAGTGACACCTTCAAGATACTTCACTTTGTTGAAACTATCAGAGTGATATAGCTTAATTATACCCCTTTTTCACTGATATTAAAATCACAGGTTTTTGCACGTGAACTCGCATCAAGCCTGGATTTTTGGCAGTGGGAAAGGGTCTGACCCGGTTCCCTACTCTTTATCCCAGTTGGGCTGAGGACCTGGGAATTTGGCAGGTGATAGACTTTAGAAAATAAGCTCTCATGAGCAGGCCCCTCTTCCCTCGTGCTTATCCTTCTCTTACTTTAAAACATCTTCGACTGCACCAAATCCTGCGGTTTTCTGCCACCCTGATACTTATTTCAGTGTCGTCTGCTGATGCAGTTATGTTTAGTTACCCTGTACTTGTCCTATATTGTCTTCAACTGTAAGTCACTGTTTTCCTGTTTTGATAATTTGTTTATGTACTCTGTAATTGGCGGATCCCTTGAGGCGCCATGTAAATAAAGAATGATAATAATAATAATAATAATAATAATAATAATAATAGACACGACAATTTCACGGGTCCGCAGTGGAAAAGGGGTATTACAGTATGCGAAAAAGAAGGTAGGCATACCAGCGCTGGCTGTAATAAAATATATAACAGATGGATGGTTTGTTTAAAGGTAATAATAATCACAATTTATTCACTATGATACACAAAAAAAAAATTAATTGAAAATATTAAAATGTACACTTATGTTTAAAAATATATAAAATCATATGATGCCACCAGTGGGATTTATAAGTTATTCACAAATCCACTCCTGTGCTCCTATGTGCAGTTCCTGAAAACTTGGCTAGGACACTCTTCAATATATTACAGTCACTATATAGGTGATATGGTTTTACCGGATATATATTGGCACAGATCCCTTGATATTATCTCAGCCTTAGGGATGGTCCAAAAAGATGGCTGTAGGGATGATTTCGGTATGAAGTGCTGCAATGCATAGTCCAGTAGTGAAGCAAGTGTCCAAATAAACACCAAGATGGAAATCAGGAGTCCAGAATATAGTCAGAGTGGAAAAGCTCAGGCTCTATGCGTTTCGCTGGTTCCAGAGCATCCAGCTTCCTCAGGAGCATACCTTTATACTCCTAAGTATTACATACTCCCAAGTATTACAGTATGCATTATTTACCAACTAAATAAATTCCAAAGTTAAACTAGAGTTCGTTTTTTACAACATATTTAATCATAGTTTTATGTAAACACCCCTTTAAATATTCTAGCTCTTGTTAATTAATAGGGAAATGTACATGTGCAAAACTGTAAAGAGCTGGTATATCTGTGACTATTACTAATGCTGGGCATACACTATACAATTATATATCATGCGGATTGTCCAGATAATTGTACTGTGTATGTGCGCGACCGATCCGAAAATATCCATCAGTCAGACATGACGGATCGTCCAGCATGTACGTCTGATGTGATATTATGAGGTTACAAGTTGGCCACATCTGGTAGTGTATGCCCTGCTGCGGATGACAGATAGGCATTTCCTGTGTTCCTTCACTGAGAGGAAAGGGGAAATATCTCCTCAGGGGAGGAGCGCAGATGTCATGTGGACATGCAATGTGACATATCTCACAGTGTATGGCCATGATGTCTGATGGGTGTCAGGCTGCCAGATAAAATGCCTGCCGGTTTATCTGTCAGTGTATGCCCAGCTTTAAGTGTACAAGTTTCAGCACTTTTTTTTTTTTTATAAATATTTTGATACCTAACCCCACAAACTTTCAACCTTGGAGCATTTGCTTGCACTAGAATTGTATGACCTAGCTAACATCTGGTCTATTAATCCCAACCTCACCAGAAGCCATGTCTTCCTCTCCAAGGCCGGTGCAAGCCCTGGGCTCACCCAAGGCAGGTCAACTCCTTAGACTGGAAGTGCAGTGCTTGGCTGAGACATCATAGCCAAGCACTACATTCCCAGAGTAGCACATTGACGGGCAGTACCCAACAGATTCACCTGAGTGAGGGGCGCTGCAAGGGCATTAAAATCACTAGATAAGAAACATGTCAGTCAGCTTTAGGTGCCTGCTAACCATTGGTGCTCTAGACAACCCACTAGGTTTGCCACTTGGTAGCGTTGTCCCTCTTACTAGCTGCACTAGGTTTATTTGTCTCAGGCAACATCATATGTTCTTTAGAAAGGTGCCAGTAATTATGGATGGTATATTCTTAGACATATTTTTCTATATTCACCTCAATTTTATGAGCTCCTGTGTTCAATAAATGCAACCAGTACCTAAATCTTAGTTCTTTATACGAAACAGCAACAGCCTATATTCTGTACATGACTGCGGCTGTATCTGCATATGAATGCAACGTTACCTTGTTTTCCTGGAAATCACTGTAGCCTAGCATTTCGTATGCAGATATAGACACAGTCTCACACAGAATATAGGCATGCGACATATAATTTTAATCAGCATATGCTGCTTATGCATCCTATTTGCATAGCGATGCAAATAAGGTGCATTTTCTGCAAAAAAAAAAAGAAAAGACACCTGATGTTAGCAGAGCTGCCCGGGAGCTGCCAGCTGACTCACGCCAGGCATCTCATGATTTTTTACTTACCCCTTGCAACTCTAACTGCCTGCTACCTTTTCAGCCCCTTCTTCCATCTCAACCCCTGCACTTCTCACTGCTTGACCCCCCCATTCCATGCATCTCTCACTGCTTCACCCCCCCCCCCCTCATTCCATGCACCTTTCACTGCTTGTTTCACTCCCTGTTTCCTTCCTTCCCTTACTGCCTACCTTCTTCCTTCTCTCACCCATGCACCTCTCACTAACTTGCTCCTCTTTAACCCTTAGCCCCTCTCCCCAATTTCATTCCTCACCCACTGCAGTTCATTCCCTAAGAAGCGACACAGGCATTTCAAATCAGGTCCCAGGGCAGATGCAGTGGCAATTTAAACTTGGCACTGGTGCTAGCTGCGGCAGCTGGTATGACCGCTGCTCAGCGGCTCTGGGAAGCCTGGCTCCACTCGTCAGGATCAGCCACTGCAGCAACAGCCGCGGAAAGTGGAGGCAAACACTACACTAGCGATGAATCCCCAGGGGTATATCGAACACAGAGATATTCTAGGAGGACTAATTATAGAGATAGAACACCTGAATGGAGAATAACACCTCGTAGGAACATAAGTAGGAGGAGAGAAAGCCCTGTTCTAGATAACACCCCAAATCTCTATAACCGATACACCCCATTATGGGAGGACGAACCAGTAGATATATCCCCACCACAAAGAGAGAGAGAAGTAGAATCTTCTTTTTTAGGGAGATCAAGGCACCCCATTTCCTACAGATAGAACATTTTCCCCGTTATAGAGGAAGGAGGGGGGTTATAGAAAGGAAGAGAACAAGAAGAAAAAACAGGGAAAAAAGGAAAGGAAATTAACATGAACATAGACTTGAGAAATGATCTACAGGAGAATATCATATCCCCTGTGGAGAATGAAAAAAAAAAATCCCCACTATTAAAATATTTAATTTAAGTTCATATTGTTTGTCTAAAGACGAGACGTCTTTACTGCAAAAAGGCCTGAAATATGCCCCTACAAACCATGTTTGATATATTTGTTGATGTTCAAAAATGTATCCGTAAACTCACATTAAAGAAGTTCTTTCATAATCAAAATTCCTCACGTGTAGAAGAGGCAGAAATTAGTTCAATTGCCCCATTCCGCCCTAAATCTATTTTTTTCCCTTAACGCTGTAAGGGACCATTGATAGATACCTTTAGCACACTAGTAATGGAAGACCTTGGTAAAATCAGGTCCAAAAGTAATAAAAACCCTAATTTAACTTGGAAGGAAAGAAAAGACTTAAAGAATCTGAAAAAAAAAAGGAAATTATTATAAAATCAACAGATAAGGGGGGAGGGATCGTGCTGCTAGACTGTAAAGATTACGAGATGGAGATCATGCGACAACTATTGGATTCCAGTACATATAAAATGTTACAGAAGGATCCAACAGAACAAACACAAATAAAGTTAAGCTCAATGTGAAAAAAAGCGGTAGAAGTGAAAGCTATTACCTGTACAGACAAAGAAGCAAAATTTATTATGAATGAGAATCCAGTAACTCCGGTTATATATATATATATATATATATATATATATGTTCCCTAAAGTTCATAAATGTCTCTCTCTCAATTCATAGATTTTCATTTGCAGCCCTTGGTCTCATTGAATAGATCCCATTTGAAAGACACAGGAGATTTTCTTGATGTCCTGAGAAAGACTTAGTGGGAGAGCGACTTTCTTTTGGTTACTGCAGATGTTGGTTCCCTCTACACCATAATAGAGCACAATGATGGTGTGGAGGTGACGAAACATTTTTTGAGTTTATCAAACCCTACCCCCCAAACTCCAAGAATTCATAATAGAGGGGATCCTATTTATCTTGCAGAATAATTTCTTTTTATTTAAGGATAATTTCTGGGAACTGCGATCGGCACCAGGTTCACTCCGAGCTACGCAAACCTATTTTTAGGTTTGTGGGAGCTTAACACCATCTGGGCAAACCCTTTCGGAGCGGGCCTGGTGTCCTTTGCGAGATATATAGATGATATATTTTTTGTGTAGAGGGGAGGGAGAGAAATGCTAGACTTGTTTTACAATTTCCTGAATAACAATGATAAAAACATTGTTTTAAAGTTTTGACATACAGCAGGGGTGGGGAACCTTTTTTCTACCGAGGGCCATTTGGATATTTATAAAATCCTTCGGGGGCCATACAAGTCTGCCCCCGCGCGCGCCAAAAAAATGGGTGTGGCCAGTTAAAATGGGACGTGATACACATATGCCCCCAATAGTGCAGTGCCAGATCCACAATTGCCCCCACAGTGCCAGGTATACAAATGCCCCCACAGTGCCAGGTATACAAATGCCCCCACAGTGCCAGGTATACAAATGCCCCTCACAGTGCCAGGTATACAGATGCCTCCACAGTGCCAGGTATACAAATGCCCCCACAGTGCCAGGTATACAAATGCCCCCACAGTGCCAGGTATACAGATGTCCACACAGTGCCAGGTATACAGATGCCCCCACAGTGCCAGGTATACAAATGCCCCTCACAGTGCCAGGTATACAGATGTCCCCACAGTGCCAGGTATACAGATGTCCCCACAGTGCCAGGTATACAGATGCCCCCACAGTGCCAGGTATACAAATGCCCCCACAGTACCAGGTATACAGATGTCCCCACAGTGCCAGGTATACAGATGCCCCAACAGTGCCAGGTATACAAATGCCCCTCACAGTGCCAGGTATACAGATGTCCCCACAGTGCCAGGTATACAGATGCCCCCACAGTGCCAGGTATACAAATGCCCCTCACAGTGCCAGGTATACAAATGCCCCCACAGTGCCAGGTATACAGATTCCCCCCCACAGTGCCAGGTATACAGATGCCCCCCCGTCCCCGTCCCCCCGTTCCGCTTACCGCTCCTTTCGGCGGGGACACGGAGGAGAGCGCGGCTATGTTGGGCGGCGGCATGTAAGACTTGAAACCAGCCACCGGTTCGAGAGCCAATCAGAGCTCGCGGACCGGCAGCCGCGGCTACTGATTGGCTGCCGGTCCGCGAGCTCTTATTAGCTCACGAACCGGCGGCTGGTTTCAAGTCCTACACACCGCCGCCCGACAATAGCCGCGCTCTCCTCCATGTGGTGACAGCTGAGACACGCTGCCGCCGGACTGTGCGGTGGCATGTCTCACTGAGAGGAGCGGGTGGGCCGGACCAAACGGCTTCGCGGGCCTTATACGACCCGCGGGCCGGAGGTTCCCCACCCCTAACATACAGGAACAATCCATAAACTTTTTGGACATTACAGTTTATGTTGAAGGTCAACAAGTTCATTTTAAAAATTACACCAAACCAACGGACTCAAATGCCTATATTTCAGCCTCCAGTTGTCATCACAACAACTGGTTGAACTCAATCCTTAATGGCCAGTTTAAAAGATTACAAAGAAAGTGTTCAAAAGAAAGTGTTTATACAGAACAAGCTAGAGATGAGTGAGAAATTTTTAGCTAGTGGCTACATTAAAGAGAGAGATGAAAGGGCAATGGAATCGGCAACAACCAGGGAGTCTTAAAAAGAAAAAAACTCCTCAAGGTTAGAGACCAACCACCAATTTGCATTTATCACACCATAGGGACATTGAGAACATTTTAAGAGGCATTGGCACATTTTAAAGAGAGACCCAATTTTGGGCCCAATATTACCAGAGAAACCAAAACATGTGTATAGAAGAACACCTAATTTAAAATAAAAACTGATCTCTAGTATGTATGGCTCTATGTCATCTACATCAAATATTAAATCAATTGGTTTCTGTCGCTGTGGAACGACAGGAGAGTGTGGACAGACATTTTTTTTAATCTTTAATCCATCCTTCTTGAGGTAACCTATTTGGTTTTTTGTGACATCTCCTCTGTATATTTGGACCTTCTTTGTTTTTAAGCTGCTGGCCCTCATTCCGAGTCGTTCGCTCGGTATTTTTCATCGCATCGCAGTGAAATTCCGCTTAGTGCGCATGCGCAATATTCGCACTGCGACTGCGCCAAGTATCTTTGCTATGAAGATAGTTTTTTTACTCACGGCTTTTTCATCGCTCCGGCGATCGTAATGTGATTGACAGGAAATGGGTGTTACTGGGCGGAAACAGGCCGTTTTATGGGAGTGTGGCTGAAAACGCTACCGTTTCCGGAAAAAACGCAGGAGTGGCCGGAGAAACGGGGGAGTGTCTGGGCGAACGCTGGGTGTGTTTGTGACGTCAAACCAGGAACGACAAGCACTGAACTGATCGCACAGGCAGAGTAAGTCTGGAGCTACTCTAAAACTGCTAAGTAGTTTGTGAGCGCAATATTGCAAATACATCGGTCGCAATTTTAAGATGCTAAGATACACTCCCAGTAGGCGGCGGCTTAGCGTGTGTAACTCTGCTAAATTCGCCTTGCGACCGATCAACTCGGAATGAGGGACGCTATTTTTTCCCTTTATGTTTTTGTATATCTTGGAGATTGTGAACCTGTAATGTCAGTTTTTATCTATCCCCTTCTGTTTGGGGTTCTGGAATAAAGTTTTTTGGATTTTATGACTCTGGTGGACACTATAAAACATTTTTGTCTGCATGGGAGTGGGCTGGAACATCTGCCTTGAAGTCTATGTATGGACAACAATAGTGAAAAGAAACCTTTATGCGGCCGAAATCATCTCGTTTTACTGTGAGTGGGGTACGCTTATTTCATCTCACCTATTTATTGGGATATTTAAAGGAATTGCTTACAACAATTAAGAAGAAAAGATACCTTGTTATGCTTTATTAGCCTCCACATATCCGTAAGTGGGGTACGCTCCTCTCAAGTTTGGGAAAATTATTGATTTCTTCTATCTCCCTCTATACCACAAAGAGGGTTGTGGGGATTTATATGCATTGATGATAAAGAAACCTTGATGTGTACAAATAAAAAATTTTGTCTTGTGAGTTGGGGTACGCTCACAGCAATTATAACATTAAAGATACCCCTATGCGAGTTTGTTGCAGTCCTACACATTGGTTGTTTGTTTTCTTCTATATCTCGGAGCTGAACATAAGACATCCTCCAGATAGAATTGCTAATGAGAACTTGGTTAAACATAATTGAGGACATCAGGAAGGAAAGAAACCGTAATGCGTCTGATACAGTTTATGCTACTGTGAGTGGGGTACGCTTGTTTATCCGTCATCCCAGATGTCAAAGATACCTTCATAAATTTCACTTTCCCCACAATATAGTGAGTGGGGATCGCTTGTTTTTTCAAAAAATCACAGAGACACTCTTTATAAAGACTCCCTTTAAAAAAGAAGATTTTATTTCATACACTCTTATTATCATTGTTGGATAAAGTCCATTATAAGTTTTGGCACTTATGTATATTAAATAAAAACACCTACAGTAAATCAAATGAACACAATTATTGAAGTCGAAAACTATTCTACACATTTGTTTGTACACTATATTTATTTTTTATGTTCACCATTTGATCAAGTTCGAATTGAAGCACCAAGTGACATCGGAATAGCTGGAAGTGAAAATACAACTTTATCCCATTGAATTGGACATATTGTATACAAATATATGTGACTATTGTGATGCTCTATGCATGTCTATATATTACTTATTAATTAGCGCCCAGGTTTTACAGATGTGTCCACTTGCATCTAGCCTACCTGCACATTAAACAGCCCTTCTAGTCATGCCAAGCCGTGACGTGACTCGGTAGTGCCAAACGTCTTTACATGCGACTTTTTTCCATTAAAGTGCATCTTATTCACAAAATCGATGTGAATAGGACACACAAGCAAACTCTGCTGATTAAAATGATATGCCCAGGGCTTAAAGTGGGGGGGAGTGAGGTGGAACTGAGTTGCACCACCTGTAATGGTGGGGGGAACTAGTTCCACCTCCTCCATTGCCCTGCACAGTAATTCCAACAGAAAAGCCTGCTCCATCACCTAAATCAGTAGATGATACTAGTTTTACAGATGAGCTGCAGCCAATTCCCCCTTCCTTAGGTCCTGGTGGCTCCATGGTACTCCTCCATCTACAGCCCACCCCTCCTGGTACTCACACACGCTGTGTCTGTTGGACAGCATTCATCCCCTTCTCAGGTCCCAGTGGCTTCCTTTTCTGGCATGGCGTATGTAATGTCATGCTGTCACAGCTTCTGAAGTGAAGAAGAACCATGAATATGAACAGGCTCTCTGCATCTTCCAGACAAGAGAAGAGGGGGCTGGATGGACAAGAGAAGTGGGAAAGCTGCTGGAGGTATACAGGGCATGGAGCTGCTGTAGAGACACAGTTGGTGAGCTGTTCTAGTGACAGAGGCAGAGATGTGTATAAGCGGCACCACTGTGGGCATTATGTGTATAAGCGGCACTACTGTGGTCATTATGTGCATGGAGCACAACTATTGTGGCCATTATGTGTAAGTGGTACTACTCCTGTGGGCATTTGTATATAAGCAGTACTACTATTGAGGGCATTTTCTGGATAAATGGCACTTCTGTGGGCATTATGTGTATAAGTGGCACTACTACTGTGGGCATTTTGTGTATAAGGGGCATTACTGTGGGCGTTATGTGTATAAGCAGTACTAGTGTGGGCATTATGTGTAAGGGGCACTACCACTGTGGGAATTGTGTATAAGGTGCTCTACTGTGGGGATTGTATTTAGGGGGCACTACTGTGTAGCATAACATGTATAAAGGGTACCATTGTGTAGTGCTTTGTGAATAAAGGGCACTACTGAGTGACATAATCTGAATAAATGGCATTACTATGTGGTGTTATATGAATCAGGGGCACTACATGCAATGTACTGTGAATAAAATTGTGCTACTAATTTGAATTGGGGGTACTATTGTGTGACCACGCTGCTTCTTTGCTAGATCAATGTCCCTGTATAACGTAAGGGAAGTAGTTCACTCATTTATAGTTTGCAGTGGGTCTGAAAACACTAGCACTGAGGAGACGGGAAGGGGGGTAGGTGGTGAGGTAAATGAGTTCCACCACCTCTCCAGGACCACTTTAAGCCCTGGATATGCCTATATTCTGTGTGCATCTGCAGTTGTATCTGCATACGAATTGCTACACTACAGTGTTTTTCTAGAAATCACTGTAATGTACCATTTTATATGCAGATACAGGTGCGGTCACACACAGAATTTAGGCATGCCTCATATCATTTTAATCAGAGTATGCTTGTGCATCCTATTCACATAGTGATATGAATAAGACACAATTTCAGCAAAAAAGGCGTTGAACGGCACCTGTCAGCTCTCTGACGCCAGGCATCTCCCGCTATGTGGTGTAATAAGGCAATACATTATAAGGACACATCTGTAGTGTAAGGTTAGTAAGACTAGTGATCACAGATTGTCATACTTGCCTACTTTTAAATGGGGAAGTGTGGAAGGCTTGGCACAGTCAATTGAGTCATTGTTGTGCTGAGGGGCCAGATGGAGCATTTAGCTTTGAACCCCAGTTGAATGGGCAGTACCCAGGAGGCTGGTTACCCTCCTGGGAGTGTGGGAGACCTTCATGAAATTTTTGATTATCTTTCTAGGAAAATAGTCCAGTCTGTAGATAATGAAAGAAAAGTTGCAAATGTGCAAAAAAAACCAATAAAACAAATCATGAATAAACAAGATGCATTAATGGCATTATTAAATGAATATTAAGTAAGGTTTCTTAAGCATTTTACACTTTCCACAGTGGATGTAGATAATCTGGAAGAGCTCTGTAAAATGATAATGAGTGATTGAATTTGACAAGCGTGTGTCTTTTTCAAGCTCAACAACTACGGTTCCACTTTTGTTGTTTACCTGCCATTATCCAGTTAAAATGTCATAATGGCAACATGGTCATTACGTTGGTATTGTTTATGCTGATTTAGCATTTTAGTGCTAGTTTTAGGATTAGGGCTTAAATAGTGAAAACAATGCTAAATTGACATGCACATAAAGAAAATGTCAACATCTGCATATGTGAACATGTTACATTCTTCCCACCACTCCTGCACACCTCCTTCATCTCTCTTAAATCCTTTCTATCCCCTCTCTCCACTCTCTCTATCACTCAGAACTCTCCCTCATTTACAAAATAAAATGTGGGGCATTGGTATTCTATCATTTGGGCATCAAGATGGTGTTGTGAATGTGGGTGAAAAAGTTTTGCGTCTGCTGATGGGAACAGCTGGACAAACTAGGGCATTCCTAATTAAATTCACTGGGTGCACTTAAGCATCACATATTAGACCCAAGTGCAAAACGGATATTTACTGTGATAGATGTGAGTTCTGAATGATATTTGATGATAAAGAGGACATATTTATGGGGGCGTTTCCTATTTGGTGGTTGTCGGAGAGCTTCTTTTTCCTAAAATATAGAAAAAAGTGTTAAAAAAAAAAGACAAAAATAGAAAAGAAAGAAGCAGTTGGGAAATGAGAGATTGGAGAGTGACAATTCATGGCAATTCACAATTTAGTTGCGGTTATTAAGACAAAGGGTGGTGGGTTGTATGCTGTGGAACAGGGGGGCCTTTAGAACATCATGCTATCTCACTCAGATGCTACTGCTTACGTGGTTACTCCTGTGCCTCAAACACATTGAGTCCCCATGCATGTGCTGTAGGAGCCATCGTTATTGTACATGCTAACTCCTCTCCACCATAGCATTGTTTCTGGTGTTATATACAGTATATGGATTCCCTCAGTGGCGGAACTTGTGAGAGGTGGGCCCCCTCCTCTGTCCCCACAATATGCCACATGGCAGTGAGGAAAGCGAGGAAAGATAATGGGCTCGATTTAATTCAATAAAATGTTAAAAGTGCTGGGAAGCAGGTCTCAGAGCTATTCAGTTGTCAAGCCTGACTAAAGGATTTCTGCTCACACCCCTCCTGAGGTGTGAGCAGAAATCGACTAAACTAGTGCCGCGATGCACAGCACAGACCGCACCGGAAAATGCTGGTTCTCTCAACTAAACTCCCAGGCTTAAGGTACGTAAATTAGCATCCTTACCGGCACTATTAATATTGCATTGAATTGAATTGAACCCATTCTTAGTGGAAAAATGTAGTAAAGGGATAGAAGAGGAATTATGTCATGGAAGGGGAGAGAAAGGGAAAGAGATGGAGAGAGGGGGTGAAGGGAGAGAGAGGGACAAAGAGATAGAGAGAAAAGAGGAGATGGAGGAAGAGAAAGAGAAGGCGGAGAAAGAGGGAGAGAGCGAGTGGGAGATGGAGGGAAATAGAGAGAGAGAGAGGGGGGAAGTAGAAAGGGAGGTAAGAGAGAAGGAGAGAGAGGGGTAGAGAGGAGGAGAGAAAGAGAAGGGGGAAAGAGAGAGAAAGAGGGGAGAGGGAAAGACCCCTAGTGTGAGTAAATATCTGACCTTACACCCTGTACATGACTTGCAGTTATCCACAGCTGGTAACTTGTCCAACACAGCAAGGGCAAAGTCTGGGCCCAGTGGATGAGTAACTGAGGCCTAACTCTAGCTCCTCTCTCTTCTGGCCGGTTACTACATTGCGATGTCGGACCCTGGCAACATCAATGTCAGAGAGGAGGATGGTAAGAAGAGGAGAGGAGATGGGAGGAAAGGGGAGGGGCACTCCTCCACTCTTCTGGATGGACCGACTCTTCCTATGTTGCGACTGCTCTGGCCGCCGGCTGCAGCGTAGTGTACTGTAATGAGTCATCTTGACTCATTATTAGTACTGCTGTAAATTCGGGCAACTTCATTTCCGCGGGTGTCGGTGCAATACACTGGCTGCATCGCCGGTAGTTCCACCACTGGAGTCCCTCTGTTACTGACTTCTCAGCATGTCTCAGTACATCACAGACTGAGCTTACTGCTCTAGTACCTCACTGAGTGTGCACCTTGCTATATGCAAAGATCAACCACACACCCCATCCATTCTGCGCAACATCTGTGATCTCCACATGGTGAACCATCATGGGACTCTGTGATTGTCATTTGCTTCACGAAGTAAAGGGGGCTGATAAATATGCACAATGAAGATGACACTAGCATCACTGTCTAGCTGCTTCTTATTGTTTGTATTGTGATCCCTGTAACTGCTAGCATTTGGTCATGCTGAGCTTCTTTTTCAGGATAAAGTACTCAAGGAGTCTTATAGCTGCGCAATGTGGAGCGTCTAAGTCACACCAGACATCTTGCATCGTACAGTTTATCCATGTATAAAAAAAAGTGTGCTTTTGCTTTGAATTATTAGGATCATTCTACTGAACAATTACATTCCTGTTTCAGGTAACATTTTATGACAGTCAGTAGAGATAGATGCACAGACTGATGCAACACTTGTTTGGGTTGCTCAAGCAATGTTAATGATGGAAAATAGCACGTATGAATAATTTATGATGCAAAAGAGCCTTTCTTTGGCTGCAGAGACAAAGAGAGTGATGGGAGAAATCTCTAGAGGTTCTCAAGGCTTTAAAAAAAAAATCTTATTTTCCAAGTACGGAATCCGATACATTTTAGAACAAACAACTCTATTTCACAGCAAAGTTAATACTTCTGCATTTTTATTTTTATATTTTGTTTTGGAATCAAACAGTGGATTTACTATTTTCCAGTTTTAAGATATATTTTCTATCGCTGAATATAGCACCAATACCACTTACCAGCCTTTGGCTTTAATGCAGTTTTCAAAATTTTAGTCTGGAGGTAAGTTCAATGTCTATTTAAACATATAAGACATACTTACCTACAGTACTCTCCCGGAAGTTTCTGGCAGTCCCCGGCACACCCAGAAGAGTTGGTACTTCTCCCATATCCTGCCCACTTCCTAGTTAAGCAGACAGGATAGAGAAATAATGCCAGGAATCGTGGTCATTATAACACCGCCCCCTCTGGGAAGACCTGCAATATGTGCAATTCACCATAACAGGGCAAGGCTTAGTGTCCAGCTGTTTCTCCTCTATGGGCTTCTCCTGGAGAGGAGTATTTAAAAGTAAGTTGATGCTCTATTGTGTCCATATCACCATCCTCATTTTGAGATACCAGTAAAATGATTACCTGTACTCCGGAGCGCTTTATGAGAGGAGAAGGCCTGTGTGCTGCCTCTTCCATTCAGGCCCCCTCCTCTTTGCCTGCAGAAGCTGGAGAGTCTGAGCACAAGAGGGCTCAGACTCTACTGCACATGTGCAGATCACTGGGAAAATGGCGTGGTGGCCATTTTCCTAGTGATTTCTCTACTGCGCATGCGCAGAACACAGAGGTGCACTTCCTGACACTCATCCCATTTTCTGAGAGGTGCACTGACTGTTCCTGACACTCACATGTACTGAGAGGTGCACTGACTGTTCCTGACACTCACATGTACTGAGAGGTGCACTGACTGTTCCTGACACTCATCCCATGTACTGAGAGGTGCACTGACTGTTCCTGACATTCAACCCATGTACTGAGAGGTGCACTGACTGTTCCTGACATTCAACCCATGTACTGAGAGGTGCACTGACTGTTCCTGACACTCACATGTACTGAGAGGTGCACTGACTGTTCCTGACACTGACATGTACTGAGATGTGCACAGACTGTTCCTGACACTCAACCCATGTACTGTGAGGTGCACTGACTGTTCCTGACACTCATCACATGTACTGAGATGTGCACTGACTGTTCCTGACATTCAACCCATGTACTGAGAGGTGCACTGACTGTTCCTGACATTCAACCCATGTACTGAGAGGTGCACTGACTGTTCCTGACACTCACATGTACTGAGATGTGCACTGACTGTTCCTGACACTCACATGTACTGAGATGTGCACTGACTGTTCATGACACTCACATGTACTGAGATGTGCACAGACTGTTCCTGACACTCACATGTACTGAGAGGTGCACTGACTGTTCCTGACACTCACATGTACTGAGAGGTGCACTGACTGTTCCTGACACTGACATGTACTGAGATGTGCACAGACTGTTCCTGACACTCAACCCATGTACTGTGAGGTGCACTGACTGTTCCTGACACTCATCACATGTACTGAGATGTGCACTGACTGTTCCTGACATTCAACCCATGTACTGAGAGGTGCACTGACTGTTCCTGACATTCAACCCATGTACTGAGAGGTGCACTGACTGTTCCTGACACTCACATGTACTGAGATGTGCACTGACTGTTCCTGACACTCACATGTACTGAGATGTGCACTGACTGTTCCTGACACTCACATGTACTGAGATGTGCACTGACTGTTCCTGACACTCACATGTACTGAGAGGTGCACTGACTGTTCCTGACACTGACATGTACTGAGATGTGCACAGACTGTTCCTGACACTCAACCCATGTACTGTGAGGTGCACTGACTGTTCCTGACACTCATCACATGTACTGAGATGTGCACTGACTGTTCCTGACATTCAACCCATGTACTGAGAGGTGCACTGACTGTTCCTGACATTCAACCCATGTACTGAGAGGTGCACTGACTGTTCCTGACACTCACATGTACTGAGATGTGCACTGACTGTTCCTGACACTCACATGTACTGAGATGTGCACTGACTGTTCCTGACACTCACATGTACTGAGATGTGCACTGACTGTTCCTGACACTCACATGTACTGAGAGGTGCACTGACTGTTCCTGACACTGACATGTACTGAGATGTGCACAGACTGTTCCTGACACTCAACCCATGTACTGTGAGGTGCACTGACTGTTCCTGACATTCAACCCATGTACTGAGAGGTGCACTGACTGTTCCTGACACTCACATGTACTGAGAGGTGCACTGACTGTTCCTGACACTCACATGTACTGAGATGTGCACTGACTGTTCCTGACACTCACATGTACTGAGATGTGCACTGACTGTTCCTGACACTCACATGTACTGAGATGTGCACAGACTGTTCCTGACACTCACATGTACTGAGATGTGCACTGACTGTTCCTGACACTCACATGTACTGAGATGTGCACTGACTGTTCCTGACACTCACATGTACTGAGAGGTGCACTGACTGTTCCTGACACTCACATGTACTGAGAGGTGCACTGACTGTTCCTGACACTCACATGTACTGAGATGTGCACTGACTGTTCCTGACACTCACATGTACTGAGATGTGCACTGACTGTTCCTGACACTCACATGTACTGAGAGGTGCACTGACTGTTTCTGACACTCACATGTACTGAGATGTGCACTGACTGTTCCTGACACTCACATGTACTGAGATGTGCACTGACTGTTCCTGACACTCACATGTACTGAGATGTGCACTGACTGTTCCTGACACTCACATGTACTGAGATGTGCACTGACTGTTTCTGACACTCACATGTACTGAGATGTGCACTGACTGTTTCTGACACTCACATGTACTGAGAGGTGCACTGACTGTTCCTGACACTCACATGTACTGAGAGGTGCACTGACTGTTTCTGACACTCACATGTACTGAGATGTGCACTGACTGTTCCTGACACTCACATGTACTGAGATGTGCACTGACTGTTCCTGACACTCACATGTACTGAGATGTGCACTGACTGTTCCTGACACTCACATGTACTGAGATGTGCACAGACTGTTCCTGACACTCACATGTACTGAGATGTGCACTGACTGTTCCTGACACTCACATGTACTGAGATGTGCACTGACTGTTCCTGACACTCACATGTACTGAGAGGTGCACTGACTGTTCCTGACACTCACATGTACTGAGAGGTGCACTGACTGTTCCTGACACTCACATGTACTGAGATGTGCACTGACTGTTCCTGACACTCACATGTACTGAGATGTGCACTGACTGTTCCTGACACTCACATGTACTGAGAGGTGCACTGACTGTTTCTGACACTCACATGTACTGAGATGTGCACTGACTGTTCCTGACACTCACATGTACTGAGATGTGCACTGACTGTTCCTGACACTCACATGTACTGAGATGTGCACTGACTGTTCCTGACACTCACATGTACTGAGATGTGCACTGACTGTTCCTGACATTCAACCCATGTACTGAGAGGTGCACTGACTGTTCCTGACACTCACATGTACTGAGAGGTGCACCGACTGTTCCTGACACTCACATGTACTGAGAGGTGCACTGACTGTTCCTGACACTCACATGTACTGAGAGGTGCACTGACTGTTCCTGACACTCACATGTACTGAGATGTGCACTGACTGTTCCTGACACTCACATGTACTGAGATGTGCACTGACTGTTCCTGACACTCACATGTACTGAGATGTGCACAGACTGTTCCTGACACTCACATGTACTGAGATGTGCACTGACTGTTCCTGACACTCACATGTACTGAGATGTGCACTGACTGTTCCTGACACTCACATGTACTGAGAGGTGCACTGACTGTTCCTGACACTCACATGTACTGAGAGGTGCACTGACTGTTCCTGACACTCACATGTACTGAGATGTGCACTGACTGTTCCTGACACTCACATGTACTGAGATGTGCACTGACTGTTCCTGACACTCACATGTACTGAGAGGTGCACTGACTGTTTCTGACACTCACATGTACTGAGATGTGCACTGACTGTTCCTGACACTCACATGTACTGAGATGTGCACTGACTGTTCCTGACACTCACATGTACTGAGATGTGCACTGACTGTTCCTGACACTCACATGTACTGAGATGTGCACTGACTGTTCCTGACACTCACATGTACTGAGATGTGCACTGACTGTTCCTGACACTCAACCCATGTACTGTTAGGTGCACTCACTGTTCCTGACACTCATCCCATGTACTGAGAGGGGATAAATTGAAAATTACCACATACTGTATAAGGTAAATGCTTTTGTGGCTGTTGGAGAGTTGAACATACAGAGCAAAGTGTGTATGTGACTAGGAGCCAGGCAGGGCGTTGCCATGTTCACTGGTGGTGTGGTGATGGAATTGTGGGAAGTGCAGAATCGTCCAGAAGTGTAAATATATATGGTTTCAGACATATCTTCTGTCATCTTTTTGCAAGTACACACAGATGATAATGACAGGTATCAAACCAAGCATACGGATGGGGCAGCTTGCTCACAAAGATTGTGCATGCGTGTAAATATACGTATTCGGTTCCATGCATGCAATGTGGCAACAATCATTGGCGTATCTGTAATGGGTGCAGGGTGCGAGGTCCACATACCCTGCACCTATAATTATATTTACCTATCTGGAGTCCTGCATTGGCAGGTACTGCAGAAAAGCAGAAATAACTGGTTAAATGGTGTGGCGGTCATTTTCCTAGAGATTTGCGCATGCGCAGTAGAAACATCTCCTGGGATGTGGCAGGGGTGCCATGTCTACTGCGCTGCCAGAGAGGAGAAGGTCTGCACAAATCAGCCCTTTATTGTGCATTTAGTTTCCCCATCAGGATTTGATCCATTCTCATGACAATAGTGCCGAAGGATCAAATCACATTCAGTACATGATTCATCTTGCTCACAAATTACCCATTGCATATGGGGACCTATTTATTAAACTGTAACTGCTCTGAAAACATAAGTTTGGCAAGAATTTGTTCAATATTTTAATATATAGGCTACTTAATAAGACAGCTCCTCTCTGTACAATTCCAAAAACATAACACAACAAAACTAAGCTTTTCAGAGCCTCTATAGGTAACATAACCTTTAGATGGCAATATTGATTGTAGGATATAGGCTACATTTTCTTACATTTTTATGACGGCCACACCTACAGTATGGGGCCCAATTCAGCAAACCGGATTTCTCTGACGTCCTAAGTGGATGCCGGGGACTCCGTCAGGACCATGGGGAATAGCGGCTCCGCAGGAGACAGGGCACAAAAGTAAAAGCTTTAGGATCAGGTGGTGTGCACTGGCTCCTCCCCCTATGACCCTCCTCCAAGCCTCAGTTAGGTTTTTGTGCCCGGCCGAGAAGGGTGCAATCTAGGTGGCTCTCCTAAAGAGCTGCTTAGAGTAAAAGTTTTGTTAGGTTTTTTATTTTCAGTGAGTCCTGCTGGCAACAGGCTCACTGCAACGAGGGACTTAGGGGAGAAGAAGTGAACTCACCTGCGTGCAGGATGGATTGGCTTCTTAGGCTACTGGACACTAGCTCCAGAGGGACGATCACAGGTACAGCCTGGATGGGTCACCGGAGCCGCGCCGCCGACCCCCTTGCAGATGCTGAAGAGAGAAGAGGTCCAGAAATCGGTGGCTGAAGACTTCCCAGTCTTCTTAAGGTAGCGCACAGCACGGCAGCTGTGCGCCATTGCTCTCAGCACACTTCACACCAACGGTCACTGAGGGTGCAGGGCGCTGGGGGGGGGGGCGCCCTGGGCAGCAATGAAAGTACCTATGCTGGCTAAAAATACATCACATATAGCCTCTGGGGCTATATGGATGTATTTAACCCCTGCCAGGTTGTCAGAAAAACGGGAGAAGAAGCCCGCCGAAAAGGGGGCGGGGCCTATTCTCCTCAGCACACAGCGCCATTTTCCTACACAGCTCCGCTGCTAGGAAGGCTCCCAGGCTCTCCCCTGCACTGCACTACAGAAACAGGGTTAAAACAGAGAGGGGGGGCACTTATTTGGCGATATTATAATATATTAAGATGCTATAAGGGAAAACACTTATATAAGGTTGTCCCTGTATAATTATAGCGTTTTGGTGTGTGCTGGCAAACTCTCCCTCTGTCTCCCCAAAGGGCTAGTGGGGTCCTGTCCTCTATCAGAGCATTCCCTGTGTGTGTGCTGTGTGTCGGTACGTGTGTGTCGACATGTATGAGGACGATGTTGGTGAGGAGGCGGAGCAATTGCCTGTAATGGTGATGTCACTCTCTAGGGAGTCGACACCGGAATGGATGGCTTATTTAGGGAATTACGTGATAATGTCAACACGCTGCAATTCTTTGCTGAGTTCCAGTAAGAGATCCTTCTTAAATTGCCCTAATAAATAATTTCTTATTGCTACAATATGAGGCTATAACTTATAGCTATTGGGGTAACATTTTATAGCTATTGGGGTAACATTTTGAGGCATCATATATTGGCATATTATTTATATGGGTGTAGTATGGTATGCCGGCTGTCGGGGTCCCGGCGCACAGCATACAGGCGCCGGAATCCCGACCACCGGCATGCCAACAGCGTGGCGAGCGCAAATGAGCCCCTTGCGGGCGCTATCTATTCTCCCTCCAGGGAGGTCGTGGACCCCCAAGAGGGAGAAAAGGTGTCGGTATGCCGGGTGTCAGGATTCCGGCGCCGGTATACTGTGCGCCGGGACCCCGACAGCCGGAAAACTGAAGGCCACTACAACCGCCATTAAGATGGCACTTTAAATAACAGTAACACTTGTTTCCTTTCCTTCCCAGGTGTATCAGTATATTGACAAGAATTACATTATCATTTCATGAAAAGAAATTCCTGAAAAGCTATTTTTTATTTTGTTTCCAATTGTTTGTAATAGTATTTTGACTTTGTATCTGAGGAACCCTCTGCTAATCGTTCTCATAGGGCTATTTCACACTTGCTGGATTTGACCGGATGGCAAACAACCACACACCAGTCATCCTTCTCAATGGATATTTAGGGCTGTAATACGACGACCGTGCCGTGACCATGCTGTCTCAAAGCACACATGCATTTAATACATAATTTAAAAAAATACACAGCAAAAATTTTTACTGCTTTTTGCCGTCCTGTCAAAACTGGCAAGTGTGAAATAGCCTATACATATGTAGCCATGATTCCCCGATCCACCGTCACTACCAGTCGTTGTCTAGCGATTATCGGAGATCCGTCGGGGAATCGGGGAAATGAAACAATTCCCAATTCCCCAATACAGCCATGGGTGTATAGGGGCATTGCCCCAATACATCTGTAATGTATGGGGCCACTACTCTTGGAAATATATAACCATCTGAGCACACGCCATCATGGAAAATTAGACAAGCAACTTTGTTCTGCGAAACTTAAATAATTTATTTATCTATTAAAAGTTTTTTACACAGCGCAGCTAATTAAGTTGCGCTTTACAATTGGAAATAGTGATAAAATAAAACAAAACAATTGCAAACAGTGAAAAAACAAGACTGGGTAATAGCAGGCAGTCATACAGGTAGGAAGGCCCTGTCTTTTTAGACAGTCAATAGGTCGACACCGTATGGTCAACATGCATTAGGTCAACAGGTGCAGAAGTTTGACAAGTACAAAAGGTTGACAGGTGAAAGGTCGACCGTGCTTAACATCAACAGGCACAAATGGTCGACATGTTCAAAAGGTTGACATGACAATGGGCGACATAAAAATGGCTTTTTTTTGGGGGGGGGGTGTTTCACGTGTTTTCACAACATTTGCTTGGTTTACTATCCACGTTGACTACGATTATGAATAGTAACCTGTGGTGAACACAACGGTAGTGGAGTGAACCCCCTTGCCCAGAGCGTGGCAAGCAAAGTGAGTCTATGTTATTACTGATGGTGGTCAGAGAACATGAAATGTACAAGATGTGTACAAAAAAAAAATGTGTTGATCATTTTCGTGTTGACTGTTGTCAAATTGACCTTTTGACCCTGTCAGCCTTTTGTATTTACCTATCTTGACCACTGTCGACCTTTCACCTGTTGACTTTTTGTACCTGTCGACCTAATGCATGTCTACTGACCACCATGTGGTGTTGACCTATTTACTGTATATCGAAACAGTGTAGATCTTCTATACCACGCCCCCTAATGTCACTAGACAAGTATAAAGACAAAGGCAAAAGAGAAAAAAGCACAACTGATAATTTTATGTATCTCCTGTCCTTTGTTGGAAGTGTTGACGTATTGGCCGGGTTCATGGAGCCAAAACAGAATCAGCACTTTCCACCATTGACCTGGGGAGAAAATGAAAAGGATTGCAAATAGTAATTTAGAGAACATGTCACATAATATTATAAACATACCAAAGTGTAATAATGAGGGGATGGCAAACTCACTTAAAGTAAAAACATGCTACTTTGAAATTATTTTATTCCAGCACAATTATCATTGTTTTGCTCTCCGTGTGCATTTTGAACATACCACTATTTTTAGGCGAAACAATTGAATTTGTCACTTTCAATGCATAGATAGTTATATTTACAGTAATGGGGATTGTCAGTATGTTGTTATGATGCATCCAAGGTCACAGGGACATGGGCAAAAATAGAAATTCCATTTGAGGGAATTCAGAATGTCAACCTTGATTCCAATCTCTTAGTTGACTGTCTGAGTATAGGCTGTTGTTTAAAAGTGAATAATATACAATTGCACAGTACATGAAACATTGCTTACTCTGTAAGTAGTGTTATTCATGGGAAAACAATGGTATTACGAATAATAATAATAGCATTTGGTCAGTACTTAATTCTGATCATTTTCTTTCAAAGACGGATTGTACTTGAAATGTAATTAGTGTACATTTACTTTGTACATTTAAATGTCACACTGGGCAGTGTAGTGCAGACTGCTATATTACGTCTAGGGATTGAATAAAGCTCATGCAGGGGGAATTCTTTGTAGTAATGTAAATAAAACATGCTTGGGATAACTATAAGTATGTGAAAAAAACAAAAAAACATGAAATTAACGGTTTACTCATACTAGATTGGCTAGTTAACCAACTGTAGCTGTTTAGTTTCGTTTTTTTCTAGGTTACAAAGAAACAATTATTACTGTGAATATTAATTGATTAGAGGTTATTAAGAGTAAAGCAGAGCTATTTTTGAAATGGTTCTTTATAAAGAGAAACCGGTAGCAAACATAAACATTCGTTTAGGTCTATGCTTGTTTTTCTATACATCTACAGTTATTTTATCACCATATGTTTTTTGCCAAGGAAAACCAGTGTTCACCTAATGTACTTCTAATTTGATGTTACACAAGTAAAAAGACAATGTACAAATACTGGGCCTGATTCGGAGATGGATGAAAATGCAGTGCTGCATGCAAGCAACATTGTATTTTCATCTGATCTCCAGGAGGGGCAAGAGACGTCTCAGTAGAAGAGATGTACTCTGATCACAGCACTCTGGCCAATATAACAAGCTGGGATACAACTCTAGCATAGTGCCTGTGGGGTTAATTCTGCACTGGACTGGGGTGACAATGGGGCAGATGTATTAAGCCTGGAGAAATGATAAAGCAGGGATAAGTGCAAGGTGATAACGCACCAGCCAATCAGCTCCAATATGTAATTTGACAGTTAGGAGCTGATTGGTTGGTGCATTCTCACCTTCCACTAATCACTGCTTTATCATTTCTCCAGGCTTAACACATCTGCCCCAATGTTTCTTATCAGAGTTACTGTTAAGATGGCGGGAAAAAGGAAGGTAGGAAGGTAGATAGGCGCATTGGTATAATCACCAAGTTAGTAGGTGAAAGACTGATTATGAACCGGAATGGACACAGGTAAGTATATTATTTAAATTTAAATGTAAATACAGAAATCATCATGATGTATGTAGAACAGGAGTCCTTATTGCAGTACCGGTGGTGCTCCCAAGAGTTAGAACAAAATGCATAACAATTGAGACACTCATATAATATTGCTAAAAAAAAATATTTCAAACTTAACTTTTATAAATGGACTAACTTGAACACGGACACACATTTCCACATAGAATATATCAAAATTTACATAAAGAGCTTGGGTATTGCAGCTTATGCAACCCTGTGTTACAGTGCTGATTACGTAACTCATTGCAGTTTTAATTTGTAAAAGACACTTATTCCAGTATTTGCCAGTGAGCAGAGTTGTATACTCAGAGTCACCTATAATGTCAGTTATTGTGACTCATTTTGGAAAAAAATGATGACTCTTAGAACTGTTGTCTGTTCAAGTCTGAAAATAGCAAGAAGGAAAAATACACAAATAAATATACTAAATACAATGCAATGCCATCACTGGAAATGCCATGTACTATCTAGCTCCTAGTAACAAATTTCAAGCTAGATACATTTCTCATACTCGCACATGGCAACATAATAATTAAATCCAAGTATCTGTGATATATTGCCACTGTAATAATATTGTATCACATTTGTGTCTAAATAAAAGGATGACTGCAATTCAGAGAATTCACCCTTGATAAAAATAGTATTTTAACATCATCCACAGTTTGTAATTACAACCCAATAGTACCATATTACTGTTGTATCCACTAAAAGCAAGATGGAGTGTATAAAGTAGAGAGGTCTCATAAGGTGATATTATGCATCGCTGCTTCTCACCATCAGACTGCCAACGATAGAAACGTCAAATGGCCAGTGAGCGAGTGCAGTATGTAGTTGACGCCTCACCAGGGACTAACTTGCATCGCTGCTTATAACCATCATATTATGAATCATTGGAACATCAGATGGTCTGTGAGCGAGTGCAAGTAATATACAGAAAAAAGTAAAGTGCTTCTGCTGTCGGTTGCTAATGGTAACTGTCCTAGTGTAAATTGTATAACCGAAAAGAGAGCACTGAAATGACACTGAAAAAAAAAGAGAGAGAAAAAGGAGAAAGGTAGTAGGTTCCCTCCAATCACCAAGTACACCAAGTTCAGAAATAATCTGGAAGGTGCAAGATCTCTCTAAAGGTGCATACACACTGGGCGTTTTGATGATCGCTGACATCGCTGGGCTGAAAAGCGCTCATTTCATACACACTGAGTGCTTTTCCCCCCTGCCCAGTGATGGCAGCAGGGGTTAATGGCTTTCCATAGCAGGACGCTATGGAAAGCCGCTCACCCCGCCGTTCATCTACCAGTAATACCAGCAGATGAACGGCGTCCGCCAGCGATGAGGCAGGAGCGCGCATCAGCGCTCACCGCTCATCGCTTGTGCATACACACTGGGCGGCTTTGAGCTGAAAGCAGCTCAACACACCAAAAGTGAGCTGCTTTCAGCTCAAAATCGCCCAGTGTGTATGGGCCTTAAGAATTACCCTGTACTGCTGCTTCTCACTATCATATATTGAATTAACAAAGCTTCGAATGGCCAGTGAGCGGGTGCCAGAGGTAAAACATGGGAAATGAAAGGAATTTTTTTTTTAAATTAGTGTGTGGATTTAGCAATAACTGATAAAGAGATGCAGAAAGATTTTAAAGATTAGAAAATATGCAGTCTCTATAGATACAAACAATGTATGGTATATAATCAAATACACCAATCAAACAAAACAAATAAAACTGAAGAACTAATAACAAATGTGAGTCACTTACTCCTCAGATCACTCACCTCCTGATTGTTGCATCTGATTAAATAGCACGGAACAACCTTACTTGGACATTTCAAAAAACCGTCCATTTCACCTACAAATGCTTGTATCTGTATTATTGTAATTTTGTTTTTTAAGCACAGCTGCACCAATGCAATTTTACCTGCAAACACTTAAAAAATCTAACATAGGGGGTCATTCCGAGTTGTTCGCTCGTTATTTTTTTCTCGCAACGGAGCGATTAGTCGCTAATGCGCATGCGCAATGTCCGCAGTGCGACTGCGCCAAGTAAATTTGCTATGCAGTTAGGTATTTTACTCACGGCATTACGAGGTTTTTTCTTCGTTCTGGTGATCGTAGTGTGATTGACAGGAAGTGGGTGTTTCTGGGCGGAAACTGGCCGTTTTATGGGTGTGTGTGAAAAAACGCTACCGTTTCTGTGAAAAACGCGGGAGTGGCTGGAGAAACGGAGGAGTGTCTGGGCGAACGCTGGGTGTGTTTGTGACGTCAAACCAGGAACGACACTGACTGAACTGATCGCAGATGCCGAGTAAGTCTGGAGCTACTCAGAAACTGCTAAGAACTGTCTATTCGCAATTCTGCTAATCTTTCGTTCGCAATTTTGATAAGCTAAGATTCACTCCCAGTAGGCGGCGGCTTAGCGTGTGCAAAGCTGCTAAAAGCAGCTTGCGAGCGAACATCTCGGAATGACCCCCATAATTACCATTGCTTCTTAAACCTCTCACAATCCTTTCATTTCTTACACTCCAAATACATTTCTGTACCCACTTTATCTACGCTTTTGACTCATTTCATACTAAATCTACACCTCTTGAGCCTACACTGCTTTTCTCACCTGCATTTCTGCAATTCTTCTGCTCGGATTCCCTTACAGTCTCCTCTCCTACTTCCACTTTCCCTCAACCTATTTACCTACTTAACACTATGTCAAGGCTTTCTTATACTCCCCACATCACTCAGTGTCTACCTAATAATGTATCTTTATCCTTCCCCCCTAGTCTCCCACACCTCCTCCTCTCTCCCCTCCTCTGTCTCCCCTCCATCCCTCTGTTTCCTTCCCCCACATTTCCTGTTACCCCACTTTCATTCACCTCTGCCCCATGGTCCTGCTACCCCACAACTCAGCCCTGCTCCCTCTCTCCCTTCCCTGTCACCTCCCCACACCCCCATCCACATCACACTGACCTCCCTCCCTGCCCATCTTCTGCAGTTTCCCCTCCTAGCTCAGGCACCCGTACCATCACTACTCTCTCATCATCCCTGCCCTCAAAGTTAATCCCACCTCATCGCTACAGCAACCCTGAAAATCTCATTCACATCTCTCCCACAAACTCATACCCCCTATCCTGTGCCCTCTGGAATGCCAGATCTGTTTGTAACAAACTGGTCCCCACTCATGACCTTTTCATTTCCAACTCCCTACACCTACTAGCCATTACTGAAACTTGGATTACGCCCTCTGACACTACTTCTGCTGCTGCTCTCTCTGCTCGGGGCCTCACATTCACACCCCCCCCCCCCCCCCGACCTGGGGGTCGCCATGGGGGTGGTGTTGGGGTCCTTTTACCTTCTAGTTACTCCTACCAACTCATACCACCAGAACCATCCCTTATATTCTCTACATTTGAGGTCCACGCCATACGCCTCTTCCAACCAGTCCATTTTAGAGTAGCTGTCATTTACCGCCCCCCTGGCACTGCTTCCAAATTCATCGACAACTTTGCTTCCTGGCTTCCTCACTTCCTCTCTTCTGACATTCCCACCATTATCCTAGGCAATTTCAACATCCCTATTGACATCCCCACACAATCCCCTGCCTCTAAACTCCTTAACCTCACCTCTTCACTTGGTCTCTCCCAGTGGACCTCCTCACCCTCCCATGTGAATGGGAGCTCACTGGATCTGGTCTTCACTCACCGCTGTGATATTTCTGATTTTTCCAACTCCCCATTTCCCCTCTCTGACCACCACCTGCTCTCCTTTAACCTATCTCTCTCGACTTCCCCATCTCTACCTCCTAAGGCTACCATCACTAAGCGTAACATTGAAGCTATTGACACCACATTCCTTTCCTCCCTGTTTGACTCACTTCTCTCTCCTATTCTCTCTCTCTCATGCCCTGAACAAGCCACTTCCACATACAATGCTTCCCTTACTTCTGCTCTTGACTCTGTTGCTCCACCAACCACTATTCACCCTCGCAAATTAACACCTCAACCCTGGCACACCAAATGCACCAGATATCTGCAAAAATGCTCACGTACTGCTGAGCGACACTGGAGGAAATCACGCTCTAAGGCAGACTTCCTCCATTTCAAACTTATGCTCTCATCCTTCAGTGCTGCCCTTTCTCTTGCTAAACAGTCATACTTCAAGAACCTCATCTCCTCCCAGTCTTCCAACCCACGGCGCCTCTTTGCCACTCTCAACTCACTCCTCTGCCCACCTCCACCTCGTCTCCCTTCCTCACTCTCTGCTCTTGACTTTGCCACTTACTTCACATCCAAAATTGACTCCATACGTCAGGACATCACATCACACCAGACCATCAGTAACCAGCCTTCACCCATCCCTTACCAACCCTCCCCATCCCTCGCACCAACTCTGTCATCTTTCTCCCATGCATCTGGAGAGGAAGTCATGGCCCTCATTCGTTCCTGTCCCCTCACCACCTCCCCACTTGACCCTATCCCCTCCCGCCTCCTCCGCTACCTCTCTTCTTCTGCTTGTTCCCATCTTTCCCACCTTCTCAATCTCTCCCTCTCATCAGGCACTGTCCCCTCTGCCTTCAAGCACGCACTCATCTCTCCTATTCTTAAAAAACCTACCCTTGATCCAAACACTCTCTCCAACTACCGACCCATCTCTCTCCTCCCTTTTGCCTCCAAACTCCTTGAGCGTATTGTCTACAACCGCCTTACTTCCTTTCTTTCCTCACACTCACTGCTTGACCCATTCCAATCTGGCTTCCGTCCTCTCCACTCCACTGAAACTGCCCTTACAAAAGTATGCAATGACCTCCATGCTGCTAAATCTAAGGGACACTACTCTCTACTTATTCTACTTGATCTCTCTGCTGCTTTTGACACTGTGGACCATCCTCTCCTACTGCAAATCCTTCACTCCATTGGTCTGCGTGACACTGCCCTCTCTTGGTTGTCGTCCTACCTTTCTGACCGTTCATTCTCTGTCTCCTCTCATGACTCCACCTCCCCCTCACTTCCACTAACTGTAGGGGTACCCCAAGGTTCTGTCCTTGGTCCTCTTCTCTTCTCTCTCTATACGTCCTCACTAGGTAAGCTCATTAGTTCTTTTGGTTTCCAATATCATCTCTATGCTGATGACACTCAAATCTATCTTTCCTCTCCAGACCTCTCCCCTACTCTCCTCACTCGTATTTCCAACTGTCTCTCTGCTATCTCTTCCTGGATGTCCCAGCGCTTTCTTAAACTTAACATGTCTAAGACCGAGCTGATCATCTTCCCTCCCTCCCGCATAACCTCACCTCCTACAATCTTATTATCTATTGATGGCACTACTATCTCCTCTACCCCCCAAGTGTGCTGTCTTGGAGTAATCCTTGACTTCTCCCTCTCCTTCAAACCACACATTCAGCACCTCTCACAAACCTGCCGTTTTCATCTAAAAAATATTTCCAGGATCAGACCCTTTCTGACCCAGGATGCTACTAAGACTCTTATCCACTCACTGGTCATCTCCAGACTGGACTACTGTAATCTCCTCCTGACTGGCATTCCTGACAAATACCTCTCTCCACTCCAATCTATCCTCAATGCTGCTGCCCGGATCATTTTCCTCACCAAACGCACTACGTCCACCTCTCCTCTCTTACTAGACCTTCACTGGCTCCCCTTCCCTTTCAGAATCCATTTCAAGCTTCTCACACTTGCTTACAAAGCCCTCACCCACTCCTCTCCCATCTACATCTCTGATCTTATCTCGCTTTACACTCCCACCCGTCCTCTTCGCTCTGCTAATGCTCGCCGACTCTCCTGCCTACGGATTACTTCCTCCCACTCCTACCTCCAAGATTTTTCACGTGCTGCACCACTTCTCTGGAATTCCCTACCTCTCCCCCTCAGACTCTCCACCTCTCTACAAAACTTCAAACGGGCTCTCAAGACCCATTTCTTCACCAAACCCAGCCAAATCTCATCCTAATCCTCTGTTCCACGCTCTCTATGTACCCCATCTGTCTCACTCCTGTCTGTCTACCCCTCCCCTTTAGAATGTAAGCTATCACGAGCAGAGCCTTCTTCCCTCATGTGCTTACCCTTTTCTTACTTTAATAATCTTCAGCTGCACCAAATCCAGCAGTCTTCTGCCGCCTGATACTTATTCCAGTGTCATCTGCTGATGTAGCTATGTTTATTTACCCTGTACTTGTCCTATATTGTCGTCAACTGTAAGTTGCTGTTTTCCTGTTTGATTATTTGTTTATGTACTCTGTAATTGGGCGCTGCGGAACCTTTGTGGTGCCATATAAATAAAGGATAATAATAATAATAATAATATAAAAGGTATAGTCACTATACTTCCCTTAATCAGATTCTTGTATAGTGGATATTCAAAGGGCTTTTAGCTGCTAGTATAGGGATGCATTGTATCCTTCCAAAAATGGTCAGGTAGTCAGATGGTGCCTCCTACGTGCACATTTCACCGAGGGTGTCTTCGTCAGGGAGTGAAGCACCATGACAAATTTCTGCCCTTAATAGCAGGAATACAGGCTTTCCCATATCCACAATATCCAATCACTATCATATGATACTTGATTGACATAGGAGCCCACCTATGGGAACAGCCGTGTCACCTGAGGGTGTATGATTAAGCACAGATGCAGGAGATTACAAATGGTAACTGCAACAGTATGTACGAGATCTCGAGCACTAGCCCACCAGGCGTGGTCTGAACATGTGTGGTTCATCAAGTCAAATACATCAGGCTATCGGTGCTCTTGTATTCCTTGTTGTTCAGGCAGTGGGACCGCCCATCTGTTGCTCCATTCATATCGTCCGATATACGGAAGCTGTCATGCTCCCGCCACATCGGACGTAAGGACTACCCCGCTATGACACCGGCTCTTGTGTTCAGAGTCGGGTTCTGCCGCGTCCTACGCTGCCAGGGAAACGTCCCGCTAATCGTGACTGACATCACTGTCATAGTTGATTTCAAATGCGGCCGCGTCCCCATCGCTATAGCAACAGAGGTTGCTCCGCACTGACGGCAGGAAGGCTGTGCTAATCAGAGCTTACATAGCAGTAAGAAGCTGTCAGTGCTCCTGCACGGCGGGGTAGTGCTGCTCACTTAGTTTACCACAGTGTGGGAAATGTTTGGAAAATATCTTATTAAGTCTGCTGCTAAAAATCACACACACACACATCACACTCATATCTGCAAGCAAATAATACTGATAAAATGGCAATATATGAAGTAATTAAGTTAAACATATATTAGTAGAAGAAAATAAAGCAAAAAGGGAGAGAATTATCACAAGAAGAACGGTAGCAATTATCGGGAAGAGGCATTTATAAGGAAAAAGCAAAGACATAGGCAAATTGAAGTCTGTAAAGTAAGAAGGATGTATACCCAAGAAAACATTTGTAATTGGATAATATACTACTTTTTAATAATAACCAGGATGACACATGATCATGATATGGAATAAAATCGTAAAGTTTATATAGACATACATAATGACATGGTCTACGTAAGGGTGGTACACAAATAGATAGTAGGAGGAATAATATTCCATCACTGTCATCTTGGTATAAATAAGTTATGTTTAATGTACCTATAAATTCCTAATTACAGACAGGGTGAATAATTATGTGATGAAATTACAATATGTAAGCAAAGCATTGTATATGTGCACTTGACATGTACTTTTGTAAATACGAAGAGCTTCTACGGAGTGGCAACCTAGATCAAAATATTAGTATTATCTAGACAGATTTACTATAAAATAATATATTGTAGAATGATGATGAAGTTATATATGAATAGTATAGGGAGGATATGATGGATGTGTGGGGGAGGTATATTCTATAAAAAGTCTCTAAAATACTGATGTTCATTAAGCCCCCCCCCCACTCTCTGGATTTAGGGTGCCTAATCTGAAAATCCATCTACTTTCTTGTTGTAACAAAGTTTTACTCAGATCTCCCACTCCAATCCCTAAATTAATCTTATCAAGGCCATATGTTTTAAGATTATGACTGGTTTCCTCCATGTTCTTTGTAAAAATGCCAGGCTACTGGGGAAAGTTTTCTCATTTTTTGTATATCTGATTTGACGTTCCTAAAGTTTGTCAAAGTCAGAAAAATATTACATAGAGAGACCATATAAACTGCACACATATAAGCCGCTATACTTGCAAATATGCGCAGCGAGCACAGCAAACACCAGACGTCATGGAGATTTAGAATTGGCTGATGAATTAATGTCATGGATGTGTATCATTTGAACCGAACCAGATAAACACATCATGTTTGGTATTGAAGCAAGCAGAATAAGGTGTGGTTTAGTTTGAGACCTATTGTGTTGTCGTGGGACATTGCAGCGGATAGATATGATTATATGTATAAAAGTTAAGATCAGCTTTGTTGGGAACAATGGATGATCAACTAAGTTTTCAGGTCTGAACCTGATTAGCATATACAAAGAGAACAGTGATTCAATACAAAAGCTAGAGAGACCCCTCCCCCAGATACTGGTCAAACAGGAAGGTAGTGGTCAGGTGTGGCCTCAGAGAACAGATGTAATGTAGCTACACTCACACACAGACACACACAGCTACCTGGCACCCAGCAGCATGGAGGCTACATCCCCAGGACTGACCAGGCACCAAAGGCTAAGTATTGAATCCACATGGCTAGATAAGGGAATATAGACAGATTGCTTTCTGGTTTAAATAGGATGTTGTAGCTTGGTTGTGTGATTGTTGGGTGTTAGTGTTGGTGCCCTGTGGAATCTGTGATGGTAGCTGGGATCTTGTTAATCATAAATACCACCATGCAGTAGTTTTGAATATGTGCTGGTAGCAATGGCAGGCTGATACTTGTGAGTACATTGTGATCTGGTCTTGTGATGAATATGCTCTGGTTAGTGAGATACTGAAGTTGTTTGGGATGTGAAATTATAAGATGGTTCTAGGAAGTTGGATTACATTGTGAAAGGTGATTTGGAATGTGAAATTATAAGATGGTTCTAGGAAGTTGGATTACATTGTGAAAGGTGATTTGGAATGTGAAATTATAAGATGGTTCTAGGAAGTTGGATTACATTGTGAAAGGTGATTTGGAATGTGAAATTATGAGATGGTTCTAGGAAGTTGGATTACATTGTGAAAGGTGTTTTAGATGGTTTGGAATTGTAAAATCAGAACATATGCATTGTTTTGAGGCTTGGACATTTTGGAGTAAAATGGAGTCTTGTGTTTTCTGCTATGTGATTGTGGTGCCATGTGTTTGGACCTGCAAATCTAAAATGGCTGCTGCTGGATGTCTTCCCCTCCCCCTTTCAGGCATGTGGTGTGGTTTTTGGAATCAAGTGGAGGTTTCTCAAAATGGAGTCTAGCTTCCATCCCATGCTGTATTCAGCATTGACTAACTGCGCAGCGATTGTCTCTCACATATGTAGTTTTATCTGCAACCATGTTGTCTCATATGTAACGTAATCATTGTTTTTTCTGTGAGCCAATTTCTCTCATCTCTCTCTCTCTCTCTCTCTCTCTCCCTTCTCCTTTCTCTCATATCTCCCCTAGACTAATATAGTATTGTATTGTATTGTATCTAGGTCAGCGTAGTATTGTCTATTTGTATTTATTGTTTAGTTCTGTGGTTAGGAAGTCTCTGTTATATTGTAGTGTATCATATGTACTGTTATCCTTTTTTTACAAGTATATTAGATATAATACAGTTAATAGGCTTTGGAACCCTAAACCAGTATCTGTGTATTTTCTATAGTGTTAAGTGTTCACTTGAGCGTCGGTGACGCACAAGCAGCTTTGTAGTTAGTCAGGTTACACAAGGTTGCACTTACACCCTGTACGCACATTAAGGTATGCAGTGTATTTCATTGATATAAGGTTTTACATAAAGGTATAGTGTTGTGAGCGTCGGCATCGCTGGTGACCTCCTCGTGGTCTCGAGCGTAAGCTACGCCATAGCGAATCATTTCCCTAGACATAACCAATAACGTGTCCTGTGATCACTGGGCCGCGAGCGAACGTGACGCTTGAGCGTCTCGCCTACGGCTGAGCGATCGTTACGCAAATAGCGTACCATTACGGTACTTCTTAAGTAAACAGCGTACAGTGTTCTTAGACTTCTTAAGGTGTTTTATACGACAAAGGAATTCAGCATTGTCAATTGGGGGCGTGTCCTATCCTTCTCATATCTGCACTGGGTAGATCAGCAGACATTATCCCTCCAGCAAAGGGTGGGAGGTTGTCTCGCAGTTGCTGACGGGATAAGCGTCTGCTTTCGCTTAGATTAAGAGTGCTGAAGGAATCCGGGACCGGAAGTAAGAACAAAACGCTTGTGTCTTTTTTAAAACTGTTTATTTTTCTTTTGTCTTGCGTACGCACGCATATATCTGCATTTCTGTTTCATTTTCGTATATCACTATTCCTGTCTGCCAAATTTTATAGTTGATAGAAAGGGCTAAAAGGAGATTTGCTGTTATTTAATAAGTAGAGGTAATAGTTAAAGTATAGAACAACACACGGCTTGTCCGAGAGACGAGGCAGCCAGTGTGCAGTGTGGATTGCGGTAGATGATCAGGGATCATCTACATTGATAAAATATATATTGTGTTACGGTGGATCCTTTGCATTGCGTACACGTGTCACTAACAAAGACTAGCGTACGCAATCCGAAAGGCAGACGCACGCAGCGTACATTACGCAACGTAGCGTCTGGTTACGCCCACGTAGCTCAAGTTGTGATAAAGTTGAATTAGCGCAAAAGCGATAAGTAGCGCAAAAGTGAAGTAACGCAAGGCGATAAATAACACAAATTGATTTCAGCTTTCCAAAACTTAGTTTAAATACCTTGTTTTACTGTAGTACCTCTGGGGAGAGCTATCAGACTACGGGAAATGATTTTTCTGATCAGAAAACTATAAGAATGATAGTGGGTTGAAAACGGTATGAGTGTATTGAATCCCGCTTTGTGGACTTTGTGATCTATGTGATAATCCCGCTTTGTGGACTTTGTGATCTATGTGATAATTTGTGATCTATGTGGAATGTGATAAGCACGATCTGAGTGAAAACGTGCAACAGAGTGTGATAAAGTTTTCGTTGTATTACGCTCTGGCTGTTTTGGAGCACAGTAGGGAGACTCCAATGATCCTACCATTTATGGGCAACAAGTGTCTATAAGTGGTACGATTGGACCGCACGGTTGTATGTGTGACCAATAACGCAACGGGATATGAGGTCGTATATCCATGCGTAAATCTTGCCCTCATACGTGTTGTAGGGAGCACATGCAAGCGTGATTTGTGTAAAGAAAAAGGAAGGGAATTTTCTCAGGAAAATCTCTAGAGATGGGGCCTGCAACGGCTACACGTATCTGCTAGAAGGCGGAACGGAGATACCCGGAGCAGAAGAAGTTCAGTGGAAGAGCTTTAAGGATTTCCAACGAAGTTCTGTGTTTGGTGCATTTTAGGAAGTTTTTTTCTGTGTTAAAAAGGTCCACAATGGCAGCCAAGTGCACAATACAGAGACGGTCGGAGGTCAGGATTCAGACTCCAGAGGCTTGCAGACCCCGAGGGTCTGCTCGGTTAGTAATGTGGGGGAAATATGGTCCCCACTCTGAGACCTTTTGTGATGAATGGACACGAATGACTGCGGGGGATAAGGCACCATTTCCCGGGATAGGTAGTTTTGACTCAGAGGTGTTGCATAATTTAAGGCAAAGGATATGTCTCATCAAATCAGCAAAGAGACGAATCAAGCATTATGATTGTTTACAAATATGGCAACAGGAGAGTGAAATGCAAAGAAATATGACTTACTTACCTAACTTTCATCTTGAGAGAGGAGAAGTGGCAATGGAGGGGATTGTGGTTGCGGAGAGAAGCACAAGGGTGAACAATAAAAATGCTCTTAGCAACAGTAGTACAGATAATAAGAATAAGTGTAATAAATGTAACAAAGATAATTGTAATACTGTTGAATGTACAACTATTAACCCATGCAAGTCGCACCCCATGTTAAACTTTCCTCAGGAACACCAACCAGAAAGTGAACCAAGAACGATGTCGGCACCTCTTTCAGAAGTCATCACACAAGACGTCCAGGTGGACACGACCCAGTCGGTAAAAACTGTAATCAAACCCCCTAATGGAGGGTCAGGTGAGGTCGTGTTCACAGGTATGTATGGTAATATACATCACACACAAACAAATGTACACCACAGAGAGGTAGCTGTGTCCGTATTAGCGAGCAACTTGAAAGACACACTAAAAATTAGGGTACAAACTTCAATACCTCATTGGAGAGGTATCTCGGTGGCGGCATTAAGAGAGTCCGCTATCGAGCATGACCGAAATATCCAAAGAACCAGGGAAGCGCAGGGAGAGCGGTTGATGACACTGAACATCCAAGCACTAGAGGATGCATCAAGTCGACCGGAACCCCAGGCCCCTAGCACATGGAGAAGGCCAAGGATTTGTTACCATTGTAGAAGAGAAGGGCATTATGCCAACAACTGTAATAACCCACATAAAGTTAGACCCCCTAGACATGAAAATGAGCATGAATATGACACACCATTATAATCAGGGATCATATAGGAAGAATTTTGGGCCACACCCATAAAATATAGTCAAGAAAGGTGATCATTAGGACTGATGGTAAGCCTGAGGTAACGATTAATAAAGTGGGAGGTCATTCACTAAAGACACAGGGATGACCAGGTGAAACGTTGTAAATGTATTTGTGAAAAATGTTTTTTTCTCTCTCTCTCTCTCTATCCCCATCTATGACGAGTATTGGTAAGAATTCACACATTGCATATCAACTTGGTCCTTGCAGAAGTCTACCAAACCCCAGCATAACCTCCGCCACAATGTATTTCTGGCCAGATACAGACAATGGAGTAATGCAGGAGCTGGTGGGGAGGGACTGCTCAAGGAGACCATTAGACACATAGATATGACAGCCTAATAAGTCTGACAATGTTTTTCTAATGCTAACAATGTTTTCTTAATGTTGACAATGTTTAAAAATGCTTTGTTTCTCTTTTCTTATTGGTGGTTATTGTCGAGTTATGTAATGTATATATGCACATGAATTGTTCTCTATCTCTTTTGTTTTTTTTGTTGTCTCTCTCTTCCCACTCATGTTTCCATGGTTTAAAGATGGTATGTCACCCCTCAGTTAGACCTATGGTAATGCCAGATTTTTGCTCCTTAACAGAAAGATCGCTGGATGGGAAGGAATATTGCATCACCAGAATGTTCGTTTGGAAGACTGAGAGACAGCACCTTTTGAGAGGACAGCAGAACAAGAAGAACAACAAGACGAGAGAACTTATTATCGTAACAAGTTCTCTCCCCCTCAGACGGTTTTCTTATACCCCCTTTACAAACTTCTTCTTTTCTCCTCCTGTAAGATGGACTTGCCCCAAGAGACTGTGATATGGATTTTTCCGTTAACCATGATGTTGACCAGAGCAGTCTGTTTCGGTGAGAGTACCAGTGAGGTCGAGAAAGGATCCAGAAAGGTCCTGATGACTGAGACGGAGGTGTAAATTTCCAATAGCAACCCAATCACCAAGCAAAGGCGAGTACCGGGCACGATCTAACAACCATGTTATCTGTAAACATTTTCTTTGAAGGATTGTTAGTTCAAAAAGAAAAACTGTATCTGTAGGCTCTGTGACAACGGTTGAAGATGGATGCATAAAGAAATGCCAATCCAGTCTTAATATCCATATGGACCGGCATCCATTGAGTGACTATCACTCTCTAGTGGGTAACGTGTTGAACCAAACAGATTGTTGGGTATGCTCTCAAGTACCTCAGGGTCACAGCAAATCAGGGCTAGTACCATTTCCTTTAACGGTAGGGGAGGTACTTGAGCTAAAGGGTGGGAGACCGGTGGACAGGAGGTTTAATATCTCCAGCCCTCCTAGTTTGAAGCTCCACCAATACCATGTGGATAGGTCCCTCTTATGTTTTAACATCTCCAATCCTAGAAAACCGGGAAATTGGGAAGTGTCATGGAGCAACCAAACCATGACCTTTTCACATAGAGCAGATAGAATGCCTACAGATACAGAGCTCGTACGCCACATAGCCAGTAGAGGAAAATCTTTCCGGTATCGATATACCTTAGGAAATAGGATTACTAAAGGTTGGAGAGGTATCACCAGGATACTGTGCACATATCGTACAAACCGATACGTGCATTAAGCAGATGGAAGAATTAGGGTCAGGAGATTTCACCTGGAAGGTTTGTAATATGGTCATGTCCTTCTCCGTCCCTTATGTTCTCCCCGATGATGCATATTTCATATGCGGGAGAAAGGCGTACAAGTGGCTTGCCCCAAACTCTGAAGGATTGTGTTATATTGGAAAAGTATTGCCTGAAGTAATGACTGTTACACATGACAAAATGAAGGATATACACCGTGGTGCCCAAGCTCCTTATACTCACACTCACTACGAACACCGAGTTAAAAGACAACTGTCAGAAAGGTTAGAGCATCCGGCCTCTGATCTTATCCATGAATCCACCGGGATTCAGGTTCTGGTAGCGTTAGATTTCACTCGTACCGCTCGAGGAGTGATGAATTATAGATACATTTCCGCACTCGCCAATTTGTTAGATAATATCACTGAAATGTATGATGACACGTTTAGATACACTGGAAGAGAACTTCAAGCTTACAAAACAGAACTAGTTCAGCATAGGATGGTTCTTAATTACCTTACAGCAGTAACAGGCGGATATTGTGTTACTTTGGCAACACAGTACGGTATAAAGTGTTGCACGTATATCACAAATAGCACCGAGGATCCGGTAGAGGTCATAGACCAAAAGATGGACGACATTCTGCAATTAAAATGGGAATTTCGTCGAAAACACAATCTCACCCTTGTTGCTGTAGGTAATGAGCTGACTGGTTGGGTGTCATGGTTGAACCCGCGAAATTGGTTCTCCGGTTTGGGAGACTGGGCTCAAGGAGTCATAATGGATGTTGGAAAGTTTCTGCTATGTATCTTGGGTGTCGTTATATCGATTGGATTGATATTTAGATGCGGGCAGGCTTTAATGAGGTGCAAACAAAGTACAAGAGTGATGAGCTTGAGGAGTGAGGAAACTGTAATTAACCTGGATTTGATTTATGACCCAATGCTAGAAACCATGACGTAATGATGTAATGAGTATACGGTCCGTCTTTCACCCATTTCTATGTTTTCCTCCGAGGTACAAAGACCCACGTAGACGAAGGATTTGATGAGCCAAGGGGCCGACAACGGAAAGATGGAAAGAAGAAGAGCAGACGACCTGATATACAAGATTTTGATGGACAATGCCATGGGTACCCCAGTTTCCCTAGGAACTTTAAAATCACGCTAGCCCAACATTTTTTGTAAATCCATGGACGTTGTTTGCTTTACTCACGATTTATGAGCAAAAGCACAAAGAAGAAGACTCCAATCAACCGACACCAATCAAGACCTCAATCGACGAACGTACATTTCCCTGACATAGAATATCATTGCATTTTCCATAAGTGTTCTTTATCTTCATCTCTACAACCCTCAGGTAATGACACACATAGTCGATAGGGAATACAGGCACAGATATCAGCAACCACATACTTCCCTCATTCATGTATCATCAACTAAAATGTGCATCCCCATTTTGTTGCAACTGAAAGCCGAAATGAGCTCGGTAGAGTTTGACAGCCCATCCACAGACCCTTAATATGGGATAAGAAGGAATTCAAATGTATACTTCGCAATACCTCGAAGCTTGATTTACAACACGTTCGGCACGATGATACATGACCCCCCCAAACATGGACGCATACACACATGCTTCTGCTATCTCACCAGGTCATACCCTTTTCACACCTACTCCTCTCTCCTCCCCTACCCAACCATGGAAATGTATTAACCCCTGACATATATTTTTCTCTTTTTGAAATGTTTTAGGAAGTGGCAGTTATTGGTGACTGCCAAAGGGTGGACTGTCAAAGTCAGAAAAATATTACATAGAGAGACCATATAAACTGCACACATATAAGCCGCTATACTTGCAAATATGCGCAGCGAGCACAGCAAACACCAGACGTCATGGAGATTTAGAATTGGCTGATGAATTAATGTCATGGATGTGTATCATTTGAACCGAACCAGATAAACACATCATGTTTGGTATTGAAGCAAGCAGAATAAGGTGTGGTTTAGTTTGAGACCTATTGTGTTGTCGTGGGACATTGCAGCGGATAGATATGATTATATGTATAAAAGTTAAGATCAGCTTTGTTGGGAACAATGGATGATCAACTAAGTTTTCAGGTCTGAACCTGATTAGCATATACAAAGAGAACAGTGATTCAATACAAAAGCTAGAGAGACCCCTCCCCCAGATACTGGTCAAACAGGAAGGTAGTGGTCAGGTGTGGCCTCAGAGAACAGATGTAATGTAGCTACACTCACACACAGACACACACAGCTACCTGGCACCCAGCAGCATGGAGGCTACATCCCCAGGACTGACCAGGCACCAAAGGCTAAGTATTGAATCCACATGGCTAGATAAGGGAATATAGACAGATTGCTTTCTGGTTTAAATAGGATGTTGTAGCTTGGTTGTGTGATTGTTGGGTGTTAGTGTTGGTGCCCTGTGGAATCTGTGATGGTAGCTGGGATCTTGTTAATCATAAATACCACCATGCAGTAGTTTTGAATATGTGCTGGTAGCAATGGCAGGCTGATACTTGTGAGTACATTGTGATCTGGTCTTGTGATGAATATGCTCTGGTTAGTGAGATACTGAAGTTGTTTGGGATGTGAAATTATAAGATGGTTCTAGGAAGTTGGATTACATTGTGAAAGGTGATTTGGAATGTGAAATTATAAGATGGTTCTAGGAAGTTGGATTACATTGTGAAAGGTGATTTGGAATGTGAAATTATAAGATGGTTCTAGGAAGTTGGATTACATTGTGAAAGGTGATTTGGAATGTGAAATTATGAGATGGTTCTAGGAAGTTGGATTACATTGTGAAAGGTGTTTTAGATGGTTTGGAATTGTAAAATCAGAACATATGCATTGTTTTGAGGCTTGGACATTTTGGAGTAAAATGGAGTCTTGTGTTTTCTGCTATGTGATTGTGGTGCCATGTGTTTGGACCTGCAAATCTAAAATGGCTGCTGCTGGATGTCTTCCCCTCCCCCTTTCAGGCATGTGGTGTGGTTTTTGGAATCAAGTGGAGGTTTCTCAAAATGGAGTCTAGCTTCCATCCCATGCTGTATTCAGCATTGACTAACTGCGCAGCGATTGTCTCTCACATATGTAGTTTTATCTGCAACCATGTTGTCTCATATGTAACGTAATCATTGTTTTTTCTGTGAGCCAATTTCTCTCATCTCTCTCTCTCTCTCTCTCTCTCTCCCTTCTCCTTTCTCTCATATCTCCCCTAGACTAATATAGTATTGTATTGTATTGTATCTAGGTCAGCGTAGTATTGTCTATTTGTATTTATTGTTTAGTTCTGTGGTTAGGAAGTCTCTGTTATATTGTAGTGTATCATATGTACTGTTATCCTTTTTTTACAAGTATATTAGATATAATACAGTTAATAGGCTTTGGAACCCTAAACCAGTATCTGTGTATTTTCTATAGTGTTAAGTGTTCACTTGAGCGTCGGTGACGCACAAGCAGCTTTGTAGTTAGTCAGGTTACACAAGGTTGCACTTACACCCTGTACGCACATTAAGGTATGCAGTGTATTTCATTGATATAAGGTTTTACATAAAGGTATAGTGTTGTGAGCGTCGGCATCGCTGGTGACCTCCTCGTGGTCTCGAGCGTAAGCTACGCCATAGCGAATCATTTCCCTAGACATAACCAATAACGTGTCCTGTGATCACTGGGCCGCGAGCGAACGTGACGCTTGAGCGTCTCGCCTACGGCTGAGCGATCGTTACGCAAATAGCGTACCATTACGGTACTTCTTAAGTAAACAGCGTACAGTGTTCTTAGACTTCTTAAGGTGTTTTATACGACAAAGGAATTCAGCATTGTCAAGTTGCCCATGTGTTCCAAGATCCGTATCTTCAAAGCTTTTGATGTCATGCCAACATACCTCTTTCGGCATTCACACTCCAAACAATAAATGAGCCTGTGGTGTTGCAGTTAATAAAAGTACTGATCTTAATAACATTGCCAAGTTGCTGGACGTAGTCGGGGCCCTGAAAATATATGTTTCCAGGACGGCTGGAGTCAGAAAATCTGACTCGCTGTTTATCCTGTATGCACCCAACAAGCTGGGTGCTCCTGCTTCTAAGCAGACGATTGCTCGTTGGATTTGTAGTACGATTCAGCTTGCACATTCTGTGGCAGGCCTGCCACAGCCAAAATCTGTAAAAGCCCATTCCACAAGGAAGGTGGGCTCATCTTGGGCGGCTGCCCGAGGGGTCTCGGCTTTACAACTTTGCCGAGCAGCTACTTGGTCAGGGGCAAACACGTTTGCTAAATTTTACAAATTCGATACCCTGGCTGAGGAGGACCTGGAGTTCTCTCATTCGGTGCTGCAGAGTCATCCGCACTCTCCCGCCCGTTTGGGAGCTTTGGTATAATCCCCATGGTCCTTACGGAGTTCCCAGCATCCACTAGGACGTCAGAGAAAATAAGAATTTACTTACCGATAATTCTATTTCTCATAGTCCGTAGTGGATGCTGGGCGCCCATCCCAAGTGCGGATTGTCTGCAATACTTGTATATAGTTATTGTTACAAAAATCGGGTTGTTTATTGTTGTGAGCCATCTTTTCAGAGGCTCCTACGTTTATCATACTGTTAACTGGGTTCAGATCACAAGTTGTACGGTGTGATTGGTGTGGCTGGTATGAGTCTTACCCGGGATTCAAGATCCTTCCTTATTATGTACGCTCGTCCGGGCACAGTATCCTAACTGAGGCTTGGAGGAGGGTCATAGGGGGAGGAGCCAGTGCACACCAGCTAGTCATAAAGCTTTTACTTTTGTGCCCAGTCTCCTGCGGAGCCGCTATTCCCCATGGTCCTTACGGAGTTCCCAGCATACACTACGGACTATGAGAAATAGAATTATCGGTAAGTAAATTCTTATTTTTGTCCCCCGTATTTTTTGCACCAGCACCAGGCGCAGAGCCCGGTGACGGTTTTAAAAATACGGGGGATCCCCTGTCATTTCCCCCCCCGGATTTTTAGAACCAGGACCGGCTCGAAGAGCCCGAGGCTGGTTATGCTTAGGAGGGGGGACCCCACGCAATTTTTTTCCTGATTTTTACCATTCCATTTAAAAAAAAAAAATAATAATAATAATAATAATAATAATAATAATTTAAAAATATATAAATAATACTTGTGCCTCCAAAATAGACAAACCAAGTACCTAATCCCTTCTAATATAAATAGGTAAGCTATTACCAATAAAAAAAACACCAAAAAAAACATGTTTTAATTTTTTTTTATTCGATTCCGCCACCAAAGTGTGGCGGTTTGAAAATGACGAATTTACTGTCTAAAAGCACTGTTGTCGAATTTCCAAACTTCAATTGAATATACTTTTGGCGAATTGCCGCATTTGTACCATTGCAGAAATGTCGAATTTGACAAATGTCGAATTTCAAAAAGTCGAATTTGGAAAGTCCGTTTTTTTGACGGAAAGTACTGAATTGCATTGTCAATTTATTTTTTTGGGCGAAAATGTCCTGTTTTTCGACATTTTCGGGAATTCGACCGCAATTGCATATACCCCTATGGGGTAAATGTACTAAGGTGAGAGTTTTTTTTAGAACTGGCAATGTTGCTCATAGCAACCAATCAGATTCTACTTAACATTTATCTAGCTGCTTCTAAAAGATAATAGAATCTGATTGGTTGCTATGAGCAACATCATAAGTTCTAAAAAAAAACTTCCACCTTAGTAAATTGACCCCTTTGTTGGGGCACACTTAATACAGTAATAATGTAAAGGTAATTAAAAATTACCTTTTAATTATTAAAAAGACAGTAAGGTTACACACAGAAATTTCAAAGGATAAAGTTACGCAGTAAAATTAGAATGAGGTGAGCACATCCAATGGACCCTCTAAGGTAATAGCATGTAATATATAATGATCTAAATATTAATTTTGAGGTGTTCAGAATGTAATAAACATTAACAATGTGAGGTGAAAATAATGTTAGGTTATGATAATGTGGCACTTTAATTTGGATATCAATATTGGTTTCTTAATCATGCCAGTAGAAAAGTACTTCTGGTTGCAAACAAAGACATATGGGGAAGATGTACTAAGCATTGAAAAGAGTGGAGAAGTGAGCCAGTGGAGAAGTTGCCTATGGCAACCAATCAGAATTGAAGTAACATTTATAATTTGCATACTGTACAGTTATACAGAGCAACAGATTAGTTGCCATTGGCAACTTCTCCACTGGCTCTCTTCACTGTTTTCACTGTTTAGTTAGTACATCTCCAGCTTAATGTTCTGCCAAGAAAAAGGGCTTGACACGTAAAAAAGTAAAATGTGCAGGGCTACCTTCTTGTGGAGAGTACTAGGATGGGAGACCACCTAGGAATACCAGGTGCAGTAATTATATCATTTTGACACACAAAGCTGAAGTGGTGGAGAAAACCTCTAGGGCAGATATGTCAAACTCACAGCCTACGGGCAGCATGCAGATAACAATGCATGCTTTTGCGGCCCAAGTTTACTTTTTTTAAATAAATTAAATGCGGCCTGCCACCGCCGGATGTGTTACTGTTGGCATGTCTGCCGTGATTGGAGCTTAGCTCTGATCAGGCAGCATTCACTATTCTGCATATGCGAGAGAAGATGGTGATAGAGAGGGGGAAATGTTCACAGAGGGAGCTGCTGCACATGCCCGACTGCCTTTGCAAAGATCTGCCCCACACCACATCCCGCCTGCTCAGAGCCATTAGCACTAAAGCTGTCATGCACTGTCGGTGTGTGCAGGGCCGGTGCTAGGGTGTTCGGCGCCCCCCTGCAAACTATAAAATTGCGCCCTCCCATATTCCGTTGGCGTGCGCCGGGAAAAGGGGTGTGGTCTCACAACTAAGGGGCATGGCCACACAATAGTACCCCCATTTAAAATTACGCCACAATGTAGCACAATCTTATTAATCTTATACGTAATGCCCCACCCGTAGTAGTAGCGTCCTTATATGTAATGCACCCCAGTAGTAGTAGCATCCTTATACATAATGCACTCACAGTAGTAGTAGCATCCTTATACATAATGCCCCCCAGTAGTAGTAGCATCCTTATACGTAGTGCCCCCCCAGTAGTAGTAGCATCCTTATACGTAATGCCCCCCCAGTAGTAGTAGCATCCTTATACATAATGCACCCAGAGTAGTAGTAGCATCCTTATACGTAGTGCACCCCCAGTAGTAGACGCGTCCTTATATACGTAATGCCCCCCCTCAGTAGTAGAAGCGTCCTTATACGTAGTGCACCCCCAGTAGTAGACGCGTCCTTGTACGTAATTCCCCCCTAGTAGTAGTAGCGTCCTTATACGTAATGCCCCCCCCCCCACAGTACTAGTAGCGTCCTTATACGTAATGGCCCCCCCAGTAGTAGCATCTTTACATGTAATGCCCCCCCCCTGTAGTAGTAGCGTCCTTATGCATAATGCCCCCCCAGTAGTAGCATCCTTATACGTAATGCCCCTCTAGTAGTGGTAGCATTGTTATACGTAATGCTCCCCGAGTAATAGTAGCGTCCTTATATATAATGCCCCCAAGTAGTAGTAGCGTTCTTATACGTAATGCTCCCCCCAGCAGTAGTAGCGTCCTTATACGTAGTGCACCCCCAGTAGTAAAAGCGTCCTTATACGTAATTCCCCATAATAGTAGTATCGTCCATATACGTAATGCCCCACAGTAGTAGTAGCGTCCTTATACATAATGCACCCCCAGTAGAAGCCTCCTTATATGCAATTCCCCCGTAGTACTAGTAGCGTCCTTATAAGTAATGCCCCCCCCCCAGCAGTAGTAGCGTTGTTACGCGTAATGCCCCCCCTGTAGTAGCGTCCTTATACGTAATGCACCCTCCCAGTAGTAGTAGCGTCCTTGCATGTAATGGCCTCCCCCAGTAGTAGCGTCATTATACGTAATGCTCCCCCCAGTACTAGCGTCCATAAAGTGCGCGTACGCAGACATACCTCACACACACAATTCACACATATATACACACACATACACACCCACCCACCATATGCACACACACACACACACACACACACACACACACACACACACACACACACACACACACACACACACCACTTACCTAAGCCAGTCTCCCTCTGTACTGCAGCCTGGTCAGTGTAGCTCCGCCCCTTCTGTCCCGTTTAGCCCCGCCCCCTTTCGGTTCGTTTAGCTCCGCCCCCTTCTGTCCCGTACTCAGCCGCTGTCACACGGGGAGGGGAGGCAGGAGGTTTTTGATTCTGCAGGCGCTGCTGCCAGTGACTGTCATACAGTGACAGACACAGCAGCAGCAGCAGCAGGGGGGACAGGACGGCGCAGCAGTGAAGGGATTCAGAGCAGGGAAAGCGCCTCTCTGTCCCAGCGCCTCCCTGCACTGCATCCCTTCGCTGAGCGGGTAGCGCCGGGCCTGGGTGTGTGTGCCCGACTGCCCTGTGTACCCAGCTGCCCTAATGGAATCTTGATAGAAAAACATCTATCAACAAAGAAGGTAAATTGGAGGGGGCTGGCAAAGGGGTTGAAGGCTGAATAGACACAGGTGGCACAGAGGGCTTGTGGCTGAAAGGGACACAAGGAGCTAGAGGGGATACCAGGGGGCATGTGTCTGGACTGGAGGGACAGAGAAGGACTGGAAGTGACACATTTTACTAGCTCACACTCATATGTGTTATACAGGAGAGAAGACCGCACAGTGATATACTGTATGAGGGGGAATAACACAGCTCCCAGCTCACACTTATATGTGGTATCATTATTATTATTATGATTATTATTATTATATAGGGGGAGGGGACCGCACAGTGATATATGATGGGGAATAACAGCTCCCAGCTCACACTCATATGTGGTATTATTATTATTATTAATATTATTATTATTATTATATAAGGGGAGGTGACCACACAGTGATATATGATGGGGAATTACAGCTCCCAGCTCACACTCATATGTGGTATTATTATTATTATTAATATTGTTGTTATTATTATTATATAAGGGGAGGTGACTGCACAGTGATATATGATGGGGAATAACAGCTCCCAGCTCACACTCATATGTGGTATTATTATTATTATGATTATTATTATTATTATATAGGGGGAGGGGACCGCACAGTGATATATGATGGGGAATAACAGCTCCCAGCTCACACTCATATGCGGTATTATTATTATTATTATTATTAATATTATTATTATTATATAAGGGGAGGTGACCGCACAGTGATATATGACGGGGAATTACAGCTCCCAGCTCACACTCATATGCGGTATTATTAATTTATAGAGGAGAGGGAAACGCACAGTCTTATGAGGGGGAATAACACAGCTCCCAGTTCACACTATTAAAGTTGTTTTCTTCCCAATACTTGACATCTCTTTGATTATACTTTATTGTTGGTTTTTCTAATAAACCTTTCAAAATTGCATATAAGAGTTTTTCTTTTTCTTGCGGCCCATACAAGACTTAGACCTTGATTATACGGCCCAGTTAGGATTTTGAGTTTGACATGTCTGCTCTAGGGCTTATTACTCTATCCTCTTCACTAGAAGGTAGCCCCACACATTTTACCTTACCTTCTCTATTCATAGACCTCACTACACACTTCTTATCTACTATTCCATCAATAGGTACAGGCCTATCCCGTCCCCCATGCAATCAATTTTCTCTTGGCAGAACGTAAAGTCTTTGTTTACAACAAGGAGTGATTATCTGCTGGCACGATTAAGAAACCAATATTGATATCCAAATTAAAGTGCCACACTATCAGCGCCCCAGTTTCTGGGGACGCAAGCCTCTACAGCCCCCTGCCCGTCTCCTCTACTCTGCTACCGATCAATCAGACAGCAACAGAGAAGAACTGTGGGCGAGAATGTAAGGCCCTTTCTGCACATGCACAGAACAGACCTTGCGCAGCCGCAGATTCGTAGGATAATCGGAATCTGCGTGCAGCTCAGGAGCTGCGCATACTCTGAATCAGGCCCACTGTGTGCAGCGCTAGTGTGTTAAATAAATAAATCAAACACTGTTTTATATCTTAATTTTTCCAGTCAATGATAACCTAGTGTTCCCTCTAGGAATTTTTGAGGGCAGGGCGCCGGTCTGTGGGGGCACTTGTGCACGTGTCTGACGGCGTCACTTAAGGGGGCTTGGTCGGGCGGCAGCATCACTAAAGGGGGCGTGGTCGGCCGGCGGCATCACTGAAGGGGGCGTGGTCAGCTGGAGGCGTCACTAAAGGGGGCGTGGGCGGCTGGCGGCGTCACTAAAAGGGGTGTGGGCGGCTGGAGGCGTCACTAAAGGGGGCGTGCCTAGCACCTATGGAGATGCTGGGCTTCCCCCAAGCGCTCTCCCATAGCTTGAATGGATGCTGTGTGCATGCGCACAGCATCTATACACGCTGGGAGAGCAGGAAGTGGGCAGGCTTCCTCACTTCCTCTCTCCTGACATTCCCTCCATTATCCTAAGTGATTTCAACATCCCTATCGATAACCCCACAAAATCACCTGCCTCTTCTCTTGGTCTCTCCCAGTGGACCACCTCCCCCTCCCATGTGAGTGGGAGCTCACTGGATCTGGTCTTCACTCAACGCTGTGATCTTTCTGATTTCTCCAACTCCCTGTTACCCCTCTCTGACCATCATCTGCTCACTTTTAACCTATCTCTATCTGCTTCTCCATCTCTACCACCTAAGACTACCATCAAAAAGCGTAACATTGAGGCTATTGACACCACTTCCCTATCCTCCCTGTTTGACTCACTCCTCTCTCTTATTCTCTCTTTCCTGCCCTGAACAAGCTACTTCCCTATACAATGCATCCCTTACCTCTGCTCTTGACTCTGTCGCCCCACCAACCACTATTCACCTTCGCAGATCGACACCTCAACCCTGTCACACCAAATGCACCAGATATCTGCAAAAATGCTCACGTACTGCTGAGCGACAGTGGAGGAAATCACGCTCTAAGGCCGACTTCCTCCACTACAAATTTATGCTCTCATCCTACTTTGCTGCCCTTACCCTCTCTAAACAGTCTTACTTCAAAAACCTCATCTCCTCCCAATCCTCAAACCACCGGCCCCTCTTTGCCACTGTCAACTCGCTCCTCTGCCCACCCCTGCCTCAACTTCCCTCTTCACTTTCTGCTCTTGACTTTGCCACCTATTTCACATCCAAAATTGACTCCATTCGTCAGGACATAACATCCCACCAGAACCTGAGCAATCCCGCTCCTCCATTTCCCAACACCCCCTCTCCTTCCCTCCAACCAACTGACATCTTTCTTTCTGGTAACTGGAGAGGAAGCCATGTTCCTCATCCATTCTTCTCCCCCCTCCACCTCCCCACTTGACCCTATTCCCTCCCGCCTTCTCCGCTTCCTCTCATCTTCTGCCTGTTCCAATCTTGCTCATCACTCACTTGAACTGTAAGTGCTGTTTTCTTGTTTGCTCATTTGATTATGTACTGTGTAAAGGGTGCTGCGGATCCCTTGTGGTGCCATATAAAGGATAATAATAATAAATACTAATACTTTCTGCAAACATTGCGCTCGGTTACCATGGGGGTATCCGGTCCAGGGTTGGACTGACCCACAGGGGAACAGGGGAAACCCCCTGGGGGCACCACTTCCTGTGGGTCCTCCTCCTCTAGGGATCAGGTTCCAGATTCTATCCTAGTGCACTTGAATTATGCATTATACATATGTTCCATTACACTTCACAAGAATATGGCTTATTATATATTTACCGAGGGGCCCAGCCCATGTAATGCCCTCTGTAATGGTTAGCCAAACCTCTGTGGTGGCTGGCCACTCCCCCACTGGAGCCTGGCCACACCCTTAAGCACTGGCCCCTAAAACAGCATTCCCCGGTGAGCCCTTCAGGCCCCAGTCCGACACTGATCAGGTCAGATGGTCGATAGTAACTACGTCCACAATGTCCACATTAGAATGTCGCCATGGTTCAGTCTGTCAACAGGTGCTATGCAGGCTTCCTCAGGATGCCAACAGTTAGGTTTGGATACTGCCAGGAGGGTTGGGTTGCCAGCGGAGATTAAGCTGTAGGAACATCTCAAGGATGATCAGTGGAAACAGGATGCACCTGAGCTCAATTTTGAGCTTCATGGCAAAGGCTGTGAATAGTTATGTACATGTGATTTCTTAGTTTTTTTATTTTTAATAAATTCACATTCTCATTATGGGGTATTGTGTGTAGAATTTTGAGGTAAAAAATGAATTCATTCCATATTGGAATAAGGCTGTAACATAATAAAATGTAAAAAAAGTGAAATATATATATATATATATATATATATATATTTATATATATAACCCCTTGAAGAAGTCTGATGAGACGAAACGCGTTGGGTTTCCTGTACTGACCTCCCACTGATTTAAGCTAAGTCCGATCTCCTATCCTTTTAGAATCATTGTTTTCATATGGTCTTTTATATGAAAAAAATGTTAATTGTACTTTTAAACTCCTTTTTTACTCTCATATATATTAAACTTTTTAAATATTTGTACATCCTTTTGGCTTTTAAATTTTTAAGCATCTTCAGTATGTTGTATTAGCTACACTTGTCACCGATACCCCTATCCATCCATTAGTGTAAAAAATGTTGTGAATCTATAGAGATGTAAATTTGAGACGTCTTAATGTAAGTAAATAGTAATCCGTGGTTCTTGGCGTTACCTGAGGAGCACCCGTAGCAGATATGGTAAAAAGTGACAGGACCATTTTTGTAGTTTATTAAATTGTAAACAATGACGGTGTGATCCTAATTTTGATCCGAATGTCTGTTTGGGCGTTATCATTCACGCAAGGCAAGCCACGCATCGGCAATGATGGAATGATTTCAAACCCCTTTTTATCCCCTTATGTGAGGTTTATTAAAATTCTAATTAGGTAGTTTTCCCATTTCCCACCTGAAGAATAGCTATGTTAAATTTCAGCTTCCAAACATATTGGGAAGTAATAGAATTAGTGATGAGTCAGTCAGTCAGTGAGTGAGTGAGTGCTGCTGTTCTACCCCGTCTTCGCATGGGCGTTTCAGATTTTTATGGTTGTAAATATAAATTAGTGTAAAAAATTTGGTAAATTTATAGAGCTGTAAATTTCAGACATCTTAATGTAAGTAAATATTAATCCATAGTTCTTGGCGTTAATCGAGGAGCACCTGTAGCAGATACGGTAAAAAGTGACAGGACCATTTTTGTAGTTTATTAAATTGTACACACTGGCAGTGCGATCCAAATTTTGATCCGATTGTCCATTTGGGTGTTATCTTTCATGCAAGCCGCAAGGCAAGCCACGCATCGGTAATGACGTAATTATTTCAACCCCCTTTTCATCCCCTTAGGGGAGGTTTATTAAAATTCTAATTACTTAGTTTTCTTCAGGTTGCCATCCACCATTACGTAGTTTGCCGTCCACACTATCCCTTTTTTGCATTGGGGGGGAGGGCGCCACAAGATCTAGAACCGGCTCTGGATCCTCGGGTGAATGACAAAATTGAATATACCCTCTTGAAAAATATAAAACACTGAGACAGTAAAGTATGTTTTTATGAAGTACCGTATATACTCGAGTATAAGCCGACTTTTTCAGCACTTTTTTGTGTGCTTAAAAAGCCCCCTCGGCTTATACTCGAGTCAGTGCAGTGGGAAGGAGTGGGGACACGGAGGGCAGTCAGTGCAATGGGACGGAAGGACATGGAGGGCACAGCGCGCGCCTCTCCTGTGTCCCTCCTGCATCTGCGGCGGCGGGTCTATTAAATGAAGTACCCGTTCGTGGGCTCTGATTGGCTCACCAACCTGCACTTCATTTAACAGACCCGCCGCGGCCGCCGGAGACGTAGGAGGGACACAGAAGAGGCGTGCGCTGTGCCCTCCGTGTCCCATCTTCACAAGACAGCGCGGGAGCGGCGGAGGGTAAGTTACCATATACCTGGCACTGGGGGGAGCATATTTGGCACTTGGGGGGGGGCATATGTGGCACTGAAGGGGCATATCTGGCAGTATGAGGGCATATCTGGCACTGTGGGGGAATATCTGGCAGTATGAGGGCATATCTGGCACTGTGGGGGCATATCTGGCACTATGAGGGGATATCTGGCACGTGGGGGAATATCTGGCAGTATAAGGGCATATCTGGCACTGGGGGCATATCTGGCACTATGAGGGCATATCTGGCACTGTGGGGGAATATCTGGCAGTATGAGGGCATATCTGGCTCTGTGGGGGCATATCTGGCACTATGAGGGCATATATGGCACTGTGGGGGCATATCTGGCAGTGTGAGGGCATATCTGGCACTGTGGGGGCATATCTGGCACTATGAGGGCATATCTGGCACTGTGGGGGAATATCTGGCAGTATGAGGGCATATCTGGCACTGTGGGGGCATATCTGGCACTATGAGGGCATATATGGCACTGTGGGGGCATATCTGGCAGTGTGAGGGCATATCTGGCACTGTGGGGGCATATCTGGCACTATGAGGGCATATCTGGCACTGGGGGGGCATATCTGGCAGTATGAGGGCTGTGTACGGCTAGAGCTGCATTTCCAACCCTAGGCTTATACTCGAGTCAATACGTTTTCCCAGGTTTTTGTGGTAAAATTAGGTGCCTCGGCTTATATTCAGGACAACTTATACTCGAGTGTATACGGGTAATCAAACAAAACATAGGTTTTGGTGGTATAATATAATCTTAGTGCTTCATACAAGATTTTCATGTTATTAAAATTTATTAATGTCATAAAGCCATTAAAATGCATGACCTGTTATGAACTGGGAATTTTTATGATAATTGCATTAAAATATTACATTCCCTCACAGGCAAGGGTCTTTAATTGGAAATTACTATTAGGATATTTTAGTCATATACATGACAATCCCCCTTGGTATTAGCAGGGAAATTGTATAAAATATCTGTGGAGCTGTATCTATTATATGTCATGTTTAGAAAAATGGGTGCACCCTTTGTATGGCTTATAGCCTGGTGTAGTGTAGATACTAATGACTGATTTATTATAATTTATTTTTAACAGTTTCTTATATAGAGCAGCATATTCCGTTGCGCTTTACAATTAGAACAGTAATAGAACAAAACTGGGCAAAAACAGACAGACATAGAGATAGGAAGGTAGGAAGGCCCTGCTCGCAAGCTTACAATCTATAGGGAAATAGGCATTGATACACAAGGATAGATGCTACCTATTGCATAGTGGTCCACCAGATTGCTAGGTTCTTAATGGGTTGTATGATATGATCACCCAGCAATGTTGGAAGACAAAATTTGTGAGGTTATGTGGACTGTACAGAGAGGATGTAATTAGATAGGGAAGCATTGAAGGTTATGTGGGTGGGTCTGGAATTTTACAGGCTTGTCTGAAGAGGTGAGTTTTCAGGGAAAGTTTAAAGGTTTGGAGAGTAGAGGTGAGTCTTATTGTGCATGGGAGGGCATTCCTCAGAATGGGGGAAGCCCAGATAAAGTCCTGTAATTCTGAGTGGGAACAAGTAATACGTGTGGATGAGATACGGAGATCTTGTGCAGAGCGGAGAGGTCTGGTAGGGAGATATTTTGAGATGAATGAAGAGATGTATGATGGTGCAGGTTGGTTAATAGCCTTGTATGTAAGTAAAAGTATTTTATATTTAACACGGTAGAATACCGGTATCCAATGGAGGGACTGACAGAGTGGATCACAGATGATGAACGTCTAGCGAGGAAGATTAGCCTCACAGTTGCATTTAAAATGGATTGTAGTGGTGAGAGCCTATGTTTGGGAAGACCAGTAAGGAGACTATTGCAATAATCAATGCGGGGCAGAAGATGAAGGATGCATGGATTAGAGTTTTTGCAGTGTCTTGTGTAAGATAAGGACATATTTTGGATATGTTTTTTAGGTGCATGTAACATGATTTAGAAACAGATTGAATGTGTGGAACAAAGGACAGTTCAGAGTCAGGGGTGACACCTAGACAGCGAGCTTGTGGGGTAGGGTGGATAGTCGCATTGTCAACAGTAATGGAGACATCAGGTTGGTAACTACTCTTGGCTGGTGGGAAAATAATTAATTCTGTTTTGGAGATGTTGAGTTTGAGGTAGCGAGATGACATCCAAGATGAAATGGCAGAAAGGCATTCAGTGACACGCACCAATACAGAGGGTGATAAATCTGGGGAGGATAGGTAGATTTGAGTATCATCAGCGTACAAATGATACTGAAATCCGAAGGAGTTGATTAGTTTTCCAAGAGATGAGGTATAAATTGAGAAAAGCAGAGGACCTAAGACTGAGCCTTGCGGTACTCCAACTGATAGAGGTAGAGAAGAGGAGGTAGAATCAGAGAAGTGAACACTGAAAGAGCGATTAGATAGGTAGGATGAGAACCAAGTAAGGGCTGTGTCCTGAAGACCATGGGATTGTAGTGTTTGTATGAGAAGAGAGTGGTCAACAGTGTCAAAAGCAGTAGAGAGATCTAAAAGAATAAGAAGTGTGCAATGGCCTTTTGATCTAGCAGTGACCAGATCATTCACTACTTTGGTCAGTGCCGTCTCTGTGGAGTGTGGGGCATGAAAGCCTGACTGAAGTGGGTCCAGTAAGTTGTGGGAGTTGAGAAAGTGTGTAAAGCGAGTGTAGGCAAGTCTCTCAAGTAGCTTGGAGAGACATGGGAGCTGAGAGATGGGACAATAGTTAGAGAGATTGTTTGGGTCAGAATTGTGTTTTTTTTTAGAATGGGAGTAATCACTGCATGCTTAAACAGAAAAGGAAAAATACCAGTAGAGTGAGAGAGATTACAAATTTTAGTTAAGCACAGGAGACAAAGTTTTACTGACTTGTGAGGGTATAGGATTAAGAGGAGAGGTAGAGGAGTAGGAGGATGAAAAGAGTATTGATTCTTCATCTTCACTTGCGGGATCAAATGAAGAGAAAGTGCCAGAGGGTTTAGGTAGGGAATTGAGCAGGTGTTTGGCTGAGTTAGAGCATACCATTTCATCTCGGATTTTATCAATCTTATCCTTGAAGTAGGAAGCAAGTTCTTGTGCACGGATAGTAGCTAGTGGGGAAGGTGAGAGAGGGTAAAGAAGTGATATTAAAAAGTCGCTTGGGGTTGGTGGCACGAGAAGAGATGAGAGATTGGGAATATGTTTGTTTAGCAGTGTCCAGGGCCTGACGATAGGAGTGGTAGGTGGTCTTATATGTGAGAAAGTCACTTGGATTCTGAGATTTACGCCACTGACGTTCTACTTTAATTGACAGTATTTGTAGGTGTCTTGTTGATTTAGAGTGCCACGGTTGGCATCTAAGCCCACGTGGAGTGTGATGTGTAGCTGGAGCCACTTCATCAAGGGCACGCTCTAGAGTCTGGTGCAGGTGGGATACAGCAGTCTTAGGTGTGGTAAATGTAGAAATTGGTGAGAGCAGTTGTTGCAGAGAAGTGGAAAGTTGTTGAAAATACAGTATATATTGTTAGTATTTCTGCAGGCTAGAGGAGGCTTGCTTGGTTTTAGTGTCATAGAGTTTAGAGTAATGGAAGAGATTGAGAAGGTGATCAGGTTGTGATCAGTGAGAGGGAAAGGAGTGTTAATGAATTCAGAAACTGACAGACCCTGGTGAATACAAGATCAAGGCAGTGGCCCTCCTGATGAGTAGAGATGTCAGACCATTAGGTGAGGCCAAGAGAGGAGGTTAGAGAGAGGAGTTTGGAGGCATGAACAGTTTGTGGACTGTCAAGAGCTATATTGAAATCGCCCATAATGATGGTGGAGATGTCAGAAGATAAGAAGTGTGGGAGCCAGGCAGAAAAATCTTCTAGAAATCGTTGTTTGGGTTGCCCAGGAGGGTGGTAGATAGCTGCAACACGCAGAGAGAAAAGGGCGAAAATCCTGATAGAGTGAACTTCAGACGATGTGAATGCGAGTGATGGAACCTGAGGTAGAACTGTGTATGAGAAAAATTGGATAATTGGGTAAAAACAGTAATATTTCAACCCCACCACCTTTACTATTATCAGGCCTGGAGGTGTGTAAAGTGGAGACCACCATGTGATAGTGCTGCAGGGGAGGCCGTGTCCAATTGTGTGAGCCATGTTTCTGTTATATCCAGCAGATTGAAATTGTTAGATATGATTTAAAAATTGGGCTCCTGTTTCTTGGAGCCTGTTAGTTACTTCTATGAAAAAGTTATCAGCATTATAAAGTGATGCTTACAGTATATCGATTTAAAATTATAGATAGCTTTATATAACTAATATTTTAGTTAGCATCTTAGAGGTATGATCTAATATCAAAACATTAAAAGTTGGTGGATTCATCACTATAACTTTTTAGCTCATTAAGTTTTGGAGTACTTGGATTGTATCATAATGAATAACAATATAGTAATTTTTGAAGTACCACTGCTAAATTGATATCTTTTATAATTAATAGTATAGAGTATCAATATAGGAGGGAGCCTTTAAAACTGACGCGCCTGCAGTGTAACATGCATTTGTCCAGGTATAAAGTTACTCTTTTTTTTTTTTGCCTATGTTCCTAACTTACAGTCATCCCCATTGTGTGTATTTGCCATTTAAAATGGGTTAAACAGCTGACATAAATACACACATACATAACCAATTTCATGTATATAAGTAGGATAACATCAGCTAAAAGCAGGACATATCTGTAAATGAGGCAAGGTTACACGCGTTGAAAGGGTTTTTGCCATCCATTGATTTCTTTAGGGATGTGTAATTCAATTCTGCAAGGAAATTTGATGCTTCCAATGAACAGTTTCATGTTCATCATTAACCACTTTGCACAGAGCACAAGAACAGAACATAAAGAGGATAGTCAGAGCACAAACAAAGCAATGCACGGTGTTCTTGGTCTCAGCACTGAACATAATGGGGCTGAATGCAGTCAGTTTATCTCTTCCACAATCGCACTGCACTTGCTCCAGGCTAAAGGGGGATATACACGGAGAGATCCGTGTTTCAAATCTAAGCAATCTGACTAGATTGCTTAGATTTTAAGCACGGATCTGTTGTGTGTATGCCCCCCAGCGCTATCGCCGGTGCTAGATTGAATCTGCATGCAGGCTCAATCTAGCGGGTCGCTCACTTCAGCACTGTGTGAAGTGAGCGGCCCCCCGTTGTCGAACCCCCTCGCTCAGCACATCGCGTTGTGCTGAGCGGGGGGAGAGCGGTGTGCTGAGCGGTCTGTGTTAAGATCGCTCAGCACACATCTCTCCCGTCAGTACTGGCCTTTAGTGTATGCAACTATAGGGGGTTACACATGGGGGAGATGTGTGCTGAGTGATCTAGCACAGACCGCTCAGCACACATCTCTCCCCCCGCTCAGCACACAGCGCAATGTGTGCTGAGCGAGGGGGAGGGAGATGGGGGGCCACTCACTGTACACAGCGGTGTAGTGAGCAACCTGACTAGATTGTGCCTGCAGGCACAATCTAGAACTGGCAGTAGCAACGCGCGGGGCTGCGCATCGCTATCGCTACGGGCATACACACGGAGAGATCCATGCTAAATTTCTAAGCAATCTAGTCAGATTACTTAGATTTTTAGAACGGATCTCTCCGTGTGTACCCCCCCCCCCCTTTAGGATCAGCACTCATATGTGAACAGTGTGCCATGTATAAGCCTACTATACGAGTATTTGCAATTCATTAATGTCATGATTATTTTTTGCTAGTAGACAGTTTACATACTACTATGTTTTTTGGAGTGTTGATGGAAACTGGAGTAACCAGAGGAAACCCACCCAAACGCACGAAGAGCATACAAACTCCACATTGGTACTGCCTTGGTCAATAATTGAGCTTAGGCTCTAAAGCAGCAATATTAACCACTATACCAACTGTGTTTACTTAATAGACAGTGTACCTGAATGCACAGGTGTACAACAATCAATTAAGGATATAAATTAATGGCAGTGTGCCCTTCTGATCTGGGGCTGCACAGATTGCCCAGGCATTTCTGCCTCAGCACTGAGGTCAATAGTTCAATCCCTGGCTTATCTGTGTGGAGCTTGCATGCTCTTCCCGTGTTTCATGGGTTTCCATCGAATACTCCAGTTTCCACCCACACTTCAAAAAGTATACTGGCCGGTTAATTGGAAAAGATAAATAAAATGTAACCTTAGTGTGTATGTGTGGCCATGTGGAAGGGGATATGGGGATAATGTGTCAAGCATTATGTGAATGTAGAAGTGGACTAGTGTAGAGGTTGCCTATAACAACAAATCAGCTTCTAGTTAACATTTATCAAGTACAGTCTATAAAATGATAAGTAGAAGCTGATTGGTTGTCCACTTCTCCACTCTTCAGAAGGCTTAAACATCTCCCTAGATTGTGAGCTAGATCCACAGGTGCAGGGACAGTCTTATTCAGGTTGGACCGAAATTGTAAAGCTGCTCTTAGCAGTTTTGCATTATGATCCTTAGCAATGCAAATGCCTCACTACTCCCGTTTTCCCCAACGCCGCCCCCCTCCGTCCCCGTCCCCCCACCCACAAATGCCTCTTCCTGTCACTCAGGCAAAGGCGTTCGCATCGTAGCAATGTGATCGCTGGGCCCGGTCTGCACATGCGCAGTACCGGTCCTGCACCGGCTGATACAATCCAAACAGAATATGGCCCTATATGTGCGCTATATAAATAACTGTTAATAAATAAATAATACTTTGAAGTTTGAACAATGTCACTGATGTGTTTGGGACACTTGTATCATGTATGTGGGAGTTATAATACAAAGTAGCTAGAAACTTAGTAAGTGGTAAGTTTCACAGGATGTGCGAAGAACAATTATCAAAAGTGTTTCTATGCTGGCTTTCATTATAAAAGAACAAAATGCATCTGTGTAAGTAGTGTGTTTTACCTCAGTGTCTACATTTACAGGCTCGCTCTGTAGTGGTTATCATAAGCTGCCTGGAGGTTTCTTTGGTATCAGCTAATCTGTGCTGGCAGGAATTCCTGCTGAAGCAATTACCTGTATGCAGAAATCACAGGAGATTTCCACAGGGAGGAGACATCCATCCGGGTTATCAAAATAGAACCTGCGGACTGATCACAAATGTTGCACATCCCCTGTGGCACTTTACGGTCTTAATGAGCTAAAAGGTTATTGTGCTTTTATGGTTTCATTCTTTGTCTAAACATAGTTTACAGTTTCTGCTAAAAAGTGTTACTGCGTTTATTGTTATCCGTATTCTTTATGGGGATTCTATATTGTACCTATCTTTATTGGTGTATCTGTACATATCTAGTCATATGTCGCCTTTGTTATGAAGATAGTTCCTACACAGGTGGAAATTGCATCTACTAAAAATGTCACAATTGCATGTGTATGCAAAGCTGCAACTAGCGCAAGTCACATGGAGATTGGCACCAGTAGTATATGCGTCTTGTTTACGTCAGGCATATATAGCCATTTGATTGTTTTTGCAAAATGTGCACTTGCTATTACGTGATAATAACATTTATAAAACTTATAAAACTTCTAATACATTAGAAATATCTCCCAGTCTCATGTAAAAGCACATTTTTTTCTTAAACATAAAAGCATAATAAATATTCAAAAGGACCAATCAGTGTCAGCAATACATTCACAAACAGCCAATCACAAGTGGCATACTAGTGCTGACTGACTACTGCATAGTTGCCAGTTTCCTTATACATATGTTTCCATCAGGGACGTGCAGTCAGGGGAGGCAGGGAAGGCAGTGCCTCCCCTGTCCTTGATGATTAAAATAATATAAAGAAGACACTTATGACACAGATTCTGTGTCATAAGTATCTGCTGTAGCCTTTACATTATTTTAATCTTTTCTACTTTATTAAAAATGGTTCTAAATTTGTTTCAGAGGCACCGCTCTCGGTGCCTCCAGCTAACAATGTTAAGGAGACGGAAGTGGGGGGCAGGGCTGAGAATCGGGCAGTAAAAGCCCATTAACAAAATCCCTCTAGGCGGCACCTACTGGAAGTGCCGCTTTGAAATGCCCCTGATTTACACACTGCATGATTGGCCAGTGGCGGTGCCCCCACCCCTGTCACACCCCCCTATCCCCGTCTCCCAGCAACTCACAGCGACAGGGAGCTCAGTGCAGTCCTCCATACGGGGGCCGGGGGATGATTCTGCCGTCCCCAGGATCCAGCAGCGGCGGTACAGAGGAGAGAGCGCTGCTGCTGGAGGCGGAGTCTGGAGAGAATCATCCCCGACTCCTGCAGGCTGATCCACCGGCGGCCGCGGCGCTTCAAGCTCCTCTCCTCCGCTGGCGCCAGTGACAGCGCTGGGTAGCGGGAGAGTCAGGACTCTGGAGCTGGACTGTAACAAGCCTGCACAGAGGTCAGTCTGGGGAGTGGGGAGGGGGGGGGGGGCGAGAGAGGGAGGAGGACAGGAGAGAGCTGTGGTCATCAAGCTGGGGGAGCTATTGAATATATTTTATAAGGTGGGAGTGAAAGATACATTAAATATATAGGGTAGTAGGGAGAGGCGTTACTAAATATTTAGTGGGTGGGGGGATCATTAAATATTTAAGGGATGAGGATGAGGGGGGACACTGAATATATAAGGGGTGAGGGCAGCACCGTAACTAGGTGTGTGCAGAAGGGGCATTGCCCACAGCGCACACCTAGTTAGAGCGCATATTCCCCCTGCGCCCCCACTGCCAGTCCCTGAGGAGGCTCACTAATCGGCGGATGGCTGTAAACAGCCGGGTGATTGGGCAGCGGTCGCGGTGTGGAAGTGTCAGTGTGTCTCCGCCACACGGCTTCCGGTGTCACCCTAATGTCTGCCCTCATCACAGTGCCGCCGTGCCGGCTGACATGGTACAGCTGGAGGGGATTGCGGGCTTGAAGGCCTCTCCCAGAGACGCAAGCCCAGGCAAGTCAGTGTCTCTGTTCGGAGATAGGGGCACCATGTATGTATACTGTATATGAGGTTACAGCAGAGCTACAAGTGTGTCTACTAAGAGGGCTCCCACAGATCAGGTTTTCAGGATTTCCATACTTGAGCACAGGTGAATCCGGGGACGCTGTCTGACGTAATGTGTAAAAAGGGGACGCTGTCTGCCGTAATGTTTAAGAAGGGAACGCTGTCTGCCGTAATGTGTAAAAAGGGGATGCTGTCTGCCGTAATGTGTAAAAAGGGCTCTACCTGGTGTAGTGGCGCTACTGTGCTGCGTAATTTGAATAATGGAGACTACTTTGCATCGTAATATGAATTAGTATTATTGTGCGGCCACACCCCTTCTCCATTAAGCCACGCCTCTATACTTTCCACGTGCGCCTGAGGCGCACACTGCCCCTGTTTCACATAAAGGGGGGGCGCCGATGCCGTTTCTTGCACACAGCACCAAAATGTCTAGTTACGGCACTGCGTGAGGGTATATATAACAAGGACTCACCACTCATATCTAACAGTACAGCGTCCTGGGTGTCCTCCAATGCAGGGGTCAAAGAAAGAGTGATCTGGCAGGGTGGGTCACAGTATAAATAAGGATTAGGCAGTTACATCTGTATACTTCTCAACATTTAAATTTTATGAAAACATTTTCAGCTGATGTCATACTCACTGCAAATGGGCGCCATTCTGACGTCAGTGGGAGTCTGGGACAGCAGGAAGCATAGCTGCACATGGGGCTTGGTGAAGAGTATTTAAGGTAAGCAACAGTTATCTTATTTTACTCTTGATGAAAATGTATGTTATAAATTAAAACATTGAGAAGTTTAGAGGTGTAACCGCCTTATCAATATTTATACACTGGCCGCGAGTGCCGGCAGATCACACTTTGTTTTTATATATATATAGGACTTGCACAGGGGGCAGAGGCATGGTGGGCACATCCAGAGACACGGTACTGACATGAGGTACAGGAACCACTGTCTACTCTGAAGTGCCTCGGGCCCCCTGAAGGCTTAATCCAGGCCTGTGGCAGCGATCTTCTCTTTTCTCTTGCTCCGGCTCCTGCACCCTTCCCTGCACTCACCGGCCAGCGCAGACCGCACAGCACTGTAGAAGTGGAACTGCTGGAGGACGATCAGCCCCGCCATAGGGAGCAGGATTGTTAATTACTCTCTATTATCGGCGTTGGCCGCGGCTGGCTGTGATTTATGTGGGAGATTGGCGGGAACTTTATTTTGACATGGGTCTAAGCTCACCCATGCTGTACTGGGGACCCAAAGCTGTACTGCGTATATGTTGTATGCTGTATGCATACTGCTGACAGAGTGGGACAGTAATGTGTTCTCCCTAGCATCACCCTCTACTGTCACCCACAGCTGGCACCAACTGTTGTCACCCTCTCCCTGTCACCCACAGCTGTTACTAACTGCTGGCACCCTCTCCCTGTCACCCACTGTTGTCACCCTCTCACTGTCACCCTCTACCTGTCACCCACAGCTGGTACAGACTGCTGGCACCCTCTTCCTGTCACCAGCTTCCTGGCATCACCCTCTCCCTGTCACCCACAGCTGGCACCCTCTCATTGTTACTCACTGCTGTCACCCTCTTCCTGTCACCAGCTCCCTGGCATCACCCACTGCTGTCACCCTGTCCCTGTCACCCACTGCTGTCATACTCTCCCTGGCATCACCCTCTCCCTGTCATCCACTGTATCTCCCCTCTTGTTTTGAGGCCACACCCTCACTGCAAAAGCACAACCAGTTTTCTGGGAGCACGTGTGCCTTCGGCGCATGCAGGGATAGTGACGGTAGCGGGCATCAGCTCGGAGGCGGTAGCGGGCATCGACGGGACTCGGCTGACATTATGGCTGCAGTGCCTCACCAGCCACTGACCTCACCGCACGCCACTGGTTTCCATGATGCTAATTTGTAATGTGTTTGTACTTCTATGACCGAACTTTCTTTACTGTATTGGTGTGTATGTACAATGTAATCTCATATATCAGATTCTGCTGTTTTTGACGAGGACAATAAATTATTCATTGATTTCTGGCTGCCCACTCTGCATAGTTGCCGACTTTCTGGCTGCCCACACTGTCCACTCTGGCAAGGCAAGGAGGCGAGATTATAGACATTGTACAGCGGGTGGCATGGCTACGATTCACTGCGGACTGTGTCATCGGCAGTGCTGGGTGGCGGGTAGTGGCTCTGGGAGACAGAGACTTAACCACTTTTCCGGGTGACTGGGAGTGCCACCCGTTTTTCAGGAGCCTCCAGTCCATTCCAGGAGAGTGTGCAAGTATGGATTACTATCATCATCCACGACTTGACCGGCCCTTATCTGACTTTCCCTTATCTGTGTTCACAATTGCGTTAACACTACAGACCTTTTTAGGGCATGTGCAGAACGAATCGATGCGAAATATACCAAAGTATTCACACTGCATCAGGCCCTAAGTCACTAATATAAAACAATTTTCAGTGCCCATAATAAAATATTGGGGGTCTGGCTATGCCCTGTCATGTTGTATATTCGTATGCAGCAAGTAACAGTGGGCAGGCACTTATTGTCTCCCCTGAAAATTCTTGTGAGTTTACTTGTTTATGTGAGTATATAAGGGAAAGGATTCTGATTATACCGCTTTTACAACAAAGAATGCGGACCCGCGTCAGCCCCCTTTTACACCGGACTCACCAGCCCGGCATATTGCCAGGTTGGTGACGCGACGGGGGCGGCATTTGGAGATCACATGATCTCTAAGCACCGCCCGCACATAGAGTGTAAACGGGAAGCCGGGTCGCATCGACCCGGCTACCGTTTACACTGCTCAGTTTGCCGGGTTGAACACGTGTTCAGCCCCGCAAACTTCCCGAGTTGGAATACCGGGTCACACGATCCGGATTATTCCAACTTGACCCTTTTACACCAGCCAGCAACACGGGTTATGCGCGCTCATGTGCAATAACCCGTGTTACTAGCTGGTGGTGTAAAAGGGGTATTACTTAAGTAAATACCTCATAGTCATACACCTTCACTGAGCCTAACCAATATTCATGTATCTGTTACTGTGTTCCTAAACATGCCACTGCCAATATACGTAAATGCAGTCCATTGTATTTGGCATAAATGCACACACAACATACCATGTTTTGGTTCTGCATCCCCAGTATATGAATGCACTGCTTTTTGCTCGTGTCTCCTGAAATGCCGTTGGCTAATGTCTCATTTAGGACCTATATACTGTAATGCAGTACTTTATGTGCCTATTTACTAAACCCCACTCCTGGTGATGATATTAATAATGCCTATAATTTATATTTTTTAAACAAAACAAAACTGTATTTTAGCTTTTCACTTTTGCCTTCTCTCAGAGAGTGGCATCATAATAACACCACACTATGCAATGCCATCATTTGCAGTACTGCGCAGCTGAGGGCAGGGCCATGATGATACAAATCATGACATCACACCTCCTGCACTTGCACCCTGGAGACCCAGGGGGTAATTCAGACCTGATCGTAGCAGCAAATTTGTTAGCAGTTGGGCAAAACCATTGGCATAATTCAAACCTGATCGTAGATGTGCTAAATTTAGCACATCTACGATCAGTCACACAGACATGTGGGGGGACGCCCAGCATAGGGCTAGTCCGCCCCACATGTCAGGCCCGACCCCCCCGCAGAAGTACAAAAGCATCGCATAGCGGTGATGCTTTTGTACTTAGGGGTAGCTCCCTGCCAGCGCAGCTCCTACGCGCTGGCAGTAGCTACTCATCGCTGTAAGGGTCGCAGCGGCCGCAGCCCGCATACACAGCGGTCCGGGCACGCCTGCATTGCCCGGACTGCGCCCCCTAAATGGCGGCCAAACGCCACCGGCCCGCCCCCTCCCGCCTAGCGACCGTCTCTCCCTGTCAATCAGGCAGAGGCGATCGCAGGGCTGAGACAGCCTTCGGCTATCTGGCATGTGCCGGCGCACTGCGGCGCCGACGTATGCACAGTTCAGGTGTGGCCGATATAACATTTGCAGAGAGTTAGATTTGGGTGGGTTATTTTGTTTCTGTGCAGAGTAAATACAGCCTGATTTATTTTTACACTGCAATTTAGATTTCAGTTTGGACACACCCCATCCAAATCTAACTCTCTCTGCAAATGTTATATCTGCCGCCCCCCATAGTGCACATGGGGCATACATGCCTACCTTTCAAGTCTCCTTTGGAGGACACGCAGCAGGCAACTTCGGGGGGTGTGGCCAAACTGAGATATCATTAGGCCCCACCCCCAAGAGGAGGAAATGACAGTGATTGGATGGGCTTCGGGTGCCACGATTAGCCCCGCCCCCTCAGACGGCTGCCTTAGAGTGTATTATTTTATCCTTATCCTGCCCGCTTCACTAGGAAGCGGGCAGGATTGTGCAGAATGCGGGAGAATCACTTACCCTTCCGGGGCTGCGGGGGACAAGCCGAAAAATCGGGAGCCTCCTGCAGCTTCCGGGAGGGTAGGCAAGTATTACATGGGGCCTAATTCAGAGTTGATCATAGCAGCAAATTTGTTAGCAGTTGGGCAAAACCATGTCCACTGCAGGTGGGGCAGATATAACATGTGCAGAGAGAGTTAGATTTGGGTGGGGTGTGTTCAACTGAAATCTAAATTGCAGTGTAAAAATAAAGCAGCCAGTATTTACCCTGCACAGAAACAATATTAGCCAGTATCCACCCAAATCTAACTCTCTCTGCAAATGTTATATCTGCCACACCTGCAGGGCTCATGGTTTTGCCCAACTGCTAACAAATTTGCTGCTGCAATCAACTTGGAATTACCCCCATAATCAGGTCTGAATTACTCCCACCCCCCCCCCCCCCAACAAAATGTATGCAAGTTTGTGATTGACAAGAGTACACGTTTGTTTTTTGCACAGTGGTACTAACCACTTAACCGATGATTTTCCCCCCAAAAAAAATCGCTCTGAAATTGTCGGGGTTTTTTTCATGAGTGAATTAGGTGAAGAACATAAATTTAACCCTATCCAAAATGATTTTAGTAAAAAAAAAAAGATATATATATATATATATATATATATATATTTATTAATTTTTCCAAACATTCAAACATCGATCGGGGAACATTGTGACCATCGGAACATCGGGAACATCACGACTTTAGTTTTTAGATCCCAGACTGCTGCCAGGTACACGGGGATCTGGGGGTGGCTTTTGGGGTTTGTTTTGCACTTACCAGCAGCTGCTATCCTGCCATGCTGACCGATCAGCAATGATTGGCAGCACGGCAGACACATGAGCAGCAGCGGAGGTAAGTTTGCCTTCCCTGCTATCACTGTCTATCTGACTGGTCGCATCCTGTGCGGCCAGGTCAGATAAAGCATTTGCGGGCATGGTTTCATCTGAAGCGACCATGCCAGGCAAGTGGTTAAATAAGGTCATGTGTGTAAAATGCTATAGTGTCACCTACAATATTTTGTGGTGCAATATTGTTTTATCCTCAAAATAAAATAATAGAGGGAGTTGTCTTTTTAAGGCTACACAAAATGAGGCTTCTTTGTTTTTTTGAACTCATCTAAGTATAGCATTTCGGGGAAAAAAATGTTGCAGTCAGGTAATATGAGCAGTCCAGGATGCTGCGGCAGCAAGACGTATATGCTGAGAAAGCTTCGGGAGAAACTCACAGCCTTGCAGATACTTCTGCTCAGTGCTCTAAGGAAAGAAATTCTTCCTGATGAAAATTAGATTGGATTGGAATGCAGAACATGATAGTCTGTCCAATATTATCTACCCTGATTATTCAAAAAGCTTTCATATTATGCACATACACTTCTAGAAGCCATCACAATTCACTATTGGGGTAATTCAGTACGGATTGCAAATTCTGCTAAAAAGCAGAATGTGCAATCCGTTCTTTCCGTGCTGGGGGCCACCCATCGCAGGGCAAGGCCGCCCAGCATGCTAAATGGCCTGCCCAATTTAATTGCGGTTGCAGCAACTAGGGACGACCCCCTGCAGCCACAGCTAGGCTGAGTATGCAGGTGGTCCGCCGACATTTTCTTGATCAGATCGGCTGCATGTGACGGCGCGCAGCCACCCCCAAAAGTGCCGCCGATTTGCTCCTGGTTTCGACGCGCCGCCCCATAGCTCTTGTTCACCGTCCGCTCCACGAAGCGTTCGCAGCCAATGCTATCAGATCACATTTGTCTACAACGGGCCTTTTGGCCAGTAGCTGCTGCATCTGAATAAACATATTTGAAGGACAGAGTAGATAGCGCTAGACCTGTGGATATGTTCCTCTTGAGTAAATTTTGTGTGTTTATACATATATTGTATGGTGGTGCAGTATGGCAGATAACAAGATGTTGCGATTAGAGGCTTTCATTCTGTTGTTTCCTCAGTGGAGGTGTCAGTATGCACCAGTATGGTGCTGGTGCATAAACAGATGGCTGCTTTTCTGCCATTTTTAGTTTTAGATTGGCAAGTTATTTGTGTAACGCAGCAATTTCATTGTTTTTTTTCTTATGACGAGATACCAGCTTATTGAATTGTTTTTGTATTTTGTTTTGTGTTTTAATTGTTTTTCTATTATTTCTCAGCTGGTTTTCCAGTTCCTCAGCCACTTTGTCAAACCTCCCAACTGTCCCGATTTTCGCAGGACAGTCCCTTTTTCTCTGACGTCCTAGTGGATGCTGGGTACTCCGTAAGGACCATGGGGAATAGACGGGCTCCGCAGGAGACTGGGCACTCTTAAAAGAAAGATTAGGTACTACATCTGGTGTGCACTGGCTCCTCCCTCTATGCCCCTCCTCCAGACCTCAGTTAGAATCTGTGCCCGGCCAGAGCTGGATGCACCTAGTGGGCTCTCCTGAGCTTACTAGAAAAGAAAGTATTTGTTAGGTTTTTTATTTTCAGTGAGATCTGCTGGCAACAGACAACTGCTACGAGGGACTGAGGGGAGAGAAGCAAACCTACCTGCTTGCAGCTAGCTTGTGCTTCTAAGGCTACTGGACACCATTAGCTCCAGGGGGATCGAACACAGGGCCCGACCTCGATCGTCCGTTCCCGGAGCCGCGCCGCCGTCCCCCTTGCAGAGCCAGAAGACGGAAGAACCAGGAGAAAATCGGCGGCTGAAGACTCCGGTCTTCAATAAGGTAGCGCACAGCACTGCAGCTGTGCGCCATTGCTCCCACAGCACACCACACGCTCCGGTCACTGGTGGGTGCAGGGCGCTGGGAGGGGGGGGGGGCGCCCTGGGCTGCAATATGTATACCTTTTTGGCAAAGTGCACATAATACAGTTTTAAACTGTATATGTGCCTAATCCCCCGCCATACACATTATTAAAAAAGCGGGAGAAGCCCGCCGCGGGGGGGCTATCTCCCTCAGCACACCGGCGCCATTTTTTCTTCACAGCTCCGCTGGAAGGACGCTCCCCAGGCTCTCCCCTGCAGTATACACTACAAGAAGGGTAAAAAAGAGAGGGGGGGCTCATAAATTTAGGCGCAAAAGGTGATATAAGCAGCTATTGGGGGAAAATTCACTTTGTGTTAGTGTAAATCCCTCTGTTTTATATAGCGCTCTGGTGTGTGCTGGCATACTCTCTCTCTGTCTCCCCAAAGGACTTGGTGGGGTCCTGTCCTCAGTCAGAGCATTCCCTGTGTGTGTGCGGTGTGTCGGTACGGCTGTGTCGACATGTTTGAGGAGGACGCTTACGTGGAGGCGGAGCAGGTGCCGATAAGTGTGATGTCGCCCCCTGCGGGGCCGACACCAGAGTGGATGGATATGTGGAAGGTATTAACCGACAGTGTCAACTCCTTGCATAAAAGGTTCGATGACTCAGCTTTGGGACAGCCGGCATCTCAGCCCGCGCCTGCCCAGGCGTCTCAGAGGCCATCAGGGGCTCAAAAACGCCCGCTACCTCAGATGGCAGACACAGATGTCGACGCGGAGTCTGACTCCAGTGTAGACGAGGATGAGACAAATGTACAGTCCACAAGGGCCATCCGATGCATGATTACGGCTATGAAAAATGTGTTGCACATTTCTGACATTAACCCGGTTACCACTAAAAAGGGTATTATGTTTGGGGAGAAAAAGCAGCCAGTGACTTTCCCCCATCTGATGAGTTAAATGAATTGTGTGAAGAAGCGTGGTGTTCCCCAGATAAGAAATTAGTGATTTCTAAGAGGTTACTAATGGCGTACCCTTTCCCGCCAACGGACAGGTTACGTTGGGAAACATCCCCTAGGGTGGACAAGGCGCTCACACGCTTATCAAAAAAGGTGGCACTGCCGTCTCAGGACACGGTCGCCTTAAAGGAGCCTGCAGATAGAAAGCAGGAGGCTATCCTGAAGTCTGTGTATACACACTCAGGTACTATACTGAGACCTGCAATTGCTTCAGCATGGATGTGTAGTGCTGCAGCTGCTTGGTCTGATACCCTGTCAGATAACATTGATTCCCTTGACAGGGATACTATTTTGCTAACCATAGAGCATATTAAAGACGTCGTCTTATATATGAGGGATGCACAGAGGGACATTCGCCGGCTGGCATCTAGAATTAATGCAATGTCCATTTCTTCCAGGGGAGTATTATGGACTCGGCAGTGGACAGGTGATGCTGATTCTAAAAGGCACATGGAGGTTTTGCCTTATAAGAGTGAGGAATTGTTTGGGGACGGTCTCTCGGACCTCGTATCCACAGCAACAGCTGGGAAGTCGACTTTTTTACCTCAGGTTCCCTCACAGCCTAAGAAAGCACCGTATTATCAAGTACAGTCCTTTCGGCCTCAGAAAGGCAAGCGGATCAGAGGCGCATCCTTTCTGCCCAGAGGCAGGGGTAGAGGGAAAAAGCTGCACCAGACAGCCAGTTCCCAGGAACAAAAATCCTCCCCTGCTTCCACTAAGTCCACCGCATGACGCTGGGGCTCCACAGGTGGAGCCAGGTGCGGTGGGGGCGCGTCTCCGGAACTTCAGCGACCAGTGGGTTCGCTCACAGGTGGATCTCTGGGTTCTACAAGTGGTATCTCAGGGATACAAGCTGGAGTTCGAGGCGTCTCCCCCTCTCCGTTACCTCAAATCAGCCTTGGCAGCTGCTCCCAAGGAAAGGGAGGTAGTACTGGCGGCAATTCACAAGCTGTACCTTCAGCAGGGGATAATCAAAGTTCCCCTCCTTCAACAGGGACGGGGTTACTATTCCACAATGTTTGTGGTACCGAAACCAGACGGTTCGGTGAGACCCATTCTAAATTTGAAATCCTTGAACACTTACATAAGGAAGTTCAAGTTCAAAATGGAATCGCTCAGGGCGGTTATTGCGAGCCTGGAAGAGGGGGATTTTATGGTGTCACTGGACATCAAGGATGCTTACCTACATGTCCCCATTTACCCACCTCACCAGGAGTACCTCAGGTTTGTGGTACAGGACTGTCATTACCAATTCCAGACGTTGCCGTTTGGTCTGTCCACGGCACCGAGGGTATTTACCAAGGTAATGGCCGAAATGATGATACTCCTTCGAAAGAAGGGAGTTATAATTATCCCGTACTTGGACGATCTCCTTATAAAGGCGAGGTCCAAGGAGTAGTTGTTAGTCGGAGTAGCACTATCTCGGGAAGTGCTACAGCAGCACGGCTGGATTCTGAATATCCCAAAGTCGCAGCTGATACCTACGACGCGTCTGCTGTTCTTGGGCATGATTCTGGACACAGAACAGAAGAAGGTGTTTCTCCCGGAGGAGAAGGCCCAGGAATTGTCATCTCTGGTCAGGGACCTCCTGAAACCAAAACAGGTGTCGGTGCATCACTGCACGCGAGTCCTGGGAAAGATGGTAGCTTCTTACGAGCAATTCCCTTCGGCAGGTTCCATGCAAGGATCTTTCAGTGGGATCTGTTAGACAAGTGGTCCGGATCGCATCTTCAGATGCATCGGTTGATCACCCTGTCCCCGAGGCCCAGGGTGTCTCTGCTGTGGTGGCTGCAGAGTACTCATCTTCTCGAGGGCCGCAGATTCGGCATTCAGGACTGGGTCCTGGTGACCACGGATGCAAGCCTCCGAGGTTGGGGGGCAGTCACTCAGGGAAGAAACTTCCAAGGACAGTGGTCGAGTCAGGAGACTTCCCTACACATAAATATTCTGGAACTAAGGGCCATTTACAATGCCCTGAGTCAAGCAGAACCCCTGCTTCAAAACCAACCGGTGCTGATTCAGTCAGACAACATCACGGCGGTCGCCCATGTAAACCGACAGGGCGGCTCAAGAAGCAGGATGGTGATGGCAGAAGCCACAAGGATTCTTCGATGGGCGGAGAATCACGTGCTAGCACTGTCAGCGGTGTTCATTCCGGGAGTGGACAACTGGGAAGCAGACTTCCTCAGCAGGCACGACCTCCACCCGGGAGAGTGGGGACTTCATCCAGAAGTCTTCAAGCTGATTGTAAATCGTTGGGAAAGGCCACAGGTGGACATGAATGCGTCCCGCCTCAACAAAAAGCTAAAAAGGTATTGCGCCAGGTCAAGGGACCCTCAGGCGCTTGCTGTGGACGCTCTAGTGACACCGTGGGTGTACCAGTCGGTTTATGTGTTCCCTCCTCTTCCTCTCATACCAAAGGTACTGAGGATTATAAGAAAGAGAGGAGTAAGAACTATACTCATCGTTCCGGATTGGCCAAGAAGAACTTGGTACCCGAAACTACAAGAAATGATCTCAGAGGACCCTTGGCCTCTGCCGCTCCGACAGGACCTGCTGCAGCAGGGGCCCTGTCTGTTCCAAGACTTACCGCGGCTGCGTTTGACGGCATGGCGGTTGAACGCCGGATCCTAATGGAAAAGGGCATTCCAGATTAAGTCATTCCTACGCTGATTAAAGCTAGGAAGGATGTGACAGCAAAACATTATCACCGCATATGGCGAAAATATGTTGCTTGGTGTAAGGCCAAGAAGGCCCCAACAGAGGAATTTCAGCTGGGTCGATTTCTGCACTTCCTACAGTCAGGAGTGACTATGGGCCTAAAATTAGGATCCATTAAAGTCCAGATTTCGACCCTGTCTATTTTCTTTCAAAAAGAACTGGCTTCACTGCCTGAAGTTCAGACGTTTGTTAAGGGAGTGCTGCATATTCAGCCCCCTTTTGTGCCTCCAGTGGCACTTTGGGATCTCAACGTTGTGTTGGATTTCCTAAAATCACATTGGTTTGAGCCACTTCAGACTGTGGAGTTGAAGTATCTCACGTGGAAGGTAGTCATGCTGTTGGCCTTGGCCTCAGCTAGGCGTGTGTCAGAATTGGCGGCTGTGTCCTGTAAAAGCCCATATCTGATTTTCCATATGGACAGGGCAGAATTGAGGACTCGTCCCCAATTTCTCCCAAAGGTGGTATCAGCGTTTAATTTGAACCAACCTATTGTGGTGCCTGCGGCTACTCGGGACTTGGAGGATTCCACGTTGCTGGACGTAGTCAGGGCCCTGAAAATCTATGTTTCCAGGACGGCTAGAGTCAGGAAGACTGACTCGCTGTTTATCCTGCATGCACCCAACAAGCTGGGTGCTCCTGCTTCTAAGCAGACTATTGCTCGCTGGATCTGTAGCACGATTCAACTTGCACATTCTGCGGCTGGACTGCCGCATCCTAAATCAGTAAAAGCCCATTCCACGAGGAAGGTGGGCTCTTCTTGGGCGGCTGCCCGAGGGGTCTCGGCTTTACAACTTTGCCGAGCTGCTACTTGGTCGGGATCAAACACTTTTGCAAAATTCTACAAGTTTGATACCCTGGCTGAGGAGGACCTTGAGTTTGCTCATTAGGTGCTGCAGAGTCATCCGCACTCTCCCGCCCGTTTGGGAGCTTTGGTATAATCCCCATGGTCCTTACGGAGTACCCAGCATCCACTAGGACGTCAGAGAAAATAAGAATTTACTCACCGGTAATTCTATTTCTCGTAGTCCGTAGTGGATGCTGGGAGCCCGTCCCAAGTGCGGACTTTCTGCAATACAGAGTCTTACCCTGGATTCCAAATCCTTTCCTAGTAATGTCAGCTCTTCCGGGCACAGTTTCCCTAACTGAGGTCTGGAGGAGGGGCATAGAGGGAGGAGCCAGTGCACACCAGATGTAGTACCTAATCTTTCTTTTAAGAGTGCCCAGTCTCCTGCGGAGCCCGTCTATTCCCCATGGTCCTTACGGAGTACCCAGCATCCACTACGGACTACGAGAAATAGAATTACCGGTGAGTACATTCTTATTTTTTGGACTATCCTGCTGTCCCACCCACGAGCAGCAGTGTCCAGCGGTGGGGGGCGGGGGCAGTTGAGAGGCTCCTGTCACTCTTAAGGGCGGTACTCATGGAGCGATCGCTTCTTAAAATCTAAGCAATCTGGCTAGATTGCTTAGATTTTAAGCAGCGATCACTCAGTGTGTCCCACTCACAGTGATAGCGATGCGCAGCCCCGCGCATCGCTATCGCTGGTGCTAGATTAGCCTGGAAATTGTGCTATGGGGCCCCCAAAGGTGTAGCTACGCCCCTGCCTGTCACTCACTTTGAGACACAATAAGAACACAACGGCTGATTTGCGTACAATAGCAGCATTGCGACAGCATCTGAATTAGGCCCAGAGACTGGAGGAGAGTTGTTGCGGGTGTGGAAGCATATGCTGAGTGCAGTAAGAGTGTGTTCAAATGCTGCTCAGGCCGGCCACAACACAGATGCATATGTGCCTGTCATACATACCCTTTTGGTGCAAAATACAAACTGCAGTCACTTCTGATTAGCAGAGTGCATCTTGATCACTCCTGCTGATACTGTATGTAAATTATAAGCATGGCTGCTGTCTAGCCACAATATTGCATTTTTTATTTGGATTATTTTATCCTGGAATCTAAGGGTTAATGTGCAAGTTTACTGCCTTAGAAAAAGGGGTTGTAATTGAGTAGCCTCTGAGATAGAAGCCAGTGGCTACCACCCTTTTCTCTGCGTGGTAAATGACCACAGATAATGTCACAGTGCAGCACCCAGCTCCTGTCACTGAAGAGGAGTTGGCACTTTGTGACGCCACTGCACCCCCCTTGTGATGCCACTGCACCCCCCTTGTGATGCCACTGCACCCCCCTTGTGATGCCACTGCATTTTGCACTTGCATTTTTGAATGTGTCCAAATTTTCATCACTCCGTGTGTGCGATGTAGAATAGCAAGTGTCACTGAGGAGAACATATTTCTAACAATAATACATTGTGCACTGTAATATCCTGATCAGACTGTACTAGCAGTTTGATTACAGTTCATTACTTGAAACCCCAGGCATCTTTATTACAACCCAAGCTCTACCAGTTTCTCAAAAGGGCAGTGAGGCAGGTTGGCATGAGGTAGCCATGTACCCTATAATCGAATTTACTTGCTATTTATCTGATCAGAATATTATTTAGCAAACCACTGTGTCTTATTAATTAAATTTACTAAAATACAAAATATCGCAGATGATTGGTGGTTTGGCCAATCAGAAATACGTGCTAAACCAGCCTTGTTTAGTATTTACTTCTGTTGCCGCTTTAAAACCAACTGTCAAAGCTGCTGCTCATCATCAGTATTGACAAACCGCAGGTTTGTAAATCTTGGGGGAGATTTATCAAAGCTTGGAAAGAAATAAAGTGGAGAGTGATAAAGTACGAACCAATCAGCTACTAACTGTCATTTTTCAAACTCTGCCTTTTAAATTACAGTTACAGTTCTCTCTCAAAGCTTTGTGAAATCTCCCCACCTAGCCTATTTACTGTAAAGTAATCTTTTTCAAGCCATGTGCTACTGTAGAAGTATTAAAAGATGTAGTTTTGTGCTGTAATGTTGCAAACGTGTACATTAAAGATCATTACAGCCAGCATACACAGTAACAAGCGCTTATTTTTACTAAGTATTTAGAAAAACCTGTGAACTGTGCAATGTAAAGGCGGAAAATGTTGGTGATGCTATTATTAAAGCCTAATTAGGAGAACACCACAGACTTGAAGGAAGGAAATTGATAAAGTGAATTAGTAAACATTAAAGAGTGGACTGCACAGAATGACAGGGAATTAAACAGTCTTGCTTCAGCGTATATTGTGTTTGCCAAACTTGAGCATATGTATCTCTATAGAGAGAAAACTGTTTATGAAATAGATGGGTTTTTGCCAGAGTTTCTGGCCAGTACAAATCACTGAGTCACTGTAAGCATTCAGCATACAATGCATCAGCTGTCGGTCTTATCTGCGGATGCATGATGAGCCAGACCTAAATGGCACGGCCTCCTTTGAACGTCATTTGTGGTTATTGCATTTCAAAGCCAATGACAGATAAAGTGAACGTACAGAAGCCGTTCTTGCACAATTGTGTCGTTTTTTTAAAGCCAAAACACTTTTATCTAATGCTGATACTTTTTCATGCTTATTACTGGGAATTCCTTGTATTGTTGCACAGTTTTTTTATTGCAGTGTCCAGTATTATCATCAGCAAATTTTGCTAACCAGGTGGCATTAAACCATAGCCGAGTGGGGGTAGTCACGTAGTGTAAAACTTTACTATAATAATGAAACATTTTAATATCAGTTTTGAAGGTGCGAATATGGCATTGGAAGACTGGACACAGATATAAATGTCCAGCCATGTATGCTGAGTCACAATGCAGGTCTGCCTCTCCACCTACCCGATGTTCCTGTAGTCCAAACTGCACTCTGCATCTTAAAGACAGGGGAAAGAGCTCTGATGGGAGGGATCTCTGTTACTTTGCCTGTCATAATAACATAAATGAAGCATGACTCAGTAAATTTCTCATGGGTGAGAGATCTGTGACTGTGCCAGTAAGATGCAGAGATGGAATAAAAGAATGAATGGGGACAATGCAGGGTACTGAGTGCGGTGGGCTGTCAAGTGGGGGGTGGGGACACATGACAACACACAAAACAGGCCTCACAAACATGTCGGCCTACCTGGAATCTTCCTGGTGAGCCCTATAGCCAATCCACCCCCTTGATACCGGGTCAATACTGGGTTATTTGTGCGGTGTGAAAGGGGTATAACAATCTCTGTAGCCTAACCTTCACCTTTGCCATTTACTGATGTTAAGGGCAGGCTTGGACTGGCCCACAGGGGTACAGGGGAAACCACCGGTGGGCCCTACTACCTGGGGCCCCACCTTCTGCTCTAAGGATCAGGTTCCAGACTGTGCACTTGAATTATACAGTATACAAATGTTACCTTATACTGGATTATGGTGTATTTTCTACAGTGCATTGCTGTTATTAATCTGGTAAACATTATCATGCATGCAGCAGCTGAATTTACTGTATATATACATGAAGGGGCCCAGACGTTGCACTCTCTAATGGTTAGTCAAACCAATGTCTCTCTAATGGTTAGTCAAAACCAACACCTCCTCCACAAACTGACCACACCCCTAACATAGGCCCCTACCACTGCATTCCCCCGGTGGGCCCTACATGCCCCAGTCCGACACTGGTTAAGGGTGGGTCTTACCACTGCTTTTAACACTAGTTTTCCAGCTTCAGAAGCACTTATGACTGATTTTTATTGCACATATTGGGGGATATTCAATTGTTTGAAAAGTCAGTTGGGTGTCTGTTTTTTCCTATCTAATAGACAGGGAAAAAAAGACACCCAACCGACTTTTCAAACATTCGAATTCCCCCCATAGAGCGGGATGTACAACACAAGGTTAGTACGGGATAGCCCTATATATGCAATAAAAATCACACACATCGCATCCATACTAATGGCACATATACTTACATATGCGATTAGTATTGCAAAGGACAGCTCTTGCGATAACAGAGATGTCTTTCGCGATGCATGCCGGTCACTGAACTTCCGAGTATCGGCCCGAGTGTCCGTCTGCGCATGGACAGAGTGATGCGGCGGCTGCGGGGCATGCTGGGAGGGAGCCGTTGGGATCCGACACACAGCGTGACATGTAAAGAAGCTCAAAGGCTCTAGATTGCATTACCCTCCATGTAGAAGCCCAGGCAGGGCTTTAGTACATTTGGAAATGTGGTGATAAACCAGAAAACAAGTTTTTTACCGCATATCTTCTTTAGTACATCCCACCCATAAATGTTTACATTATTATGAGCTCTTAATTGCGTATGCACAATTATAATGTTTTATAATTGGAAAGCATTTTAATAAACGCATTGGAAGATATCATGTACATTGCCATGCTGTTAAATATATCATGGCTTGGTACATCGCTATGCTGCCTCCCACTGGGAGTGTAGTTTAGCTTAGCAGAAGGGATCGCAGACCGGCTACAAAATATTTTTGTGCAGTTTCTGAGTAGCTTCAGACCTACTCAGCGTTCCTGTTTTGACATCACAAACACGCCCTGCGTTCACCCAGCCACGCCTACATTTTTCCTGGCACGCCTGCGTTTTTCCGAACACTCCCTGAAAACGGTCAGTTGACACCAAGAAACGCCCTCTTCCTGTCAATCATTCTGCGTCTGCCTGTGCGACTGAAAAGCTTCGCTAGACCTTGTGTAAAACTACATCGTTCGTTGTAATAGTACGCCGCGCATGCGCATTGCGCCGCATACACATGCGCAGAAGTGTAGTTTTTTGTCTCATCGCAGCACAGCGAACGAATGCAGCTAGCGATCAACTAGGAATGACCCCCTATGTAATGTCTATCATAATGAGGAAATGTAATGAGCAGTGAATGATCAAAATCTACGGAAATCTGTGTTTTTTGCTACATGATTTAAAGCTACAATTTTTCAAGCCAAAATTAATTTTTGTTATTTACATTCCCTTTACCATGGGAATTGTTTTCTTTGTAGTAGTGAGATGGCCACTGTGAGTCACGTTGTGGGTTTCTCTGGAGATCATAGTCTTAAACATCACAGATTTCCCCACTTGTGACACAGGGGGTAATTCTGAGTTGATCGCAGCAGGAATTTTGTTAGCAGTTGGGCAAAACCATGGCCCTCATTCCGAGTTGTTCGCTCGCAAGCTGCTTTTAGCAGATTTGCACACGCTATGCCGCCGCCTACTGGGAGTGAATCTTAGCATAGTAAAATTGAGAACAAAAGATTGCGAATAGACACTTCTTAGCAGTTTCTGAGTAGCTCCACACTTACTCGGCAACTGCGATCAGTTCAGTCAGTTTCGTTCCTGGTTTGACGTCACAAACATTCCCAGCATTCGCCCAGACACTCCCCCGTTTCTTCAGACACTCCCGCGTTTTTCCCAGAAACGGCAGCGTTTTTTCACACACACCCATAAAACGGCCAGTTTCCGCCCAGAAACACCCACTTCCTGCCAATCACATTACGATCACCAGAACGAAGAAAAAACCTCGTAATGCCGTGAGTAAAATTCCTAATTGCATAGCATATTTACTTGGCACAGTCGCAGTGCGAACATTGCGCATGCGCAATTAGCAGAAAATCGCTGCGATGCAAAGAAAATTACAGAGCGAACAACTCGGAATGACCACCCATGTGCACTGCAGGGGAGGAAGATATAACATATGCAGAGAGAGTTAGATTTGGGTGTGGTGTGTTCAATCTGCAATCTAAATTGCAGTGTAAAAATAAAGCAGACAGTATTTACCCTGCACAGAAACAAAATAACCCACCCAAATCTAACTCTCTCTGCACATGTTATATCTGCCTCCCCTGCAGTGCACATGGTTTTGCCCAACTGCTAACAAAATTCCTGCTGCGATCAACTCAGAATTACCCCCACTATACACTATCATAAGATACGCATACTTCACTAAATTTACCAATCTTGTAATAATTGCCAGAGATGATGGATTGCCTCAAACATGTTTCATCCTAGTAGATACATTTTATGTTAAAAAGGAAAACAATTACACACACACACACACACACACACACACACACACACACACACACACACACACACACACACACACACACACACACACACACACACACACACACCTATTAGCCCTCTGTATTCAGCCAAAATCAGAGTGCTGAGCAGAATAAGATCCAGCTGCTATCCCAGAGGGATTCTTGCAGATCACTCACTTACTGTAGCAGACAAACTAAATACTCGTATATAATGGGCAGCACTGGATCTGTCTCCGGCTGTAAATGCAATCATTTGGTTATCTTTTGGTTCTAGAGGCAATTAGTCCTATGACAGCAATACATCTTCATGATGGCAATAATTCAATTTCTACTGACTTGTCTACATTCTAAAGATCTTCTTTTACAACTCCAAAAGTAGATTAACACATTTCTTAATTACTCACATAAATGGTGTCAAATCTAATCACCAAAATAAAATGAAACCAATCAAATGTACTAAGGCAGCTAATACATTTTTATACAGACCAGATGGGTTATTCAGCTCTTTTACAGTGTAATTCTGGGTACACACATCTACATTTATCTGCAGATCAATTGATCTGCATATATATCTACAGATGGACCGGCAGTCAGGATCCCGGCTGTCGGTAACCCTGCAGTCAGAATACCGATGCCGGAATACTGACCATCTTCTGAATGCCGACACCGATATCCAGAAGAGTGCAACATCCCGGCAACGGAGTATTTACAGTCAGGATCCCAAACGAGGAGACACCAGCCCGCAAGACAGGTAAGCCGCGGGGGGGTAGGTTCCAGCTGCGGGGGAGGCTGCATCCTGGGGGGCTAGGCTGCAGGGGAGGGGGCGTTAGGGTTAAGCACTCCCCTCTGAGGGTTAGGGTTAGGCTGCATAGGTTTAGGCAACGGGGATGGGGGTTAGGGTTAGGCACCAAGGGTGGAGGTTAGGGTTAGGGGGTTGGGGAGATGGGGGAACACCCCTTACTCACCCCGATCATCTTATTAACAATCGAGATCCCGGGGGTATTACGAGTGCTGGGATCCCAAGCGACGACAGCGTTCACAGACATATCGCTCGTACACACTGGCCGACGGACCTGCAATATATCGGCCGTTCAATAGAATGGCCGATATATCGACCAGTGTGTACACGCCTTAAGTAACTCTTGTATAACAAGCATTGTGTTTACCATGTATAGCTCTGTGACTAGGGTACCTACAGTAGGCCTCAAGTACAAAACTCTTTTACAGGGAATGTAACTATTATATTTATCTGACATATCACAGCAAAGTGTTACAGCACTGGGTTTGTGCCTTGGGTCGAGATCCCTTAGGCTAGCTGTATGTGTGTGTGTGTGTGAAGCTGGATGGCCTATTAATTCACGCCACTGGTAGCGGTAGCGGGAGACTGATGCTGCAGAGTAAGACTGAAGGACAGACATGGAGGCTAGAAGTAATAATGCCATTGTATAGGTCATTGGTACGGCCTCATCTAGAATACTGTGTTCAATTCTGGATGCCATATCTTCAGAAGGATATTAATACATTAGAAGCTGTACAAAGAAGGGCAACTAAAATGGTGCATGACCTACATCACAAAACATACGTAGATAGACTACAAAATCTCAATATGTATGGTTTGGAGTAGAGAAGGGAAAGTGGGGGCATGATAGAAACATTCAAATATATCAATGGTTTTAAGAAAGTCCAGGAGGGAAACATTCTCCAAATGAAGAGAAGCAATAGGACACGAGGGCATGCACTGAGACTGGAGGGGGGGAGGTTCAGGGGAAATATGAGGGAAAATTACTTCACAGAAAGGGTGGTGGACAAGTGGAATAGCCTCCCATCAGAGGTGGTAGAGGCTAAGACAGTAGAGTAATTTAAACATGCATGGGATAGACATAAGGATATCCTTACAAAGAAATAAGGATCAAAAAGGTTTGAGATAAAAATATGGTTAAAAAAAGGGGCAGACTAGATGGGCCAAGTGGTTCGTATCTGCTGCCAAATTCTATGTTTCTAGATGCAAGCTTGAAGGATAGCATATGGCTTTGCAAGTTAGCAAGACTTGCCAATAGCTGGAAGATAGATCATTTGCCTCTTAAAGAGCAGCTGGGAAGCACAAGTGGTACAGGCTGCAGGCATATACTGAGACAGACTGCTGGGATAGCCAGAGCAAACTACAGAAATATACTGGAACAGAATGCTGAAAGTACAACTGGAGCAGCCTGCACAAATATTCTGGAATTTGGTGCTGGAAGCACAACTAAAGCAGACTGCAAAAATATTGGAACTGGATTCTGGATGTAATGCAGAAATATACTCAGGGACGGACTGGCCCACAGGGGCACTGGGGAAACCACTGAAGGTCGACATTGCCATTAGGTCGACATGCATTAGGTCGACATGGGCGTTAGGTCGACATGTACTAGGTCGACAGGTCAAAAGGTCGACATGAGGTTTTCAACTGTTTTTGGTGTCGTTTTCTCCGTAAAGTGACGTGGGAACCCAAATGAGTGCACCATGTACCCTCGCATGGCTCGCTTCGCTCGCCATGTTTCGGGCAAGGTGCCTTGCTCCACTGCCGCTTCGCTCAGCACAGGTTACCGTTCCAATCGTAGTCCACGTGGATCGTTAAGTATGAAAAAATCCAAAAAATGAAGAAAAAAATTGTAAAAACTCATGTCGACCTTTTGACCTGTCGACATATTACACGTCGACCTAACGGCCATGTCGACCTAATGCATTTCGACCTAATGGCATTGTCGACCTTCAGTGGTCGACCTAATGAGGGTCGACCTAAGTTGTGTTGACCTAATGACCGTAACCCGGACTATGGTGTATTTACTTTAGTACATTGTTGTTCTTAATCTATTACATTATCGTGCATGCATTAGCAGTATTTACTATATATATTTATCAAGGGACCCAGACCTTGCACTCGCTAATGGGTATCCAAGTAGGTAAGCATGGGCCCAACCACTGCATTCATCTGGTGGGTCCTTCATACCACAGTCAGACACTGAATATACTAGAACAAAAAGCTGTGAAGCAAGGCAGAAATATACTGGAACAGAATGCCAGGGTACTAGGTCCTCTTGGTGAGAAGTTGCACTGGCCATGTACTGCCAGTATTTAATGGTTTAAAAAGGGCACCCTAGATGCTGATAGGCTGAGCAGAATGTGACTGGAGTTGTTAAGAGCTCGCTGGCAGAGCAGATCATGTGATATTGATGGTGGTGCCCATAGAAAATTGTCATATAAGTGACTAGAAACTTTGGGTATGCTGCATGTGGCCTACTGGGACACAAATGGACACAAAGTGAACAGTCTGACCAGGTAACTGGGGCCCAGGTTCCCGCATGTGACAGAAAGTGCTTACTTTGGCACTTTTCAGTCATATCAGCTCACTTAAGTGTCAATTATGTTCCCACTAAGCATGCACTGTTCTGGTCTCGATGTCTACCACAATGTCACCATAGGAAAAGTGGGTTATGGACATTATATATGTGCATTATTTGGTTGCCGATTCTTTCAAACTGTATCATTTTCAAAAGGTGGAAGACTCACATGCAGAAGAGGTTATCAAGCATTAGCTGTAGACAGACATCACAAGGGATGTACTCGCAATATCTCATAGTATACCTGAGTCAATTAAATGTAGCTGTTATACCTTTCCTGGCATCTCCAACAATTGCCAAGTAGCCAGTGGGAACCAGTTCTCCAAACCCAGGTGCTGTGGTAATGTAATTAGCCACATCCACAGTAGAGCAGATGAGAGACTGAGCATTGGGAGATGACTGACCTGAGTCAGGAGGTAACTATACGCGGCTGCGATCAACTAAACAAGTGGCCATGATCCACAGGTAGATCGCTATGCACTGTTTGGCCACCTCTGATAGCTAAAGTCTTTCAGATGCAGATGCTGATTATGTAATCATATCAGGAGCAAATGCAAGATTTGAATATGTAGGTTTCCAAATTTTGGGACAAAGAAAACAAATCAGCTCCCCTCCTTACCTCATCTCAACTCAGCTCTGCACAGACAGTGCCTGAGAGAAACAGATATGGTGTTGTTTGAATCTACTTTTTTCCTAATTGTACTAAATGCCTGGGGAAGAAACTGCACAGCTATGCTGTAGGTGTGGGATGGAGAAAGTTGGGTAAAATATACATTTTAGGCGGAGTTGACCTTCATTTTGTAGATCCATACCAGATTTCAGGTTATACGGTTTCTGTCAAGCTAACCCTTTTTACCATTTAGAAGACAGAAAACAAATGCATTATTGCTGCTCTGTGACAGATTCAACTAAAGAACAGTTTTCAACAGTTGCCCAAGCCACCACAATATAGCCTGGCAGATGGTTTCTTGCTGGACCCTATGTATCTGTATATTACTGTCATATACTGCAGCCATCCACTAGAGCACTTCTGGGACTTTGACCTTTGGCTTGTCTGACTTACATTCTTGGTCTGTTCCTGGCTATATATTTTACATTTAACATCTCAGTTACCAGCAAGTGGGATTCATCTCTCAATTTATACTGTTTTACTACTCGTAATTGCACAATTGGCAGGTATCTCTGGCTGCCTGGTAGCTAATAGTCTGGGGGATGGTGCCTCTGTTTATACATGTGAGTTATCCAAGAGATACATCAGAACATCCATCCCAAAACAATGCATTCCATTAGTGCAGTGTTTTCCAAACTCAGTCCTCGAGGCACCCTAACAGGTCAGGTTTTAAGGATATCCATGCTTAAGCACAGGTAACTTTGCTAGTTTGTCAGTCAGCTTAATGTAACCATCTGTCAATTATGGTTATAGTTAAAGCCTTGATTGCTAGGATGCCGTGGGGATTAATCTTGGGAAACCCTGCATTAATGTATTATAGATGTGCCACAGACCAGCCGTGTGTAACTTTCAGATGTATGCAATACGTATGTAATGTATATGTATGTAAGTCATATCAGTAAGAAAAATCATATCCTCCAAAGTGTATACAAACACAAGTCCCAGTATAAACCGGGGCTTCTTCTGTTTATCAGTTTGCTCCAAAATATAAAATATTAAAGGCATTAAATAGAAAAATGTTAATGTTTAGTCTATAACTTCTAAAACATCCCAAAGAGACAGATTCAGTTAGCTAATTGTCAGCCCTGAGCAGCTCAGTTGATTACCAAATGCTTGAGCGTTAAGCCGCAGATGGTGCACACCGCAAGTAACTGAATCTGCCCCAAAGTGTTTCTTGTAGTTTTTTCAGTTTCCTTCACTGAGTATTCTGTATTATATACAAAGGGGTACCCAAAAGAAACAATAATTAATGATTTATTAATTAATTAATTATTTGTACATTTTAAACTTCAGTCACCCTCAAAGTACTATCCACTTGAATCAATACATTTGTCCAAACATTTTTTCCATTACTACAAACATTTTTTAAACTCCTCTTCGTTGATGCCTTTTAGTTATTTTGACGTTTTTTGTTTCATCTCTTTAATATCAGCAAAACTTTTTACTTCAAGGTCTCTTTTCATCCAAGGAAATAAAGAAAAAGTTGCACGGGGCGAGAGCAACCCACAATCTAGAACACGATTCCTATTTCTTTAGGGTACCCCCACGTATTGGTCATATTTGAAGAGTTTTCCAGTGCAATTTATAAACCTTGAATATGAATGGCATATTACACATTTGTAAAACAGTAATGTCTGCTATTTTAATGATAAAATTAATTAATACTGTTGGAATATGTGCAAATTTTGAATGTCATCTGCACATATCGAACTGTTAAACCTAATCAGCATATATAGCCTACTTTTTCAAGTCCCTCAAGCTGGCTTAATTCAATCAAACCAGTTCTAATTTTAAGCACATGCATGTATCACCAAGCCAGGGCAAACATGCACAAGCCTCAACTCATCCTCTGGTGCACATGCATGTATCAACAAGCCAGGGCAAACGTGCTCATGCCCTAACTTATCCTCTGGTGCACATGCATGTATCAGCAGGCCAGGGCAAACGTACACATGCCCTAACTTATCCTCTGGTGCACATGCATGTATCAACAAGCCAGGGCAAACGTGCTCATGCCCTAACTTATCCTCTGGTGCACATGCATGTATCAGCAGGCCAGGGCAAACGTACACATGCCCCAACTTATCCTCTGGTGCACATGCATGTATCAGCAGGCCAGGGCAAACGTGCACATGCCCTAACTCATCCTCTGATATACTTGCATGTATCAGAAAGCCTGGGCACACATGTGCACATGCCCAGCTCATGCTCTGGGAAAGTGGTTGTATCCCGCCTACTATTGCCAGCCAGTATAGCCATCAGCTGAGTGTCACTCAGCTTCTCCGATAATATAGTAATAGTAACTAGCGATTATAATAGATTATCTATTGCGGCGATAAATGGCAATCAAAAAAATCTATGTTACTGCCACATATTGATAAATATACCTCTATAAAAAAAAAGTTGAATTTAGCTGTGTGACAGTTTTAACATTTTGATACACGTCAAACTGTATATTTGATTTTAAAACCTCAGGGTAATCTTTTTTATTAAGATTATTTGAGATTGATGTTAAAGGCTTACAGAGGAATTCAATTAGCTTCAGTAATTTTCCGTGGGCTAATTTACGCAGAAGGGCTATTCATTTAGAGCCGGCGGCAGCCTGCAAGCTGCGGTTACCGAGCATTTATTTTCAAGACTGAGTAGGCTTGAAAATAAATCTGCGTTAAATGCAGATGCCGCTACCATGCTCCCATAGGTCCGGGAACTTATCCTGGATTCTATGGGTTAGCGCACGTTAACAAGGTGAGGAAAAGGGGATGTAATTGAATAGCCCTGGGCATTAAAACCAGAAGCTACAACCCTTTTCCCCATGCGGTTAATTGCCTCTGCTAACTGAATTTCCCCCCTTTAATGTTATAAAAACATATTTTAGGGTCAGAATGGTTTGGTCTAACCTTTAACATATTTTAGGGTCAGAATGGTTTGGTCTAACCTTTTGCCTAAATGCTGTTTGTTTAAAATTCTTAATTGCTTTTGACAAAAAAGATTGTACATTGCAATTTTGTTGATTGTTTTACTATTGGCCATTCCAAGAGAAGCGTCTTGTGAAGCACTTTCCATATATCACCCCTTTAAAGAAACAATTTAAAGAATCATGAATCAGATGCAGAAAAACTGAATTTTACATTCCTTACACGTATTCATGTCGCTGTTTGTCTATGGAATGTATTATAATCATCCCCTAGCAACTCTGTTGCCATGGAATCAATATAAATTATTTGACTGCTTATAATCTTAAATTTATAGAAAACCATAAGACGCGAATACAGTCAGATAAAATTATGATAACAAAAATATTAGATGCTCTGGGGTATTCTTTAAATAAATTAGATTTTAGTAGGTTTTAAATGCAAATTAATTCAATTCGAAAGAATTTTAACTATATTAATTATTGTGGGATTGCAATGGGTAACTCCATTCTATTTATCCCATAAATGAAGAAATATTCTTTTAAGCTCAGTACAACTGATGATTATTAAAGTTGTGTAGCAAAGCAGCAAACAAGGTATTAGGGGTATAATAAAGTTTGTTTTCTCTTCATTGGTGTTAAACCATTTTTCGTTTCATTTGACTATGATTTTGAGCACTTATAAGGGGGTATTCACTTACCCGCGGGGCTTACCCCGCAACTAAATAATTGCTGGCAATTATCTCTGCAGCGTGGGGAAATGCTATTCGATTAAATAGCTTTTTTCCTGAGCCCAAAAAAAATCGGTATTCATGCGCTGAAAGCCACAGATTTCACGTAAACTGCTGAATCAGTGTTATTTTCTCATGCATGACCCAATTTGTTTTTTTTACGTGGACTTTGCGGTTCAGTCCATCTGTGGGGCACGCACGCGCGACTGTGGGAACTCACACGCGATGCAAACCCCGCTAATTGAATAGGTCCGGCACTAATTGAGTTCCCCCCATTGTGCACTTTGTTTTTCTGTATGCAATCATTTATGATGTCATAAAATTAATTGGGCCTATTTCTGAGTCCATTCAGCAGGCAGATGGCATATGAACTGCATTTGTGAACCTTTCTGCATAATGTCTACCTCATTCTGCATTTGGCATTTGGCTGCAGAATTTTGCATGTTTCTTGAGTGGAATTTGGCCTTCAAGGTTTGTGTGGATATCAACCTAATATGAACTTACTCTTGTTATACAATCACACCAACCGTCGTCATCCCAGCTGCATATAAACCAAATCAGTTCAGCAAAATTCTCAATTATGTTAAAGACTGGAAGGCTGCAGACTGGTGACGCAAAGGCAGGTTGTACAGTATCACCACAACGTTGAACAATGAAAAATGGCTTGTTCTGCTTCACTTTCAATTTGCATGAAAGTTTGTTCTTCAGTTTCACTCAACTATACAGACAGCTCAGGTTAGTCACTTTAGCTATGCAAACTAAAAACATTAGAAAAACCACACCAAAGCACGGGACATAATCATAATCTAAATATTCTGAAGGTCTTTTCTGGAAATAAAAATGCCAACACGTAGTGCAAATTACATTTTATGGTGTCATGTGACTGTCTTTGCACTCATGCTTCTATTTCTGAGCACACAGATAGATATGTCTAGATATCAGTGTCTGGTTAGAGGCAAAAGTCTGCATCTTCTGATTGGAGGAGTAGGCTGTGATTGGGTGGAACTGGGAATTCTTGAATGCAAAGTGGACATTGCTTGTGCCATACTAGCTTACTTCATATACCATCCTTCCAGTTCCAAGTGACAAGTGTAGTTCAGACAAGTAGCACTGTGATTCCTGTCATTATGTCTTGTGCAATGCTGCAATGCATGGTATCATGCAGCAGGGGGCAGGGGAATATTGACATGATTTGTTGAACGTGATCCGTGAGGTTATACTGTTCCGGGAGAATGCCCCGAAACTTAATGCTCCAGATAATGCCACCCACAAATGCAAAAACAAAATATCAAAGGGGAAATATAATGTTTATTGAGGCATACTTACCTACTTTCTGGCAGCTCTTTCCGGGAGAGATCTGCCAGGTCGGCTCAGTCGAGGGGCTGGGCAGGACAATGACATGAGAAGGAAGCGGGGAGGAGGCGAGATGGGGCGGGGCAGAGGCGGTACGAGGGCGGGGTTACATCGTCGTAACATTTAAGCCACACCCCTGCTCTGTAATGCCGCTATAACCGCCATTTTACAGCAGGGGGCGTAACTATGATGACGCAATTCAACAAGAATTGCGTCATTGACTGTCCGGACCGCCCACTTTACTCTCAAAGTGGGCGGCAGGGCAGGTGGGAACTGAAAAATCGGGAGACTTGTCTGCTCTTCCGGGGGGCCGGGAGGGTCACCCGATTTTTAGGAGCCTCCCAGCCATTCCGGGAGAGTAGGCAAGTATGAATTAGGGGCTAATGGTTTGTAGTGCACTTTGTAAACAGGTTTTTTACATTCTTGAAGATGGCAGAGGTCAGATCTGGGATTGTATTTTTAGTGAAATGTCTTTTTATTGCAAACTGGTGCATTTATACTGGAAATAAGTAGCAGCTCCAGAGGTGGGGCTGCAGCACAGTCCAAAATTCAAATAGGGGAGTCACACCAACTGCCAGTGAGTCCTTGCCACCGGTGTTTGCCAGCATTTGGGTGGGCAATTGGTGTGGCTCCCCTATTTAAATTTTGGCCCCACCTCTGGAGCTGCAATTCTGTCAATGTAATAAAACCATTAATAAGGTCACTTAATTAAATTTGGGGCAAATAATCTAAGAGAAAATGTTGATTTGGGTGTAATTTCAGGCAATTTCTCTCTGCCCCAAAATTAAATTTACTGTAATTACTGGCCCAACTCAGCTAATTGGAAACTTCCAACTGCCTAATCAGTCATTGGGGTGGGGGATCCAAGTGGTTCTGAAGCAAGTCCCGACATTTTTTCCTTAAAAAAATAAAGATTTTCCCCTCAGGAGGGTGCGCACAAACCCCCCCCCCCCACGAATTTCCTCTGCAAAAAAACTGTGTGAGTTTGGAATTATATTGTTCGCAATGCAAATTTGCTGTGAAAATGTCTTTCACAAACCAACTCACACCTAATTGCATTGACCCCATTGTGTTTAAATGCTTCACGCAACATGTAGATGTTAGGTGGTACTATGCATATGGTCAGGGATGGATTGGGATTTTGACGTGACCCTGAAAAAAGGTTCCCAGCTGAACTCGGACGTTTTTTTAAAGCGGTAATTATGTACAAGGCAAAACCATGACTTGTAAATAACTGCCGCTTTAAAATAATGTCCAATTTCGGCATGAAACTCGCACCTCCGGCCAGCTCAGACTTCATTAAATCTGGCCCCATGTGTTAGGTGTGCGAGTGACCAACACGCAAGGAGTATAACTGTTGTTTTCGACAGTATTAGGCCATCTTCCAAGCACCAGTATTAGGTACATGTTGCTCCCCCTTAAAGAAGATTACAACTAAGAGGGACATACTTCTTCCCTACATTCATTATGATGGGACAGTACCAAAATAATTAAGAAATTTGTCACACATACAGTAGCCTCGCCTACCTTTTCTTTCACTAGCTGCTGTTGTGCTATACTCAGTTGTGGCTTAGCTGGATATTGAAATGTTGGGGTTTGCTTGGAAAAGAGATAAATAGTATTGTCCTCCTAGAAAGGTGACCAAATTCCTGAACACTTTAGCACACCAATGAGCGCCAAAATTTAATGGAAATCATTCACATTTAACAAATAGACCAATATACCCTATTGTCCACATACATTACATTATTAGCACCTCAGTTACATCAATTAAATATTCCATCCACTTATACACTACAGCAATCAGCAACACAGCACTACCTTTCTCATACGTCCTAGAGGATGCTGGGGACACCATAAGAACCATGGGGTATAGACGGGATCCGCAGGAGACATGGGCACTTTAAGACTTTGAAAGGGGTGTGAACTGGCCCCTCCCTCTATGCCCCTCCTCCAGACTCCAGTTTTAGAATTGTGCCCAGGCAGACTGGATGCACTTAAAGGAGCTCTACTGAGTTTCTCTGAAAAGACTTTATGTTAGGTTTTTTATTTTCAGGGAGATCTGCTGGCAACAGTCTCCCTGCATCGTGGGACTTAGGGGAGAAAAGTCAGACCTACTTCTGATGAGTTTAAAGGCTCTGCTTCTGGGCTACAGGACACCATTAGCTCCTGAGGGTTTGGAACACTAGGTATGCCTAGGGGTTCATTCCCAGAGCCCGCCGTCACCCCCCTTGCAGAGCCAGAAGTCAGAAGACAGGTGAGTAGAAGTAGATAGAAGACTTCAGTGACGGCATCTGAGGTACCGCACAGCGATCGCGCTGTGCTCCATGCTCCCACACACAGCGGCACTACAGGTTGCAGGGCGCGGGGGGGGGGGGGGGGGAGGGCGCCCTGGGCAGCATAAACCTCATCATTTAAGGCTGGCAAAGTGGATTATAAGTGACTAGGCACTGGATTCTATCCCCCGCCAGCATATGTATCTTAAAAAATAGCGGGGCTGAAGCGCGCTATTAAGGGGCGGGGCTTAACCCTCACTGCTCTCATCAGCGCCATTTTCTGTTCATATAGACGCTGGTCCTTCCTCATGCACTGCTGTACAAGTAACAGGGTGCACGGGGGGGGCACAGTTAATTTGGTGCAAATATAAGTTATTATACAAGCGCTACAGGTCTGAGGCTTTATATTAACGTTTCAGAACCGGGATTGAGCGCTGGGTTGTGAGCTGGCAAACTCCCTCTGTGTTTCTCTGACAAGCTTTACTGTGGGTCTGTCCCCTATTTGCCCAGTGTGTCTGTGGGTGTCAGTACAGGTGTGTCGGCATGTCTGAGGCTGAGTGCTCTTCCCAGGAGGAGACTGTGTTAGGGACAGAAACGGCTGTGGGAGTGACCCTGTCGGCACCGCCGACTCCTGATTGGGTAAATGTGTTGAATGCCTTGAATGCTAATGTTGCTCTTATTAATAAGAGATTAGATAAATCTGGATCACAGAAGCAGGCATGGAAGAAATCTGTGGAGGATGTGTTATCACAGGTCCAGACCCCCTCGGGGGCACATAAACGTTCGTTTGCTCAGTTGGCAGACACAGATACCGACACGGACAATGACTCCAGTGTCGACTATAGTGATACCAGATTAGACCCAAAATTGGCAAAGAACATTCAGTGCATAATTGTGGTGATAAAAGACGTGTTACATATCACTGAGGACCCGGCTGTTCCTGATACTAGGGTCTGTATGTATAAGGGAAAGAAACCTGAGGTAACGTTTGCTCCCTCTCATGAACTGAATACTCATTTTGAAAAAATGTAGGAAAATCCTGAAAAAAGTTTCTGATTCCAAAAGGATTCAGGTGGCGTATCCGTTCCCCTCTGGGGATAGAGAAAAGTGGGAGTCACCCCCCATTGTGGACAAGGCTCTATCACGATTGTCTAAAAAGGTGGCTTTACCGTCTCCTGACACGGCTGCCCTTACGTCACCACAGGTACACTGCTCAGACCAACCATTGCATCTGCGTGGGTGAGTAGTGCTATCGAAAAGTGGGCAGATAACTTGTCATCTGATATAGATACCCTAGATAGGGATAGCATCCTTTTAACGCTGGGTTATATCAAGGACACTGCAGCCTACCTAAAGGATGCGGCGAGAGATATTGGCATTTTGGGTTCAAAAGCCAATGCCATGGCAGTCTCAGCTAGAAGGGCATTGTGGATTCATCAATGGAATGCTGATGCTGACTCTAAGAAACTATGGAGTCTCCTCCATATAAAGGTAGTGTCTTGTTTGGTGACGGTCTCGCTGATTTGGTATCTACAGCTACCACGGGTAAGTCGTCATTTTTGCCTTATGTTCCTCCACAACAAAAGAAAGCTCACCACTTTCAGATGCAGTCCTTTCGGCCAAATAAATACAAAAAAGGCCGAGGTTATTCCTTCCTTGCCAATAGAGGAAGAAGAAAAGGTAAAAGATCTCAGGCCGTGGCAGGTTCCCAGGAGCAGAAGTCCTCCCCGGTTTCTGCCAAATCCACCGCATGACGCTGGGGCTCCACTGCGGGAGTGCGCACCAGTGGGGGCACGTCTCAAGCTCTTCAATCAATTCTGGGCTCGTTCGGCCCTAGACCAATAGATTTTAGAAATAGTGTCCCAGGGGTACAAACGGGAGTTTCAAGACGTTCCCCCTCAACGTTTTTTCAAATCAGCCTTACCAGCTTCGCTTCCGAACAGGGAGGTAGTTTGCGATGCAATACAAAAGTTGTGTCTGAATCAAGTCATTGTCAGGGTTCCCCCGTCACAACAGGGAGAAGGCTTTTATTCAAGCTGTTTGTGATCCCGAAACCGGACGGCTCGGTCAGACCGATTCTGAACCTAAAATCCCTCAATCTTTACCTAAGAAAATTCAAATTCAGGATGGAATCTCTCTGAGCAGTGATCTCCAGTCTGGAGGAAGGGGATTTCATGGTGTCGGTTGACATAAAGGATGCCTACTTACACTTATATCCTCTGCATCATGCTTACCTGAGGTTTGCTATTCAGGATTGTCATTACCAATTTCAGACGTTGTCGTTTTGGTCTGTCCACGGCTCCGAGGATTTTCACTAAGGTAATGGTGGAAATTATGGTTCTCCTTCGCAAGCAAGGAGTCACAATTATCCCTTACCTGGACGATCTCCTGATAAAGGCGAGATCCAAAGACAAGCTGGAACAGGACATTTCTCTCTCCCTGACAGTGCTGCAACAACATGGTTGGCTCCTAAACTTGCCTAAGTCACAGTTGAATCCAACAAAGCGGCTGTTGTTTTTGGGAATGATTCTGGACACGGAATTACAGAGAGTTTTTCTTCCAGAAGAGAAGCCTCTGGAAATTCAGAGTTTGGTCAAACAAATTCTGAAACCAGCGAGAGTATCAATTCATCAATGCACTCGATTGCTGGGGAAGATGGTGGCGGCCTACGAGGCCATTCAGTTTGGAAGATTCCATGCCAGAGTGTTTCAGTGGGACCTGTTGGACAAGTGGTCCGGATCCCATCTGCACATGCACCGGAAAATAATCCTGTCCTCAAAGACCAGAATCTCACTCCTGTGGTGGCTGCACAGCTCTTACCTCCTAGAGGGACGCAGGTTCGGGATCCAGGACTGGATCCTAGTAACCACGGATGCGAGTCTCCGAGGCTGGGGAGCAGTCACACAGGGAGAAACCTTCCAGGGAAAATGGTCAAGCCAGGAATTTTTTCTACACATAAACGTTCTGGAGTTAAAGGCCATTTACAACGGCCTTCTTCAAGCGGAACATCTTCTTCGCAACCTGCCCATCCTAATACAGTCGGACAATATAACAGCAGTAGCGCACATAAACCGCCATGGCGGAACAAAGAGCAGGGCGGCAATGGCAGAGACCGCAAAAGTTCTCCGCTGGGCGGAAAGACATACAAGCGCTCTGTCAGCGGTCTTCATTCAAGGAGTGGACAATTGGGAAGCAGACTTCCTCAGCAGACACGATCTCCATCCAGGAGAGTAGGGTCTTCATCAAGAGGTTTTCACAGAAGTGACAAGTCTTTGGGGAATTCCTCAAATAGACATGATGGCGTCTCGCCTCAACAAGAAACTTCAGAGATATTGTTCCAGGTCGAAGAACCCTCAAGCAATAGCAGTGGACGCGCTGGTGACACCATGGGTGTTTCAGTCGGTGTACGTGTTCCCTCCACTTCCACTCATTCCAAAGGTGCTAAAGATCATAAGAAGAACAAAGGTTCAGGCGATCCTCATTGTTCCGGACTGGCCAAGGAGGGCTTGGTATCCAGATCTTCAGGAATTACTCATAAGAGATCCCTGGCCTCTTCCTCTACGAGAGGATCTGTTACAGCAGGGGCCGTGCGTGTATCATGACTTACCCCGGCTACGTTTGACGGCTTGGCAGTTGAACGCCGGTTCCTAGCCCGAAAGGGTATTCCCAGTGAAGTAATTCCCACACTTCTTCAGGCTAGAAAAGGAGTAACGTCTAAACATTATCACCGTATTTGGAGAAAATATGTGTCTTGGTGTGAATTCAAGAAGGCTCCTACGGAAGAATTTCAGCTAGGGCGTTTTCTCCATTTCCTGCAAGCAGGTGTGGGTGCGGGCCTAAAGTTAGGCTCGATTAAAGTACAAATTTCGGCTTTATCGTTTTTTTTCCAAAAACAATTGGCCTCCCTTCCAGAAGTTCAGACTTTCGTGAAAGGAGTTTTGCACATCCAACCTCCATTTGTGCCCCCAGTGGCACCACCATGGGATCTTAACGTGGTGTGGCATTTCCTTCAATCACATTGGTTTGAACCTTTACAGAAGGTAGAGTTGAAATTTCTCACTTGGAAAGTGGTCATGCTATTGGTCTTAGCATCCGCAAGGCGGGTGTCTGAGTTAGCGGCTTTGTCTCACAAGAGTCCTTATTTAATCTTCCATGAAGATAGAGCGGAGTTGAGGACTCGTCAACAATTTCTGCCGAAGGTGGTTTCATCGTTCCACATGAACCAGCCTATTGTGGTACAGGTGGCTACTGACGCCTTCGCGGAGTCAAAATCTCTCGATGTTGTTATGGCCTTAAAGATTTATGTCACCAGAACAGCTCAACTTAGGAAAACGGAAGCTCTGTTTGTCCTGTATGCTGCCAACAAGATTGGGACGCCTGCTTCCAAGCAGACTATTGCACGCTGGATCTGTAATACGATTCAGCATGCTCTTTCTACGGCTGGATTGCTGTTACCGAAATCAGTGAAGGCCCACTCTGCCAGGAAGGTGGGCTCATCCTGGGCGGCTGGCCGGGGGGTCTCGGCATTACAACTCTGCCGAGCTGCTACTTGGTCGTGTTCAAACACTTTTGCGAAATTTTACAAGTTTGATACCCTGACTGATGAGGACCTCGTGTTTGGGGGTCAATCGGTGCTGCAGAGTTATCCGCACTCTCCCGCCCGTTCTAGAGCTTTGGTATAAACCCCGTGGTTCTTATGGTGTCCCCAGCATCCTCAAGGACGTATGAGAAAATAGGATTTTAATACCTACCGGTAAATCCTTTTCTCTTAGTCCGTAGAGGATGCTGGGCGCCCGTCCCAGTGCTGACTTTATCTGCAGTTATTAGTTATATTTACACACGGGTTGTGTTATGTTATAGTCAACCTGTTGCTGACATTGTTCATGCCGTTGACTGGAGTTCTGTTAAATGCCATGTCGTACAGCATCCTCTACGGACTAAGAGAAAAGGATTTACCGGTGGGTATTAAAATCCTATTTTCAGCCCCACCACATTACACCAGTGCCACCCCCCCCCCCCCCCTTCTCCAGATTTCACCAATGACACCTCCAGCTCACCACAGCCCCTCTATACTACAGTAATGGCACCACCAACCCTGGGTGTGGTATAGAAGATGCATATGCATTAGGACTACAGTCATTAGGTTGACCCCATATGGTCGACAGACATATTCTACCACAATCTCACAGCCCCCCACAATTTCTCAATGCCACCTCCATATCTCAGCCCCCCACATTACAACAATGTCACCCACAACCCCTCTACATAATACTGAAGCTTTCCCCACTGCTCAACCCCTCCACATTACACCAATGCCACCTCCACATTATAATGATGCGTCCCCATCTCTCAGCCACTCCACATTACACCAATGCTACCCACTGCTCCTCTTCATTTTACTGATGCCACCACAACTTCTCAGAGCCTCTATATTATACCAATGCCACACCCACTACTCATCTCCCCCACATTACACCAATGCCACCTCCACATTATAATGATGCGTCCCCATCTCTCAGCCACTCCACATTACACCAATACCACCCACCACTACTCTTGATTTTACTGATGCCACCACAACTTCTCAGAGCCTCCACATTATACCAATGCTACACCCACTACTCAGCTCCCCCCATTACACAAATGCAGCCACATTTCCCAGGACTTCCACATTACATCTGATAAAGCTGAATATTTATCGTATATAAATCACTTTAAGAGGTCTAAGAACACTGTACGCTATCTACGTAAGAAGTACCGTAAGGGTACGCAAGTTGCGTAGCGATCGCTCAGCCGTAGTCGAGACGCTCAAGCGTCACGTTCGCTTACGGCCCAGTGATCACAGGCAGGCACGCTATTGGCTGCCGACTAACGTAATGATTCGCTATAGCGTAGCGGACGCTCGGGACCACGAGGAGATCACCAGCGATGCAGACGCTCACAACGTTAAACCTTTATATCTATACCTTTAACTATGAAATACACAGTAAACCTTAGTGTGGTGATAGAGTGTAAGTGCAACCTGGTGTAACCTGATTAACTACAAAGCTGCTTGAGCGTCACCGACGCTCAGAGAATACTTAACACTATAAAGAATACACAGATACCTGGGCTTAGGGTCCGAAACCTATTATATGTATTATGACTATTATACTTGCAAAAAGAATCACAGTACAAAGCATACACTACAATATAACATAAACCAACTAACCAGATAACTATACAGGAAATACAATACAATACAATTAAAGGAAAATACGAGAGAAAGAGTAGAGAGAGAGAGAGAGAGAGATGGCTCACAGTAAGACAATATGATTACGGAGAAAACTTACGCACAAGGGGAACGATCGCATGCGCCTCGATATCCAGCTCCCGATTATCAGCAATGAGAACCGTTGAAGAGAGTGAAGTTGGATATGGTCGGCCTGCCTATTTATGCCCCCCACACACAATACAATTCAATGGTCCCTACAATCTCATTGTTCATTGGACACAGGAATTCGGCTTCGCATTATAACAAAAGGTCATAGGTTGATTCATACAGGTGGGCTGTGACTATTCCCAACTGCTCAGGTGGGAGGGAAACTGGGTTTCCCGCCGCATGGGTAATAAAGTGCAAATAAAGTAAATGTTCATAAACTTCTTATGTCCATAACTATTCGCACGAGCGATTGATCTGCTTCAAACCAACACCGGAATATTTCTAATTAAATATTCTTCCGATGGATACTAAACACCACTGTATTACTCCTGTCTGACCCTTCGTATCAAACAAAGAGGGATTCCTCTGTTCATAAACATTCTATATTAACCAAACTTTCAGAATCTATCAAAGGGACCATGATCTACAAAATACATTATTACTGAAAATATGTTACGATTGAGTCGCACGCTACAACCACATAAACTCTACCGTAAATACGCATACCATGCGCCTGCGGGTGCCCGCGACTGTGAGTATGCGCACGTACGGGAGAGCGTACGCATGCGCAGCACGGACCTGTGTGAGGTGCAAATATGGTAGTGTGCATAGAGATATTTTTCTGACTTTGACAGTCCACCCTTTGGCAGTCAATAATAACTGCCACTTCCTGAAAACATTTCAAAAGGAGAAAAATATATGTTAGGGGTTAATTCATTTCCATGGTTGGGTAAGGGAGGAGAGAGGAGTAGGTGTGAAGAGGGTATGACCTAGTGAGATAGCAGAAGCATGTGTGTATGAATCCGTGTTTGGGGGGTCATGTATCATCGTGCCGTACGTGTTGTAAATCAAGCTTCGAGGTATTGCGAAGTATACATTTGAATTCCTTCTTATCCCGTGGTACGGGTCTGTGGATGGGCTGTCAAACTTTACCGAGCTCTTTTCGGATTTTGAACAAAATGGGGAGCACATTTTAGTTGATGATACATGAATGGGGGAATATGTGATTGCTGATATCTGTGCCTGTATTCCCTATACTATGTGTGTCATTACCTGAGGGTTGTAGAAATGAAGAAAAGACATAATTACGGTAAATGCGGTGGTATTCTATGTCAGGTTAATGTACATCTGTCGGTTGAAGTTTTGTTCGGTATCAGTTGAAAGTCGTCTTCTTTGCGCTGTGTTGCTCATTAGGTGTGAGCAAAAAGCTTTGTCAATGCCATTAGATTTACAAAAAATGTTGGGCTAGCGTAAGTTTAAGAATTCTAGGGAAACTGGGGATCCATGGCAAAGTTCATCAAATGTCCATATCTCAAGTGGTCAAAACTTCTTCTTTGGTCTATCCGTTGTCTGTATAGCGTCTCATCAACTTCCTCGTCCAAGTGGGTCTTTTTATCTTGGAGAAAAACCAGAAAAACAGGTGAAAGAAACGGACCGTAGAAATCGCATTTTCATCACATCATTGTTTCTATCATTGGGTCATAAATCAAATCCAGGTTAATTACAGTTTCCTCACTCCTCAAACTCATTACCCTGGTACGATGTTTGCACTTCATTAAAGCCTGACCGCATCTAAATATCAAGCCAATGGATATGACAACACCTAAGATACATAGGAGAAACTTCCCAACATCCATTATGACTCCTTGAGCCCAGTCTCCCAAACCGGAGAACCAATTTCGCGGGTTCAACCATGACACCCAACCAGTCAGCTCATTACCTACAGCAGCAAGAGTGAGATTGTGTTTTCGGCGAAATTCCCACTTCAATTGGAGAATATCGTCCATCTTTTGGTCTATGACCTCGACCGGATCCTCTGTGCTATTCGTGATATACGTGCAACATTTCACGCCGTACTGTGTTGCCAATGTAACACAATATCCACCTGTCACTGCTGTGAGGTAATTAAGAACCATTCTATGCTGCACCAGTTCTGTTTTATAAGCTTGAAGTTCCCTTCCAGTATATCTAAACGTGTCATCATACATTTCAGTGATATTGTCTAACAAATTTGCGAGCGCCGATATGTATTTATAATTTAGCACTCCTCTAGCGGTGCGGGTGAAATCTAACGCGATTAAGAATTGAATCCCGGTGGATTCACTTATCAGATCAGAGGCCGGATGCTCTGTCTTCTCTATCAGGTGCCTTTTAACAACGTGCTCGTAGTGGGTGTGAGTATAAGGAGCTTGGGCACCACGATGTATGTCTTTCATTTTGTCATGTGTTACAGTCATTACTTCAGGCAATACTTTTCCAATATAACACAATCCTTCAGAGTTTGGGGCAAGCCACTTGTACGCCTTTCTCCCGCATATGAAATATGCATCATCGGGGAGAACATATGGGACGGAGAAGGACATAACCATATTACACACCTTCCAGGTGAAATCTCCTAACCCTAATTCTTCCATCTGCTTAATACACGTATCAGGTTGTACGATATGTGCACAGTATCCTGGTGATACTTCTCCAACTCTCGTAATCCTATTTCCTAAGGTGTACCTATACCGGAAAGATTTTCCTCTACTGGCTATGTGGCGTACAAACTCTGTATCTGTAGGCATTCTATCTGCTCTATGCGAAAAGGTCATGGTGTGGTTACTCCATGACACTTCCCAATTTCCCGGTTTTCTGGGATTGGAGATGTTGAAACATAATAAGGACCTATCCACATGGTATTGGTGGAGCTTCAAACTAGGAGGGCTGGAGATATTAAACCTCCTGTCCACCGGTCTCCCACCATTTAACTCAAGTACCTCCCCTATCGTTAAAGGAAATGGCACTAGCCCTGATTTGCTATGACCTTGAGGTACTTGAGAGCATACCCAACAATCTGTTTTGTTTAACACATTACCCACTAAGGAGTGATAGTCACTCAATGGATGCCGGTCCATATGGATATTAAAACTGGATTGGCATTTCTTAATGCACCCATCTTCAATGACATTGTTACAGAGCCTACAGATACAGTTTTCTTCTTAAACTAACAATCCTTCAAAACGTTTGCAAATAACAAGGTTGTTAGATCGTGCCCGGTACTCGCCTTTGCTTGGTGATTGGGTTGCTATTGGAAATTTACACCTCCGTCTCAGTCATTAGAACCTTTCTGGATCCTTTCTCGACCTCACTGGTACTTTCACCGAAACAGACTGCTCTGGTCAACATCATGGTCGACAGGAAAAATCCATATCACAGTCTCTTGGGGCAAGTCCATCTTACAGGAGGAGAAAAGAAGAAATTTGTAATGGGGGTATAAGAAAACAGTTTGTGGGGGAGAGAACTTGTTACGATAATAAGTTCTCTCGTCTTGTTGTTCTTCTTGTTCTGCTGTCCTCTCAAAGGTGCTGTCTCTCAGTCTTCCAAACGAACATTCTGGTGATGCAATATTCCTTCCTAATCAGCGATCTTTCTGTAAGGAGCAAAAATCTGGCATTACCATTGGTCCAACTGAGGGGTGACATACCATCTTTAAACCATGAAAACATGAGTGAGAAGAGAGAGAGAGTCAAAAAAAAAACAAAAGAGAGAGAGAACACTTCATGTGCATATATATATTACATATCTCAACAATAAACACCAATAGGAAAAGAGAAATTAAACATTTTTTTTCAAACATTTTCAGCATTAAGAAAACATTGTTATTATTATCAGGCTGTCATATCTACGTGTCTAATGGTCTGCTTGAACAGTCCCTCCCCACCAGCACCTGCATTACTCCACTGTTTGTATCTGGCCAGCAATACATTGTGGCGGATAGGTCATGCTGGGGTTTGGTAGACTTCTGCAAGGACCAAGTGGATATGCAATGTGTGAATTATTACCAATAATCGTCAGAGATGGGGATAGAGAGAGAGAGAAAAACATTTTTCTTCACAAATACATTTACAACGTTTCACCTGGTCATTCCTGTGTCTTCAGTGAACGACCTCCCATTTTATTAACCGTTACCTCAGGCTTACCATCAGTCCTAATGATCACCTTTCCTGCCTATGTGATCCCTGATTATAATCGTGTGTGTTATAATTTTGCTCATTTCTTGGTCTAGGGGGTCTGACTTTATGTGGGTTATTACAGTTGCTGGCATAATGCCCTTCTCTTCTACAATGGTAACAAATCCTTGGCTTTCTCCATATGCTAGGGGCCTGGGATTCCGGTCGACTTGATGCATCCTCTAGTGCTTGGATGTTCAGTGTCATCAACCGCTCTCCCTGCGCTTCCCTGGTTCTTTGGATATTTCGGTCATGCTCGATAGCGGACTCTCTTAATGCCGCAACCGAGATACCTCTCCAATGAGGTATTGAGGTTTGTACCCTAATTTTTAGTGTGTCTTTTAAGTTGTTCATTAATACGGACACAGCTACCTCTCTGTGGTGTACATTAGTTTCAATGTCATCTATACCAGTGTACCTAGCCATATCCTGCAGAGCCCGGTGAAAATACTCTTCTGCGGATTCATCTTCTTTTTGTTTTATTGTATAGATTTTATTCCACTTTACTACTGTAGGAAAATATTCTTTCAACTGTAGATTGATTCTTTTTACATTATCTTGGTTATACTCGTTTATTAGTGGCACTTCCTCATCTAGCTTACAATCAGCGATAAATTTCAATGAATCAACATCGGGGGGTAAACATGCCCTCAAAACTGTCCTCCAATCTTTGTTACTTGGCTCTGCAGTATGTCCTAGCACTCTAATGTATCTTTGACAAGCAACTAAGTCTTTCCTGGGATCAGGAAATTCAGACAGAATTGTTCTTAATTCTGTTCGGGAAAAGGGGCAGTACATGGCGATGTTCCTGACAGGAGTGATTCCTGAAGAGTCAGCTTCCCCATTTGGTACTGCGATTACCCTGACAGGATTAAGTCCAGTAACGTCATTCTGAATTGATTCTACAATATGAGGTACATTTGTTTGTGCGTAATGTATAATACCATACGTACCTGTGGACACGACCTCACCTGACCCTCCATTAGGGGGTTTGATTACAGTCTTTACCGATTGGGTCGCGTCCACCTGGATGTCTTGTGTGATGGCTTCTGGAAGAGGTGCCGACATCGTTCTGGGTTCATTTTCTTGTTGGTGTTCCTGCGGAAAGTTTAACATGGGGTGCGACTTGCATGGGTTAATAGTTGTACATTCAACAGTATTACAATTAGCATTGTTACATTTATTACACTTATTCTTATTATCTATACTACTGTTGCTAAGAGCGTTTTTATTGTTCACCCTTGTGCTTTTCTCCGCAACCACAATCCCCTCCATTGCCATGTCTCTCCTCTCAAGATGAAAGTTAGGTATGTAAGTTACATTTCTTTGCATTTCACCCTCCTGTTGCCATAACTGTAAACAATCATAATGCTTGATTCGTCTCTTTGCTGATTTAATGAGACATATCCTTCGCCTTAAATTATGCAACACCTCTGAGTTAAAACTACCTATCCCGGGAAATGGTACCTTATCCCCCGCAGTCATTCGTGTCCATTCATCACAAAAGGTCTCAGTGTGGGGACCATATTTCCCCCACATTACTAACCGAGCAGACCCTCGGGGTCTGCAAGCCTCTGGAGTCTGAATCCTGACCTCCGACCGTCTCTGTGTTGTGCACTTGGCTGCCATTGTGGACCTTTTTAACACAGAAAATTTCCTAAAATGCACCAAACACAGAACTTCGTTGGAAATCCTTAAAGCTCTTCCACTGAACTTCTTCTGCTCCGGGTATCTCCGTTCCGCCTTCTAGCAGACACGTGTAGCCGTTGCAGGCCCTATCTCTAGAGATTTTCCTGAGAAAATTCCCTTCCTTTTTCTTTACACAAATCACGCTTGCATGTGCTCCCTACAACACGTATGAGGGCAAGATTTACGCATGGATATACGACCTCATATCACGTTGCGTTATTGGTCACACATACAACCGTGCGGTCCAATCGTACCACTTATAGACACTTGTTGTCCATAAATGGTAGGATCATTGGAGTCTCCCTACTGTGCTCCAAAACAGCCAGAGCGTAATTTTATCACACTCTGTTGCACGTTTTCACTCAGATCGTGCTCATCATGTTCCACACAGATCACAAAGTTCACAAAGCTAGATTATCACACAGATCACAAAGTCCACAAAGCGGGATTCAATACACTCATACCGTTTTCAACCCACTATCATTCTTATAGTTTTCTGATCAGAAAAATCATTTCCCGTAGTCTGATAGCTCTCCCCAGAGGTATTACAGTAAAGTAAGGTATTTAAACTAAGTTTTGGAAAGCTGAAATCAATTTGTGCTATTTATCGCTTTGCGTTATTTACAGCGTTGCGCTACTTATCGCCTTGCGTTATTTATCGCGTTGCGCTATTTATCGCGTTGCGCTATTTATCGCCTGTTGTTTGAGTTACGTGGGCGTACCCAGACGCTCCGTTGCGTAATATACGCTGCGTGCGTCGGCCTTTGGATTGCGTACGCAAGTCTTTGTTAGAGACACGTGTACGCAAAGCAAAGATCCACCGTAACACAATTTATACTTTTATCAATGTAGATGATCCTTGATCATCTACCACACACCACACTGACTTCGCCTTATCTCCCAGGCAAAAACTGTGTGTTTGTCTACACTTTAACTATGTTGTCTTTACTCAAACTATTGAAATAGCGGCAAATCTCTCTCAGCACGTTTATCAACTATAAAACTAGCAGACAGGAGAGTGATATACGAAAATACACAGATGAAAAAGAAATGCAGATATATATATGTGCGTGTCCGCAAGACAGAAAAATAAACAGTTTTAAAAGACACTAGCGTTTTGCTCTTACCTCCGGTTCCCGGATTCCTTCAGCACTCTTTACCTAAGCGAAGCAGACGCTTATCCCGTCAGCACTACGAGAGATACAACCTCCCGCCCTTTGCTGAGGGATAATGTCTGCTGATCTACCTAGTGCAGATATGTGAAGGACTGGACGGCCCCCAATTGATAAAGCTGAATATTTATCGTATATAAATCACTTTAAGAGGTCTAAGAACACTGTACGCTATCTACGTAAGAAGTACCGTAAGGGTACGCAAGTTGCGTAGCGATCGCTCAGCCGTAGTCGAGACGCTCAAGCGTCACGTTCGCTTACGGCCCAGTGATCACAGGCAGGCACGCTATTGGCTGCCGACTAACGTAATGATTCGCTATAGCGTAGCGGACGCTCGGGACCACGAGGAGATCACCAGCGATGCAGACGCTCACAACGTTAAACCTTTATATCTATACCTTTAACTATGAAATACACAGTAAACCTTAGTGTGGTGATAGAGTGTAAGTGCAACCTGGTGTTACCTGATTAACTACAAAGCTGCTTGAGCGTCACCGACGCTCAGAGAATACTTAACACTATAAAGAATACACAGATACCTGGGCTTAGGGTCCGAAACCTATTATATGTATTATGACTATTATACTTGCAAAAAGAATCACAGTACAAAGCATACACTACAATATAACATAAACCAACTAACCAGATAACTATACAGGAAATACAATACAATACAATTAAAGGAAAATACGAGAGAAAGAGTAGAGAGAGAGAGAGAGAGAGATGGCTCACAGTAAGACAATATGATTACGGAGAAAACTTACGCACAAGGGGAACGATCGCATGCGCCTCGATATCCAGCTCCCGATTATCAGCAATGAGAACCGTTGAAGAGAGTGAAGTTGGATATGGTCGGCCTGCCTATTTATGCCCCACACACACAATACAATTCAATGGTCCCTACAATCTCATTGTTCATTGGACACAGGAATTCGGCTTCGCATTATAACAAAAGGTCATAGGTTGATTCATACAGGTGGGCTGTGACTATTCCCAACTGCTCAGGTGGGAGGGAAACTGGGTTTCCCGCCGCATGGGTAATAAAGTGCAAATAAAGTAAATGTTCATAAACTTCTTATGTCCATAACTATTCGCACGAGCGATTGATCTGCTTCAAACCAACACCGGAATATTTCTAATTAAATATTCTTCCGATGGATACTAAACACCACTGTATTACTCCTGTCTGACCCTTCGTATCAAACAAAGAGGGATTCCTCTGTTCATAAACATTCTATATTAACCAAACTTTCAGAATCTATCAAAGGGACCATGATCTACAAAATACATTATTACTGAAAATATGTTACGATTGAGTCGCACGCTACAACCACATAAACTCTACCGTAAATACGCATACCATGCGCCTGCGGGTGCCCGCGACTGTGAGTATGCGCACGTACGGGAGAGCGTACGCATGCGCAGCACGGACCTGTGTGAGGTGCAAATATGGTAGTGTGCATAGAGATATTTTTCTGACTTTGACACATCAATGCCACCTTCACCTCTAAGCCCCTTCACATTACACCAATGTCTTTTCAGCCATTCCACATAACACCATTGACACTTCCATTATTTAGCCCTTCCTCATTACATCAGTGCAATCCCCACTCTTCAGCCTCTCCACATAACACCAATGCCACCCACATCTATCAGCCCCTTCACATTACACCAATGTCATCCTCATCTCTCACCCGTACACATTATACTAATGCCACACTCAGCACTCACATTACCATTGCATCCCCCACACCAATGCCCATCCACATTTATTCAATGCTAGTCATATCTGTCAGACCCTTCTCATTACAGAAATGCCATTTCAAACCACTATCCTTTCAAATGCAACCCAAACACCTTAAACCAACCACATTACAACAATGCCAACCCCCACCCCATCACTTCTTCACATTATACTGATGCTATCTACATTCATCAGCCCCTCCACATTGCACTTATGCCACCCACCACCCCTCCACATTATTCTGATGCCACCCCAGATTTCAGCTTCTCTGTATTATATCAATGCCACCTTCTTCCCTAGCCCTTCAACACTTCAGCTACGGTTACCACCTTATCATTTTCTGATTCCTGGAAAGGGGGCATGACAAAATTCAAATATAACTATTTTATTTCTCAGGTTTCAGACTCCCACATGTCCCTTTATATGCCATCTGCTCCGTATGCACCTCATATGCCTCTGAGCCTCCTCATGCCTCCTTCTGTGCCTCAGTGCCCTCTCATGCCCACTTATATGCCTTAAACCCCTGTATATGACCCCTTAACACATAGCTTATGCTTCTTATTAACACTTATTAACACTTTAAAAGTGTGATGATTGTGCTGACTTGGGAAGTCCTGTGCCCTGGACTTGTATCTTAGTGTTAGGGACCCACCTGATGGTGAGGTCATCTTAAAGTGGTGGGTGGTCAAAACTTATGCCATGCACCTCATTTTGCTCTATGTTAGATTGCAGAGTTTACTATTCATTGTTATTAGCAGTGCCTGGGGTGTGCACTTGCAATTTTTCTTCTTTCTGTATGGAACTACAAGTGTCAGCATGATAGCACCTCTCATTGTGTTTGAAATAAGGGTGTGCAGTTTAGCCATCCCCTCATTCCCTAATAACCTTTATTTGATGGACAAATGGCAAAACCATGATTTATCTGTATCCTGAACTACATCCTTGACCACCTTATATTCTGAAATAGATACTTGTCCTCTCTATGCATTGCACTACATCACTGAACATTCCATACTCCCCACTACATCACCACAGTACAATTCTGCACTACCACGCTGACACCTCAATACCCTGCAATAGATCACTGTCCCCTCCTACCCCTTGCCCTACACTGCACTTAATCTCTGTACAATAAACGACATCACTCACCCTCTGTACCCTGTACTACCTCCCACACTAAATCATTGCACTACTTCACTACCTCCTGTATACCCAGCACAACTTCCCAGCCCTACAATAAGGACAGGAGATCAGGTGCCCAGTAAAGACACTTATAATGTATTTTTATTATTATTATTATTATTATTATTATTATTATTATTATTATTATCATCATCATTCATTTATATGGCACCACAAAGATCCTGCAGCACCTAACAAAATACATAAACTAATGGTCAAGACAAAAAAAAAACAATGACTTACAGTACAAGACAATGTAGGACAAGTACAGGGTATATAAACATTGTTGTATCAGGTCACAGGACACTAAAATAATTATTAGGTTGGCAGAAACCAATGGTTAGGTGCCGAAAAAGTGAGCATGGAATAGAAAATAGTCTAAGAGAGGGAAAAGCACATGAGGGCCCTGCTCATGTAAGCTTACACTCTGAAGAGGAGTGGAAGACAGAGAGGAGATAGTTGTACCATCAATAGATAGTGAAATTGTGGAAGGCGAGGTTATGTGGGAGGGCGGGAATATAATCAGCCCAGTCTTAGACATGTTAAGTTTAAGAAACACTGGGACATCCAAGAAGAGATAGCAGAGAGTTAGTTGGAGATACGAGTGAGGAGAGGGAAGAGAGGTCAGGGGAGGAAAGGTACAGTAAATTTGCGTATCATCAGCATAGAGGTGATATTGGAAGTGTAAATAGCAAATGAGCTCACCTAAAGTGGATGTGTAGAGAGAAAATGAGAGGCTCAAGAAAAAAGCCTTGGGGGACACCTACTGTTAGTGGAAGTGGGGGGGGGGGGGGCAGGGGGGGGGGGTCATGGGCAGAGACAGAGAAGGAGTGGACAAAGAGGTAGGAGGACAGCCAGGAGAGAGCAGTATCACACAGACCAAAGGAATGAAGGATTTGCAGGAGGACAGGGTGGCCCACAGTGTCAAAAGCAGCAGAGAGGTCTAGGAGAATCAGCAGAAAGTAGTGGCTCTTGGATTTGGCAGCATGGAGGTCATTGCAGACTTTTGTGATGGCATTTTCAGTGGAGTGTAGAGGATGAAAGCCAGACTGAAATGGGTGAAGAAGGGAAAGGGAGGAAATAAAGGCAGTAAGACGGTTGTAGACAATATGCTAGAGGAGTTTGTAGGCAAAATGGAGGAGATAGATGGGTCGGTAATTGGAGGAAGTGTTAGGATCAAGGGTAGGCTTTTTAAGAATAGGGGAAACAAAGGCATGCTTGAAGGCGTAGGAAACAGTGCCTGATGAGAGGTAGAGATTGAGGAGGTGGGTAAGATGAGAACAGGCAGAAGGAGAGAGGTAGTGGAGGAGACGGGAGATGATAGGGCTTAGTGGGGAGGTAGTTGGGGGGGAGGACTGGATGAGGGCCATTGCTTCATCTCCAGATACAGGGGAAAAATATGTCAGAGCTGCTGAGATGGATGGGGAGGGGTGGTCAAGGAAAGGAGTGGGAAGGTTGTTGAGCCTCTGTTGGGATGTGATGTCCTGATGTATGGAGTCAATTTTGGATGTGAAGTAAGTGGCAAAATCAAGGGCAGAGAGTGAGGAAGGAGTCGTGGTGGTGGAGGATAGAGGGAGAAATTGACAGCAAAGAGACGCTGGGGGTTTGAAGATTCGGAGGAGATGGGGTTCTTGAAATATGACTGTTTAGGCTGGGGGCACACGTAGCATTTTCGCAGGACCTGCTCAGCAGGAAGGAGCCTTTTTTGATTCACACTATAGCGTTTTCGCCGGATGCCGCTACACATACATTCAAATGTATGTGTTCTAATTGAAATCCAGTCATCCTGACATCCTGCTCAACCACAGCATGCTGCGGTTGGATCCGGCGGGTGTGGCACTGCCGCATATGTGTAAATGGCCAGATAAAAAGACCATGTGCAGGCTCCTTCCTGTCGAGCTAAAATGCTATGTTTGACCCCAGCCTTAGAGACAGAAAGGGCAGCACTGCAGGATGAGAATATAAATTTGAAATGGAGAAAGTCCACTTTAGAGCATGATTTCCTCCACTGGCTTGTTCAGGACAGAGAGAATAAGAGAGAGAAGTGTGTCAAGCATGGAGGACAAGGAAATGGTGTCAGTGGCTTCAATGTTATGCTTTGGAAGCCTTGGGAGGTAGAGATGGAGAAGAAGAGAGGGATAAGTTAAAAGAGAGCAGGTGATGGTCAAAGAGGGAGAATGGGGAGTTGGAGAAGTCAAAAATATCACAACAATGAGAAAAAAACAAGATTAAGTGAGTTCCCACTCACATGGGAGGGTAAGGAGGTCCACTGGATGAGACCAAGCACTGATGTGAGGTTAAAGAGTTTGGAGGCATAAGATTCTGTGGGGATATCGATTGGGAAGTTGAAATCTCCTAAGATAATGGAGGAAATGTCTGAAGAGAGGATGTGAGTGAGCCAGGAAGCAAAGTAATCGAGGAATTTGGTGGGAATGCCAGCTGGATAGTAAATCACAGTTACTCGAAGGTGAACAGGTAGGAAGAGGCATATAGCATGAACCTCAAATGTAGAGCATGTAAGGTTGGTTCTGGTGGGATGAGTTGGTAGGAGTAACCGGAGGATAGGACCCCACCACCACCATCACCACATTGACCCCCAAGAAGGGTTGTGTGTGTGAATGTGAGGACTCCAGTGGAGTGAGCAGCGGGACAATTTGTGTCAAAGAGAAAAACCAAGGTTTCAATGACTATGAGATTCAGGGAGTTGGAGATGAAAAAGTAATGGGTTGTTAGAGACCGATCTGACATTCCATAGGGCACAGGAGAGAAGGAAAGAGTTTGTAGAAGAGATGTTGATGAGATTGTCAGGGTTGCTGTAGCATTGATGTGAGATTAACTTGATGGTAGGGATGATGTGAGAGTAGTGATGGTGTGGGTACCTAAGCCAGGACGGGAAACTGCAGGTGGTGGGCAGGGAGGTAGTTCAGTATGAGGCAGATGGAGGTGAGGTGAGATGACAGGACAGGGAGAGGAGGGAGAGAGCAGGGCTGTGTGGTGGGGTAGAAGGATAATGGTGGGGTAGAGGTGAATGAAAGCGGGGTAACAGGAGGAGATAGGAAGCAGATGGGTGGACAGGAGACAGGAGTGGAGAGAGTAGGAGGTGTAGGCGACTTGGGGGGAAGGATTGAGGTGGGAACAGGGAGCAAGATACAGGATTAGGTACTGAGTGATGGGGGAGTTGAAGAAAATCTGGATATAGCGTGGATGAGGTAAATAGGAGGAAGAAAACTGGAATTAGCAGTGGAAGAACTGGAATTAGCAGTGGAGCTGTAAAAGATCCAAAACCACAAACTCCTGGCGCTGTGATTGATTACAGATAGATGCTGCAATCCCCAAGGGTTTTCGGTTTTAACCTTTTATATAGTAACCCAAAAAAAACGAATACAGGAACTGCGCAATCTAATCTGTTGTGGATATTTAATCTCACATAAAATTTAATCTTTACATACACACATACATTATGTATGTATTACTATTATTATGTATGTTTGTGGGTGGCAACTGACCATTTTCTGGGAGTGGTTGGAAAAACACAGTCGTGTCCAAGCGTTTGCAGGGCGGGTGTCTGACGTCAATTCCGGTCCCGGACAGGCTGAAGTGATTGCAGCGGCTAAGTAAGTCCTGGGCTACTCAGAAACTGCAAAAGATCTTTTTGTACTGCTCGGCTACACATGCGTTCGCACACTTGCACAGCTAAAATACATTCCCCTGTTGGCGGCGACTATCTGATCGCAGTGCTGCAAAAAACTTCTAGCGAGCGATCAGGTCTGAATTAGGCCCTAAGAGAGAAATGTAGTGAGCAGATTGGAGATGTATTTTTATAGTTAAAAAAACACACAAATTATATGTATATGGGGGATAATTCCAAGTTGATCGCAGCAGGAAATTTTTTAGCAGTTGGGCAAAACAATGTGCACTGCAGGGGGGGCAGATATAACATTTGCAGAAAGAGTTAGATTTGGGTGGGTTATAGTGTTTCTGTGCAGGGTAAATACTGGCTGCTTTATTGTTACACTGCAAATTAGATTGCAGATTGAACACACCACACCCAAATCTAACTCTCTCTGCACATGTTAAATCTGCCTCCCCTGCAGTGTACATGGTTTTGCCCAATTGCTATCAAAAATCCTGCTGCGATCAACTTGGAATTACCCCCCTGGTGCAGAGTAGAATTTGCAGAATGAGAAATTAAGGACATACTTTTGTGGCATTAATGCAGTCCATCTGTAGCAGTGTTGGTTTTTAATATTCTGATTATTATTATTATTATTATTATTATTACTACAATTTATTTATAAGGCGCCACAAGAGTTTTGCAGCACCGTACATACAACACACATTAGAACAATACATGGTATATAGAACTTAACATCACAGAAAACTAAAACAGAGCACAGGTAACAATTAGCACCACAGTTCTCAGTACACAATACACCTGAGATGTCAGGAAGCAAAGAAGTAATCGGCATACTATTGGGGACGGACAGCCATTGGAAGAAATAAACAGTCACGAGCAGGAGGAAATGCAGGTATAGACAGTCACTGAGTAGGAGAGAGCTGCAATTGAGGTGCAAGAGAAGAGGACTGTGAGAACAGTAGGGAAGAGGGCCCTGCTCCAAGGAGCTTACAATCTAGAGGATGTCAGCACTTTTATGTAAGCACTAGCAGCTGTGTATATGTCCTGTGTGACACTAAGGCTGCTCCGCGAGCCAGAAAGCCACCAGGTGCTGTCTGTACCCATCTAAGGGTCCCACCACCTCCCATCAGCTACAGAGTGCACGTATACCACTGAGCATCAGATTCTATTCAATCATCCTATTCTGATCTCCGGTCACTAGTCATGCTGCCTATGTGACCCTGCCCTCCTTGTCTGCCCAGCGCCTGACGTCAAAGGGTCATTCCAGTGAAGGGGTTCAAGTGTCTACCATTATCAGGGCGTTCAGGAGACAGATGCACTGACTGTCAGTATTGCTGAGATTTCCGGATGCAGCTTGCTGGGATTTAAAGCCCTCCACCCTCTGGACAGATCCTGGACTGTCTTGAGGAATCCTGGGCAGGTGACAGCCCTACCTTCAGCCTTTGCACATTACACAAGTGCCACTTCCACCATTGAGTACCTCCTCACTAAATCAATGACACCCCAACGGTTTAGCCCCAACCACATTAAATCATATATTTCATTTGATATTATCAACCTATTGTTTCTAAGTGCTCTGTATTAGTTTATATACAGTAGTAATGTTTTTAATGAGGGTCACAATAAGGAGGTGACTATTGAGTTCTCCTTTCTTTCTTCTTTTGAATTATATAAATCATATATCTAAACTCTGTTCCATTTGGGTATGACAACATGATCCCCTAGAGATTGCCAAATGAATATCTGTAATTGGCTTGGTAGGAACACTGAGGTAAAATGTAGATTCTTAGTATATCACGTTTGATTAATTTCACCATTAGGTACTTAAGTACAGACTATGTAAGTTAACTCTAGTGTGAAGACAGCTATACAAAATTATATATACTTGCTCTGTGTTGCCTATTAGACGCTCTCTGGGTTATATCAATTATTTTTCATATAGGCCATTTGTGATATTTCCCTGGAATGGTCAACATTATAATCTGGGTACCGCATTTTAGCTGCAAATTATATTTTGGTACTTCTCTATCAATGATTAAACATTCACCTTTCGTAGTCCTGCTTGTATGATAGTCAGTCCCTGGAGCAGTTCTCATATATCATTACTGCTGCTACCTTAATGTACCTCTCTGGGGTTACTTGCATTGTCGATCTCAGTCATGGCTGTCTATACTGCTAATTAGACTGGAGTGCAGAGTGTATTACATTAGGCTTTCCCCAGTGAACTGTCCAATATTTCTAGATTCAGATTTCTAACCCATTTACAATTGTAGAACATATTTTTCTGCCTGCTGCTGCAGTAGTAACATCCTCTCTATGCATCCAACTCCACAGAGAAGTATTACGTGTCTATGTATCAAGGAAAGATGGTGGAAATGGCTTTTAGTCACATACTGTAGGCGGTGGCTATCACAGCGCAATTGTCTATTTTTAGCTTCAGTATATGACATATATAATTTTTCACTATAATATAATCTGACACTGGAAGCCAAAGTACACGCTTTTAGTGCAGGCCACATCTATTGTGCTATTGTTATTCTCAGGGTTGTATGCAAATTGAACATCATGATGACAACTCAACAATTATTGAATTCCCCTTGTCATGAATCAGCCTGTACCCTGATACCTCAATCTGGAACCGCTGTTTGTGGTTAATAACACAATTTGTACGGTGATTAACGGTTGCAGTTAAAGTACTGGCTGTCGGGATCCCGGCGTGCAGGATACCGACGTTGAAATCCTGACAGCCGACAATGCCAACAGACGTAATCCCGGCTCACCAGGACACCCGTAGAGTCCAGGTCCACGATACCCATAGAGTGGGAACAGATCCCGTGGCGAGCGCAGCGAGCCACCAAGCTCGCAAGGTTACTCTTAGAGCTTGGCCTGCTGCTGGCATTCTGGCGGGCGGGATGCTGCTGTTGGGATATTGACAGCTGACATTCCGTCCACCGGTAAAACATGTAACCCATTATTAATATTTCACACTTCACATGGGTATGTAGCATGGTCCTCGCTTCCCGGGGTCCTGAGTTCAGCAACCGACACAGAGAAATACACTAGAATTAAATGTGGTTTAATTCAAAAAGTTTTCCAAGTTTTACACTACAAAAAGGGTTTAATCAATTAGATTTACAGATTATTAGTTGTGCAATTTGTATGAAAATAATAATAAAGAAAATAAGAAAATCACAATGTCACTTACACCAACAATGAGGTGGCAATGGCATGTAGAAGGTTGCAAGAAGTTACTTGAAACAAGTCAGCATAGCCATGCACGTCTATAAAATTAACCCAGAGCATTGTTCTTTACTGTATTTTATCCCTGAGAAGGGGCAGCCCACAGCCCTCCCTTTCTCTGGCTGGTTTCTATGAGAAGAGGCAAATGACCTACACAGATTCTTTGTCCTAAATTCAGGTTCCAAGGCCAGTGGGTTGGGGATTGTAACAATTTTTTAGGGAATCCCTGTTAATAGTTCCATAGGAAGTGGACTTCCTTATTTAGATATGAGCAGGTCTGGTTCTCCGAGAACCGGACCCACCCAAACATAGGGGATCCGAGTAGGATCCAAGTCAGGCTCGGGTTTTCCCGCCTGACTCAGAATCTAAAATGAGGCAAGACGTCATCCTCCCGCTGTCGGATTCTCTGGAGTTTTAGATTGTATATAAGTCCCTCCCTGCGGTAATCAGCGCCATTTAGTTGCTGAGTCCCGGGCTGTCGGACTGTCCTGTGCTCCGCATCCACGCCAAGGGGGGGCTGTGTGTCAAGGGGGCTGTTGTCCAATCCAGGGGTGTGCGTTGCTGCTGTCACTGTGCTATGCTTCATCCTCTCCAGTGGGGGCTGTGTGTCCAGGCCAGAGCCTGCTGCCCAATCCAGGGGTGTGCAGTCACTGTGCTCTGTCCACGGGGCTGTTGTCCAAAACAGTAGTGTGTTGTGCTCTGTCCAGGGGGGAGGGGAGGGGGGGGCTGTGTTGCCCATCTAGGGGTATGTGTGGGGCTCTGTGTTGCCCATCTAGGAGTGTGCTGTTCTCCATCCAGGTGTGTGTGTATGGAAGGGGGGGGGGGTGCAATGTGCCCAATCCAGGGGTGTGCTGTCCATCCACGAGCTGTAAAAAAAAAAGTTAATAAAACTGCAAACCCAAGTGTATTCATATTACCACTGTGGCACTGTATGCCGTACCCCCCCAGTGCCCAGTGTATCATTATAAGCACTGTGATGCTGCCACCCATACCGCAGTGTAATATTCATATAAGTATTGTGATGCTGTAGGTCATTCATACCACAGTGTAATATTCATACAAGTATTGTGACGCTGCAGGTCGTACCACATTGTAATATTCATACAAGTATTGTGATGCAAGCCGTACCGCAGTTTAATATTCATACACGTATTGTGACGCTGCATGTCATACCATAGTGTAATATCCATACACGTATTGTGACGCTGCAGGTCTTAATGCAGCTTAATATTCATACACGTATTGTGACACTGTAGGACGTACCCCAATTTTATACAAGTATTGTGACACTAGGCTGTACCCCAATTTCATACAAGTACTGTGACACTGTAGGCTGTACCGCAGTGTAATATTCATACAAGTACTGGGATGCTGCAGTCTGTACCCCAATGTAATATTCATACAATTACTGTGATGCTGCAGGCCGTACTGCAGTGCAATATTTTATACGATGCCTGTGACACTGCAGGTTGTACCGCAGTGTAATATTCATGGTTGATGATTATTTTAGTGATAGCATCCAAATAGTATGTCAGACAGTCCAATTCACTACTGGCCGAAAAAAAAGTCAATTTGGAGGTCCTTGCACAAACTGACTTTGCTTTATTTAAGTTGCCCTCCCTCCAGTGTGTACTCAGAAAGAGTTTTCAGCGCAGCGGGGAACCTTGTCAGCGGAGGAGGTTACTCTCCCAAAATGTGAAAAAAGTTGATGTTCATTAAAATGACTAAATTCCACAAGGAAGACCTTTATTGGCAATTCTGTAAAAAAAAAAATAAAAAAAAAATACAGAGGCACCTGTAATGGTGGATTCCAGCGGGGACAAATTAATATTGTGTAAAGAAGATGATGTACACACTGATAGGGGTGAGGAATCGGATGATGATGATGACAACATCTTGCCTGTGTAGAGCCAGTTTGTGTACGTAGAGATCATTGCCAGCAATTTCCACTGCCCATTGGCAGCTTGTTTTGTGGGGGCCCAAATAGACCAATCATTTCAGCCAAGTGGCAGTTCCTATCGCTGAAGTGTTTGGTCTGTGCATGTCCTGTTTAATATATACGACATAAGGGTGAGTGAGAGGGCCCAAGGACAATTCCATCTAGCACTTCTTCTCTTTGCATTATGCGCTGTTTGGAGCATTTCTGACTATCTTGTGTAGATGACAAACATTTGTACACTTTATTAAACTGCCACCCTGTCTGCCACTGCAGTGCCATTCTGTTTCCTAGATGTGCCATGTTGGAAGTTGAACTACCACGTGTTTGTGAGGCCCGTTGCTGTCACTTAGCTTAGTCATCCAGCTACCTCAGTCCAACCTTTTGTCCTAAACTGGATGAAAACAATATTATGAGCTGTGAGGTGGTCAAACTTGAATGGAAATGACTGGAAATTAATGTTATTGTGTTTAATAATATTGTAGGTACACAAACAGGCCCAAATTATGTGAATTTAGCTGTTTTTATGTTTGTTTGTTTGTTTGTTTGTTTGTTTGTTTGTTTTTTAAATACAGATCCAAAACCAAAACACGAAAGGGCGGTTTTGGCAAAACCAAATACAGATCCAAAACACCAAGGAGGTAAAGATCCAAAACCAATACCAAAACAATGGGGTTGGAGCACATCTCTAGCCTTATTGTTACTCTTGGATTGTTCCATAACACCCCCTATGAATAGAGCTGGGACTATGCCAGTCTGTTCATTCTGGTGAAATGATTGGGAACTGTGGAAACATAGTATTGCAAATTTCTCTTATAAACTGTGTGAGATTATGTGTCCATGGGATTTATTCATGGTCACATAAACTGACTTTTTAACAATTATCTAATTATATTTTCTTATTTTTAAGTGACAACCTCATTCATCAAGGCTGTAACGAAGGAGATATCACTTATATCTCCTTGTTACATCCTTGCCACTAAAAGTATGTGGGTGTAGAAAATGTGGAATTCATCAAACTCTGAAAATGCATTATTTTTGGGAGGAGGAGAAAAGTATCACTTTTCCAAAAAGCTGCCTCGCAAATATAGCGGCTTATCGGAAGTGATACCTTTATCAACGAGGCATGATGAATTATGGAAAAACTTTGAAATGGAAGAATGAGAATTGAAAACTAAAATTTCTCACAATTTTTTCATGATAAATGTGCCCCCACATGAGGTGAACATTTTTAGTTTCCACATTTTTAAGTGAATGAGTGGAAATGTATATAGTGATATTTAATATGTATTGTATAATGTGTATGACAAACATTTCACATTCAGTTTTGGCAAACCTTGTAAATATTAGTTATGTATCAAAAAACATGTAACAAACATACCTATTTATTAAATCATTAGAATTTGTGACCCATCATTCGCTGGGTTGCTAGTTTTTATCTCACTCTGGAGCAGATTTATCAAAGCTTAGAGAGAGATGAAGTGGAGAGAGAAAAGGTACCAATCAATCAGCTCCTGTCATTTGTTAAACATAGCTTTTGACAGAAACTGATTGGTTTGTACTTATCTTTTTCCACTTTATCTCTTACAAACCTCTAATAAATCTGTCCCTCACCTGGCTAAAGGACATCCCCTCACCCAGTCACAAACTCATATGGAGACCTGGTGATAGCCAATGGTGGGGGTCTGACACGCTTCCACTGTACATGATGTAGATGGGACAGCCATTCATAAATTAGACTGCCTGTCTATTACATTTTAGTGAATTTCATAGTAAACGGAGTATAACCCGGTGGCTCCTAGTAATTCATTTTCCTCCATTCCCAATGACCTATCACATCTATTTCTGTCTATCTAATGCTTAATCTTCAGAGATTAATGTAGGCTTTAAGCATAGAAAAGGGACTTCGCTTTTAGTGAGAACTGCACTACTTTTCTAGCTCCCATTTCCCCCCTCCTGAAACCCAAACAGTGACCTGAAACCTGAACACGCCCAAAGACTGTACTGGTGAAAATGAGACAGGTGCTTCCCTAAATAGAAGCTTATACATGCTTTTAACTATTTCATTCTCTGCTAGTGACCTCCACTCTATGTTAATATATATATATATATATATATATATATATAGAGAGAGAGAGAGAGAGAATTATTAAATCAAGTCTTCTCTTAGCTTTCCCATCTGCTATATATACAGTCAAGTCAAAGAATTATGACCACCAGCTAATAGCCAGAGTAACCGCCGTGTGCAGCACTGGCAGCAGCTAGATGGGATGAGCTGTCATTTTAGACACCTCAGGTTCATTTTGATGGTGAGCTGCTCAACTGTAGTATGTCGGTCAGCCCTCACGCACCTTTGTAGCCAACGTTCACCTCTCACATCGATGGTGATCCGCAGCTTCCATGTCGGTTATTGTCAATGGTGCCATCTGTCCAGTCACGATACACCTTCACCACAGCAGCACACAAGCAGTTCACAGACTGTGCTATTTAAAAAATACTGCCATCTTTGGCCCAAAAGCCGATAATCATCCCTTTTTGCAACTCGGATAAATCGCCCCATTTTCCCACGACAGCAACGAGTGATATGTGTGCAGACGGCCTATCGGACACCATATATACCCACCAAGTCAGTGCACGACACGTGACTTACTTCACGTTGCTGCCGACGTCTAATGTAGGAGGTGGTCATAATAATATGACTCGACCGTGTACATCATTAGCATGTAAGAGTATACTGTCAGCAGGAAAAGTCAAACAGGAAATCTTCAGGTAAAGGTGACGTTTGTAACATTGCTCTGCAGTAAGTGTGTGTACATAATCACTGATACAGTCACAAGCAGGGTTGGACTAGCCCACAGGGGTACAGGGGAAACCACCGGTGGGCCCCACTGCCTGGGGGCCCACCTCCTCCTCTAAGAATCAAGTTTCAGACTGTGCACTTGAATTATACATTATAAATGTTACCTTATACTGCACATTACTATGGTGTATTTTCTATAGTGCATTGCAGTTATTCATGTGGTACATTATCATGCATGCACTCACAGCATTTACTATATATATTTATTAAGGGCCACATACTATGCACTTTCTAATGGTTAGCCAAGCCTCTGTTGCGGCTGGCCACACCTCCTCTTGGGACTTGCCACACCCCAAAATTGGACCCCCTACCATTGCATTTCCCCGGTGGGCCCTTCATGCCGCAGTCCGAAGCTGCTCACAAGAGTTTGGGTCTTTCACTATATGATTCTTTCTGAGTTGTAATTTTGCATTTAGGTTCCCTATCCCTTTAAAATAAGCAGACAGTAGCAAAGATATGTGTCTATACTGAAGTCATTACGTGTATACATGTTAGGAATAATATCATGAAGATATCTCATGAAAGGGCCAGCAGTCCTCGGGTGGCCCAATGTCATTTGGCCTGACATGAAATGCAAAGTACTCTTCATCCTCTCCCATTTTGCCTCCCGTAAGCATTGCTTTGCCTTTAGGTAATCATCAGATATTCACCATGCTGTACAGTTACTCTGGAACCTTATCTATCTCATGGTGGCGATAAAGAACATCAAGGTTGTCTTTCTACTTAAAAGGTTGTTTATCAAAGCCTTGCTGCTTCAAAGACTGCTGCTAAAAATGCTGGAACTGGTACAAGAGAAAATAAAAAAAAACACCTTACTTCTAACTGGAATATGGGACTTGATAAATTTCAGTGGTTTTCATGGGTTTCTGAAGTGTAAGTGGAAACACTTTGAATTCATCATACAGTATGTGGGAATGTGTTTTTATTTGCTGCCTCTGTTTTGTGTGACTATTTTTAAGTAAGCCAACTTGTAATGTTGATATGTATTTTCACCATAAAGCACCAATGCCTCATTAAAATATTCTCAAGTATGAGAATATACCTGGATAATATAATATTTGCTTGTTTCTATGGCAACAAGAATATAGTACCAAATAATATACACTATTTCTCTATCGTCCTAAGTGGATGCTGGGGTTCCTGAAAGGACCATGGGGAATAGCGGCTCCGCAGGAGACAGGGCACAAAAGTAAAGCTTTTACAGGTCAGGTGGTGTGTACTGGCTCCTCCCCCTATGACCCTCCTCCAGACTCCAGTTAGATTTTTGTGCCCGGCCGAGAAGGGTGCAATTCTAGGTGGCTCTCATAAAGAGCTGCTTAGAGAGTTTAGCTTAGGTTTTTTATTTTACAGTGATTCCTGCTGGCAACAGGATCACTGCAACGAGGGACAGAGGGGAGAAGAAGTGAACTCACCTGCGTGCAGGATGGATTGGCTTCTTGGCTACTGGACATGAAGCTCCAGAGGGACGATCACAGGTACAGCCTGGATGGTCACCGGAGCCACGCCGCCGGCCCCCTCACAGATGCTGAAGCAAGAAGAGGTCCAGAATCGGCGGCTGAAGACTCCTGCAGTCTTCTTAAGGTAGCGCACAGCACTGCAGCTGTGCGCCATTTTCCTCTCAGCACACTTCACACGGCAGTCACTGAGGGTGCAGGGCGCTGGGGGGGGGCGCCCTGGGAGGCAAATGTAAACCTTTAAAAAGGCTAAAAATACCTCACATATAGCCCCAGAGGCTATATGGAGATATTTACCCCTGCCTAAATGTACTAAATAGCGGGAGACGAGCCCGCCGGAAAAGGGGCGGGGCCTATCTCCTCAGCACACGGCGCCATTTTCTGTCACAGCTCCGCTGGTCAGGAAGGCTCCCAGGTCTCTCCCCTGCACTGCACTACAGAAACAGGGTATAACAGAGAGGGGGGGCAAAATAAATGGCAATATATTAATATAAAAGCAGCTATAAGGGAGCACTTAATCATAAGGCTATCCCTGTCATATATAGCGCTTTTTGGTGTGTGCTGGCAGACTCTCCCTCTGTCTCCCCAAAGGGCTAGTGGGTCCTGTCTTCGTATAGAGCATTCCCTGTGTGTCTGCTGTGTGTCGGTACGTGTGTGTCGACATGTATGAGGACGTTATTGGTGTGGAGGCGGAGCAATTGCCAAATATGAGGATGTCACCTTCTAGGGGGTCGACACCAGAATGGATGCCTTTATTTGTGGAATTACGGGATAGCGTCAACTCGCTTAAGCAGTCGTTTGCCGACATGAGGCGGCCGGACACTCACTTAGTGCCTGTCCAGGCGCCTCAAACACCGTCAGGGGCTGTAAAACGCCCCTTGCCTCAGTCGGTCGACACAGACCCAGACACAGGCACTGATTCCGGTAGTGAAGGTGACGAATCAACCGTATTTTCCAAAAGGGCCACACGTTATATGATTTTGGCAATAAAGGAGATGTTACATTTAGCTGATACTACAGGTACCACTAAACAGGGTATTATGTGGGGTGTGAAAAAACTACCAGTAGTTTTTACCGAATCAGAAGAATTAAATGACGTGTGTGATGAAGCGTGGGGTGCCCCGATAAAAAACTGCTAATTTCAAAGAAGTTATTGGCTTTATACCCTTTCCCGCCAGAGGTTAGGGAGCGCTGGGAAACACCTCCTAGGGTGGACAAAGCGCTAACACGCTTATCAAAACAAGTGGCGTTACCCTCTCCTGAGACGGCCGCACTTAAAGATCCATCAGATAGGAGGATGGAAAATATCCAAAAAGGTATATACACACATGCAGGTGTTATACTACGACCAGCTATTGCGACTGCCTGGATGTGCAGTGCTGGGGTAGTTTGGTCAGAGTCCCTGATCGAAAATATTGATACCCTGGACAGGGACAATATTTTACTGTCGTTAGAACAAATAAAGGATGCATTTCTTTATATGCGTGATGCACAGAGAGATATCTGCACACTGGCATCACGGGTAAGTGCTATGTCCATTTCGGCCAGAAGAGCTTTATGGACACGACAGTGGACAGGCGATGCGTAGAGGAGTTATTTGGGGTCGGTCTATCGGATTTGGTGGCCACGGCTACGGCCGGGAAATCCACCTTTCTACCTCAAGTCACTCCCCAACAGAAAAAGGCACCGACCTTTCAATCGCAGCCTTTTCGTTCCTTTAAAAATAAGAGAGCAAAGGGCTATTCATATCTGCCACGAGGCAGAGGACGAGGGAAGAGACAGCAACAGGCAGCTCCTTCCCAGGAACAGAAGCCCTCCCCGGCTTCTACAAAAGCCTCAGCATGACGCTGGGGCTTCGCAAGCGGACTCGGGGGCGGTAGGCGGTCGTCTCAAGAATTACAGCGCGCAGTGGGCTCACTCGCAGGTAAATCCCTGGATCCTGCAGATAATATCTCAGGGGTACAGGTTGAAATTAGAGACAGAGCCACCTCGCCGTTTCCTGAAGTCTGCTTTACCAACGTCCCCCTCAGAAAGGGAGACGGTTTTGGAAGCCATTCACAAGCTGTATTCTCAGCAGGTGATAGTCAAGGTACCTCTTCTACAACAAGGGAAGGGGTATTATTCCACTCCTTTTGGTGGTACCGAAGCCGGATGGCTCGGTAAGGCCTATTCTAAATCTGAAGTCCTTGAACCTGTACATAAAGAAGTTCAAGTTCAAGATGGAGTCACTCAGAGCAGTGATAGCGAACCTGGAAGAAGGGGACTTTATGGTATCCTTGGACATCAAGGATGCGTATCTCCACGTTCCAATTACCCCTCACACCAGGGGTACCTCAGGTTCGTTGTACAAAACTGTCACTATCAGTTTCAGACGCTGCCGTTTGGTTTGTCCACGGCACCTCGGGTCTTTACAAAGGTAATGGCCGAGATAATATTTCTTCTTCGAAGAAAAGGCGTATTAATTATCCCATACTTGGACGATCTCCTAATAAGGGCAAGGTCCAGAGAACAGCTAGAGATGGGTTTAGCACTATCTCAAGAGGTGCTAAAGCAGCACGGATGGATTCTGAATATTCCAAAATCCCAATTAATGCCGACAACTCGTCTGCTGTTCCTGGGGATGATTCTGGACACAGTTCAGAAAAGGTTTTTCTTCCCGAAGAAAAAGCCAAGGAGTTATCTGACCTGGTCAGGAACCTCCTAAAACCAGGAAAGGTGTCTGTACATCAATGCACAAGAGTCCTGGGAAAAAATGGTAGCTTCTTACGAAGCAATCCCTTTCGGCAGATTCCATGCAAAGGGATCTGTTGGACAAATGGTCAGGGTCGCATCTTCAGATGCACCTGCGGATAACCCTGTCGCCGAGGACAAGGGTATCCCTTCTGTGGTGGTTGCAGGAGGCTCATCTATTGGAGGGCCGCAGATTCGGCATGCAGGATTGGATCCTGGTGACCACGGGTGCCAGCCAGAGAGGCTGGGGAGCAGTCACACAGGGAAGAAATTTCCAGGGAGTGTGGTCGAGCCTGAAAAAGTCTCTTCACATAAGCATTCTGGAACTAAGAGCAATCTACAATGCTCTAAGCCAGGCGGAACCTCTGCTTCAAGGAAGACCGGTGTTGATCCAGTCGGACAACATCACGGCAGTCGCCCATGTAAACAGACAGGGCGGCACAAGAAGCAGGAGGGCAATGGCAGAAGCTGCCAGGATCCTTCGCTGGGCGGAGAATCACGTGATAGCACTGTCAGCAGTATTCATCCCGGGCGTGGACAACTGGGAAGCAGACTTCCTCAGCAGACACGACCTTCACCCGGGAGAGTGGAGACTTCATCCAGAAGTTTTCCACATGCTATTAAACCGTTGGGTAAAACCAATGGTGGACATGATGGCGTCTCGCCTCAACAAAACACTGGACAGGTATTGCGCCAGGTCAAGAGATCCGCAGGCAATAGCTGTGGACGCGCTGGTAACACCTTGGGTGTACCAGTCGGTATATGTGTTTCCTCCTCTGCCTCTCATACCAAAGGTATTGAGGATTATACGGCAAAGTGGAGTAAGACTAGTGGCTCCGGATTGGCCAAGAAGGACTTGGTACCCGGAACTTCAAGAGATGGTCACGGACGATCCGTGGCCTCTACTTCTGAGAAGGGACCTGCTTCAGCAGGGTACTTGTCTTTTTCAAGACTTACCGCGGCTGCGTTTGACGGCATGGCGTTTTGAATGCCAGATCCTAAAAGGAAAAGGCATTCCAGAAGAAGTCATTCCTACCTTGATAAAGGCAAGGAAGGAAGTCACCGCGAAGCATTATCGCCGTATTTGGCGAAAATATGTTGCGTGGTGCGAGCAGCGGAGTGCTCCGATGGAGGAATTTCAACTGGGTCGTTTTCCTACATTTCCTGCAATCAGGATTGTCTATGGGTCTCAAATTGGGATCTATTAAGGTTCAAATTTCGGCCCTATCAATATTCTTCCAAAAAGAATTGGCCTCAGTCCCTGAGGTCCAGATTTTTATCAAAGGAGTACTGCATATACAGCCTCCTGTGGTGCCTAAGGTGGCACCGTGGGATCTAAATGTAGTTTTAGATTTCCTCAAATCAAATTGGTTTGAACCACTAAAGAAGGTGGATTTGAAATATCTCACATGGAAAGTGACTATGTTACTGGCCCTGGCTTCGGCCGGGAGAGTATCTGAACTGGCGGCTTTGTTTTATAAAAGCCCTTATTTAATTTTCCATTCGACATAGGGCAGAGCTGCGGACGCGTCCGCATTTTCTCCCTAAGGTGGTATCAGCGTTTCACCTGAACCAGCCTATTGTAGTGCCTGCGGCTACAGACGACTTGAAGGACTCCAAGTTGTTGGACGTTGTCAGAGCCTTAAAAATATACATTTAAAGGACGGCTGGAGTCAGAAAATCTGACTCGCTGTTTATACTGTATGCACCCAACAAGTTGGGTGCACCTGCTTCTAAGCAGTCGATTGCTCGTTGGATTTGTAACAAAATTCAACTTGTACATTCTGTGGCAGGCCTGCCACAGCCTAAATCTGTTAAGGCCCATTCCGCAAGGAAGGTGGGCTCATCTTGGGCGGCTGCCCGAGGGGTCTCGGCATTACTACTCTGCCGAGCAGCTACGTGGTCAGGGGAGAACACGTTTGTAAATTTTTACAAATTTGATACCCTGGCAAAGGAGGACCTGGAGTTCTCTCATTCGGTGCTGCAGAGTCATCCGCACTCTCCCGCCCGTTTGGGAGCTTTGGTATAATCCCCATGGTCCTTTCAGGAACCCCAGCATCCACTTAGGACGATAGAGAAAATAAGAATTTACTTACCGATAATTCTATTTCTCGGAGTCCGTAGTGGATGCTGGGCGCCCATCCCAAGTGCGGATTATCTGCAATACTTGTACATAGTTATTGTTAACTAATTCGGGTTATTGTTTAGGAAGCCATCTTTCAGAGGCTCCTCTGTTATCATACTGTTAACTGGGTTTAGATCACAAGTTGTACGGTGTGATTGGTGTGGCTGGTATGAGTCTTACCCGGGATTCAAAATCCTCCCTTATTGTGTACGCTCGTCCGGGCACAGTACCTAACTGGAGTCTGGAGGAGGGTCATAGGGGGAGGAGCCAGTACACACCACCTGACCTGTAAAAGCTTTACTTTTGTGCCCTGTCTCCTGCGGAGCCGCTATTCCCCATGGTCCTTTCAGGAACCCCAGCATCCACTACGGACTCCGAGAAATAGAATTATCGGTAAGTAAATTCTTATTTTCAATGAACATAATATGAAGCAATTTATACAACTTAGCCAGTGGTTAAGGGGAAGCAGAATTTAGATTCCATTTATCTAAAACAAGGTATTGATGTGTGAGCCCTGTTGTTCTTCATTTCAGGCATTTATTGTTAATTGTCAAAGTGGGTATGGGTCGTTAGGTCAACCAAACTTAGGTCGACACTCATTAGGTGGACCACAGAAGGTCGACACTGCCCTTAAGTTGACAAGCATTAGGTCGACATGGCCGTTAGGTCGACATGTACTAGTTCGACAGGTCAAAAGGTCGACATGAGTTTTTTCACTGTTTTTGGTGTCGTTTTCTCCGTAAAGTGACGGGGAACCCAAACTAGTGCACCGTTTCCCCGCGCATGGCGTGCTTCGCTTGCCATGCTTCGGACAAGGTGCCTCGCTCCCCTACCGCTTCACTCGGCACAGGTTACCGTTCCAATTGTAGTCCACATGGATCGTTATGTATGAAAAAATCCAAAAAATGAAGAAGAAAAAAGTGAAAATCTCATGTCGACCTTTTGACCTGTCGACCTAGTACATGTCGACCTAATGGCCATGTCGATATAATGCATGCCGACCTAAGTACTAAGTACTGTAGTACATGCATCTTTTCCAGCTGTGTATATGTCACTTGTGTTTCTGTGTTATAGATTTGTAACATCAAGAATATTTTGATGATATGTTTATGAAATATTTCAGCACTGTTTTTAGTAGTGTACATAAGAGATGTGAAATATTTTGTTGACATTCATTTATCATGTTGACACGGATGAAATGTCAATGTGATTAGAATGCCAACACAATATCCCCGGTGATATATGGTCCCTAGTTCAATGGGTCCAGCCCTCCCCTAATGCCCTAGCCTTTCATCCCGTAGCCTAAACCTTTCCTCCCATAGCCTAACTCTAACCCTCCCCTCCCCTCCCGTAGCCTAACCCTAACCCTCCCCTCCCATAGCCTAACTCTAACCCTCCCGTAGCCTAACGCTAACCCTCCCCTCCCGTAGCCTAAACCTAACCCTCCCCTCCTGTAACCTAACCCTAACCTCACCTCCAGTAGCCTAACCCTAACCCTCTCCTTCTGTAGCCTAACTCTAACCGTCCCCTCCCGTATCCTAACCCTCCCCTCCCGTAGCCTAACCCTAACCCTTCCCTCCTGTGACCTAACCATAACCCTCCCCTCCCATAGCCTAAACCTAACCCTCCCCTGCCGGAGCCTAACCCTAACCCTACCCTCCCGTAGCCTAACTCTGCCCTCCCATGACCTAACCTTAACCTCCCTTCCCGTAGCCTAACCCTCCCCTCCCGTAACCTAACCCTAATTCTCCCCTCCCGTAGTCTAACCCTCCCCTCCCGTAGCCTAACCCTAACCTCTCCTCCGGATACCTAACCCTAACCCTCTGCTGCCAGTCCCTGCAGAATGTCAGCATTTCATATGTTAACATTTCACGTGACATTGTGAAAATGATGACATTCCGCAGATGCCAACATGTTCATTGTCTACATCTCAACAATGTCAACATTTTAAAAATATCGATATTATAACTGCTGACTTTGTGGTGTCGACATTATGACTACATCCTGGATATTTCTTATAACTGCATTCTATAGCATTCATAAGGGTTTCTGATAGACAATTTGAATGTCTGTGTTACTATCTAAAAGGGTGATTCTTCAGAAAGTGAACATAAAGTCCCGTGCATCACAAGCTTTTAATTTTTTTTTCCTTTTAAACTGGTTTGTTAAGAAATTGTTCTCATATGAAAACCTAATTGCTTATTAGCAATGCCTTACCCTATAACTTAAGGGGTGGTCTTCAGTATGCCGGCTGTCGGGATCCCGGCGCACAGTATACCGGCGCCGGAATCCCGACAGGCGGCATACCGGCACTTATTCTCCCTCGTGGGGGTCCACGACCCCCCTGGAGGGAGAATAAAATAGCGTGGCGCGCATAGTGCACCACCATGCCCGCAGCGTGGCGAGCGCAGCGAGCCTGCAAGGGGCTCATTTGCGCTCGCCACACTGTCGGTATGCCGGCGGTCGGGCTCCCGGCGCCGGAATGCTGGTCGCCGGGAGCCTGACCGCCGGCATACCATACTACACCCTAACTTAAGACCCACTTAAATCTTGGTATTTTGGAGAAGTAAGTCATTTGAATTTGTGTAGCTGTCCTGTGCATCACGGAAAATCGCCCTAAAGCAGTCATAAATGGACCAATTGCTCTTCTGTAATGAATGTGTGGGAAATGGATTTTCATATAATTAATTTTTTAGGGCATTAGCTTTGGTGCTCTTTAGGGAAACTTATAGTATAGGCTTATGTGAATAAAAAGAGGTTTCGAAAACATTGTTTTAGTCACCGACTAGCTGCCAGTAATTTCCTAGAGGGTATCCAATCAGAAGCGATACGTTTTTGGCCAATAAAAATGGACTGATATCCGACAGAAATCATGGTATCCAATTAGATTAGAGTCTACTAGCCAAAAACTGCCCCGCAGTCGTGCGATAACACATGGGATCTGGGATAAGCTACTGTTCCCATGTGTTATCGCGGCCCCGGCGGGCACTTATGCCACATAATCCCTGATAAGTGCCGGTATCGGGTGGAGGAGCGCGCTGCATCAGGGCTAATTGTATAGCCCTAATTATATACCTGTTAGTAGCAGTAAATTACCACTGCTAATAGGATACCTCCCATTGTTACCCACTGCTAATAACAGTAATTATTCACATAAATTCTCTTTTCATGTTTCCCATTGCATTTATAAATTAACATTGTGGCATGTTACTATATAAGAGTACTTGTCGCTACTTCATCTACTGTGCTTCAGCTCTTGCTATTAGTAAACTTAACCTGTAAGTGTAGCCCCATTCCTCAGACACAAAAGGACATTTACAGTTATAATTAAAGACATTTCTGAAAACTATTCGCATACAAATAAATAGTTGGATTTGTCCACAGCAACTAATGAGACGTTTGCTCTTATTTCCTAAATTGTACTAGAAATATTACACATTAGAATTTAATTGACACTTTCCTGTATCTAGATTTCGGCTATATCGCTCATTATGTTGTCTGAAAAAGTTTTCATGTATATGTTCTTATTATGAATGGTTATAAAGCGCGTTTGCAGATAGAAATCTTTTTACTGTGCGTTAGATAGAAATAACGTTCACTTGATGTTAGCATTCATGATTATATACCTATTTCATACTAAAGTAATGTACAGTGTTTTTAATGTATATGGACCTATTGCTGAGTTAATTTCATTGGACTTTTCTCTAGGAATTGATGTGCTTGCAGTTGGCGGGCCAATATGCTGCTGCACCTGTGTAGTGTTAAGGTTAGTGTGTTTTTATGATTCTAATTCCATCCATGCCATTCCATTATAAATTCACTAACCTTTCATAATGGAATGCATCATAGCCCTCAACTGGCATTATTTCTTAATCAAACCAATGCCATTGCATTTATCCAAAGCATTTTATTTGCTTGCATATACTGCAATAACTGCAGAAGGTAAACATAAATTGGCTTTAAACAGGAGTGGAGGAGACAACACATACAGTATAAGGCCCAAATACAGTGGTAGGTCTAGATAAGACAAATGTATATAGACTTTATAGAGTATTTTCTCATACTGAATTATAAGTGAAAAGCATTGCTGGCTTGGAAAATAAGGCAGGCATTGGTATAATTGCTCCCGGCGCTTGCACGCTCTGCGGTTCAGAGGAGTGACAGGTGAGGCTGCTGAGCTGTGGATTACAATGCGCCCGAACGAGCCCTTAGAGTTTTACATCTGCAACCTGCTATAGCAACTATAATCACATATACTCCCATGTCCGATTATATGATTTAAGATAAGGCTACACTGGAGATTTTTAGTGCTGGAATTGTGTGAGATTAATAGCACAAGGTAAATCTCAGTAGATACAGTATGTATGGGGATACCACGCATGCATTTTATATACGATCACTGTGTAAAAGTCACATGTGTAGGCCCCAAGGGATCCATTGGTCACGTCTTGCGATTTATATCAAACAGTTAATCTCACAGACTAGACCTGGCTGTTGTAGCCTTGGTGTTATAGGCCATACAATTAAAATAGTAGCCTTATTTATTTTGTACCATTGATACTGAGGTTTCATTAACAAAATATTCCACATGCTTTTTTAGTGCTTTTTTTTAATATAAAATAGCTTCTTAAATCTAATACTAAAATAGTGTTGTGTTGTAAACATCAAAAAGGATTTCATTACAAATTAACCATTTTTTTATAGCAACATGATTACTTTTAAGCTTGCGAATAGCATTCTACACATCAGAAATGCATGACTACTGTATATTAAACGTTAATATAATAGCACCTTGTCCATACACACAATTAATTTCATACTTGCCACTTTTTGTTTCTTTTCCCTCTGGTTTAGGGGAGATGCAGGCAACCTAGGGCCGGATTAAGCCTTAGGGGTGACCGGGGCACTTAAGGCAGTGGGGCCCCGGTGGAAGGGGGGGGGGGTGTATATTACATTGTGCATACCTCCCAATATGACCCATTCCAGTAGGGACAAAGGGGCAGATGTATTAACCTGGAGGAGGCATAAGGAAGTGATAAACCAGTGAAAAGTACAAGGTGATAAACGCACCAGCCAGTCAGCTCTTAACTGTCAATTTGCATATTGGAGCTGATTGGCTTAATACAGGTTAATACATCTGCCCCATTATGCTCTCTACCTGGTCTTCCCTCTTATTATATGATTGGTGTCACCTGTGTTGAAATATTTAATTGATAAGAAAGGCGTTTCAACACAGGTGATTGCAATCATAAATTAAGAGGGAAGTCCAGGTAGAGAGCGTTTTGTCTCTCCTGGAATGGTTCCTGTTGGGAGGTATGGATTGTTTAAATAAAATTTAAATCAATGGTATATATTAGATGTAAACAAATAGTTTACTAATACCTGAGTACTGTTTATAGCTCCACTTAACTGAGAGATAACTCTTTTATAAAGTTTTCTTGTAGTGGAACAAAGACAACTAAAACAACCTTAAAATACACATAGAAAAATAAAATTATCATCTATGCCTATGGTGTCCCATGTAGAATAGCAGCAGCCTCTGTACTACTTACACACTTGGACAGGAATTAGGAGGACACTCTGTGTGTGTCTCTAGACCCAAATGCACTCATTACAGTACATAACAGGTTACAAAGGACCTAGGCAGGGAGGAGGAGAAGCTGGGATCCCTTGGTCTCCTCTGGTCGGGAAGCACCATCGGTAGCTCATAAAACCTGATACTCCTGTGCCTCTGCCTGCTCTGGGTACTGTCTTGCTCACATTCTTGCTGCCTGGTTCAGCTACTGCACAAGATGGAGAGCTAGTGATGTCACTGTGCTCTGGCCAGGGGACACCCTGACAGATGGGGGCCCCCTGGCCGGAAGTATTTTGGATATCGGATTTTTCCAGATTATGGACTGTTTGCATACTATAATAAAATATTTTGGGCTGAGACCTGAGGCTAAACACAGAATGCATTTATATTTCATATACACCTTATACACATAGCCTGAAGGTAATTTTATAGAATGAGCCTGATTTCAATGCAGACGCAGTGTAATGTGTGAAAATATGCTGATGCTCCCACCACCTACAAATGTACTTTGACGCCCATTGGCGGCTTGGTAATAACTGCAACGCAGTACACACACAGCGGTGCTTGCAGTTCCTTCCATAATTGACTGTCTGAGTGACTCTCTAGTCAAGCAGAATTGCTCTGGGAACTGAGATACTGGTGCCATGTTTTCTGCGTACAAGATTGCAGATGTAGGCATAGGCACACCCCGCAAACGGCCACGACATGCCTAAGTTTGTGCCGTCACCAATGTTGCCTCCAACAAAATGGCCTTCTCCTGACAATGATTTGCAATTGATCCCTCACTGTGTGCTTACTTGCAAAAGTAGCTTGGCGCTTTTCGCAGTGCACAAGTATGCATAGCATGAAGGTAATGTTGTACAATGGGGGTAATTCCAAGTTGATCGCAGCAGGAATTTTGTTAGCAGTTGGGCAAAACCATGGCCCTTATTCCGAGTTGTTCGCTCGTTCTTTTCCTTCGCATCGGTGCGATTTTCTGCTAACTGCGCATGCGCAATATTCGCACTGCGGCTGCGCCAAGTAAATTTGCTAAGAAGTTTGGTATTTTACTCACGGCATTACGAGGTTTTTTCTTCATTCTGGTGATCGTAGTGTGATTGACAGGAAGTGGGTGTTTCTGGGCGGAAACTGGCCGTTTTATGGGAGTGTGTGAAAAAACGCTGCAGTTTCTGGGAAAAACGCGGGAGTGGCTGGAGAAACGGGGGAGTGTCTGGGCGAACGCTGGGTGTGTTTGTGATGTCAAACCAGGAACGACAAGCACTGAACTGATCGCACTGGAAGAGTAAGTCTCGAGCTACTCAGAAACTGCAAAGAAAAATCTTTTCGCAATATTGCGAATACTTCGTTCACAATTCTGCTAAGCTAAGATTCACTCCCAGAGGGCGGCGGCTTAGCGTGTGCACTGCTGCGAAAAGCGGCTAGCGAGCGAACAACTCGGAATGAGGGTCCATGTGCACTGCAGGGGAGGCAGATATGACATGTGCAGAGAGAGTTAGATTTGGGTGGGTTATTTTGTTTCTATGCAAGGTAAATACTGGCTGCTTTATTTTACACTGCAAATTAGATTGCAGATTGAACACACCACACCCAAATCTAACTCTCTCTGCACATGTTACATCTGCCTCCCCTGCAGTGCACATGGTTTTGCCCAACTGCTAACAAAATTCCTGCTGTGATCAACTTGGAATTACCCCCCATATTTCTAATAATTTTTTGAATAAAATAAAGTTTGTGTAAATTAAACCATCAGAAAGCAAAGGTGTCACTATCTCATTCGCGCTCAAAAAAAAATTAATTTTGGAATATTTTGGATATCGGATTTTCGGATATTGGAAACTCTTCCTGTAATTAAATGCTCTATTTTCTGTACATGCTCTATATACAGTATCACATCACAGAACTAGAGCGCACCCACAAATATCAACGTACTTGGTGCATACTTGCCTACTCTCCCACAGATTGGGCAAGTCTCCTGGAGGCCACCCACAGGCCACCCACGGCTGCCCAGTTCCTGGAGTGAAGTGGGCAGCCTGGGAGGTTGATGATGTGATTTGCACTAAATCACTTAATTGTTGCTCTGCCCCTTTCTTCGCAATGCAGGTAACTGCGGCACTGTATAGCAAGGGGTTGGGCCACAATGATGTGAGCAACAAGTCACCCCCGCCACACTCTCCAAAAGTCAGCAACTCTGACCTGGTACCAGACAAGGCAAATCTTAAACTAGGGACTGTACCTTGAAACTAGGGACATTTGACAAGTATGGTAGACTTTTTACAGGTAGAAAGATGTGGACATATGTTATGACACTTTGTTGTACTATAAAAGTTTTATTCCTCCATCTTAAACATTTTCACACCAGAGGCAAAACACACCAATATTGCCACTCTCATGATTTACATACATTCAAGTATTAATTAATTAATAATGCATCTTGTACAAAGTCAGAGCATGGGAAAACCTGGGAGCTATACACTGTATAATTTAGGAGTATACTGTAGATAAAAGCAAAGATCCAGAGCCATAATACTTTATGGGCAACTGGTTCAACGTTATTAAGTCTGTGCGCTCTTGGGATGAGATACAGATTTTTGTATCTCAGGGTAGAAGAGTGTTCAGCACTGAAAGAGAATCTATTGGACTGAAATTTAAAGTATTCTAGTGCAATCTAATAGATCTGCAGGAAATCATTTATGGCTGCTGTTTACTGAGAAAACAACAAAATAAAACAACCGGGCAGAGACTGGCAGTGACAGAGTCCTGTTTAGGAGAAGCCTTAGCGAAAAGTGGGTCTGATTCATGTTTGTACGCAAATGCAATTCTCTAAGCTGCGGAGCTGCTAATGTTAGCAACTGAGGCAAACAGATGCCCACCGGACTCATCACAAGCTCAGTCGCAACTGTGTACACATTACGCAATTACGGAGAACATTGAAGCTAACGATTGGTCTATGGCCACAGCTGTAACATCTTAGATGCAATGTGTTTGCACGTAAGATCATGCAGCCACCAGAGATGCACACCTCAAAAACGGCCATGACACGCCTGCGTTTTCACAACCACTTTTCTTACTCTACCCGTTAACACCTCCAAATGGCCATTTTGCTGTCAATTGTTCTTCGACAAAGTTCTCAGGGCAGGATGTACCAACCTCTGGCGGTACAACCCGCCACACATCGCATCTATACTAATCACTACATATGTACTAACCTATGTGATTAGCATTGCAAAGGGCATCTCTCCCGATAAGAGCTGCCCTGGACTTCCTGGTTTATGACCCAGGCATTGGCGTTTCTATAATGGGTGAGGTGTGTGCGGTGCACACGGGCTCCTGAGTGCCGGAAGGGGGAGGGGGGGGGGGGCACACCGCACACACTGCACCCATTTCTCCTATACTTACCTTTCCAGAGTCCATCGCTGACCGTGTGTGGGCCCCCTCCTCTCCCATACCTGTTGTGCCGCTGCTAGCGCACTGACCACTAGAGACTCTGGCACAGTGCCAGAGTCTACAGCACATGCGCAGGACTCTGAAAAATGGCGCGGCGGCCATTTTCGGAGTCCTGTGCATGCGCTGTAGACTCTGGCACTGTGCCAGAGTCTACAGCGCTCAGAGCGTTAGCAGCGGCGCGACGGCTACGGGAGAGGAGGGGACCCACATACGAAGTCTGCATATGGGTCCTCTCCTCTCTAGAGACGCCCCTGGACCCAGGAGCACCTCGGCGCATGAGCAGAGTGACGCAGAGGTCATGGGAGATGCTGGGAGGGATCCAATCGCATCACTCTGACATCACCAATGTCGAAAGAAGCCCATAGGCTTCTATAGTGTAACGCCAACATTTGCTGGCGTAACCGTCTGCATCGGAAAGCCGACATATGGGTTTTAGTACATTTGGGAATTGCAATAAAACACTGAAAACAGGGTTTTTATTGCATTTCCCGCAACTACAGTACATCCCGTCCTCAGTGTGAGCAGGAAGGCAGCAGCACCCTCGCACATGCTCATTGCGATTACAGCACATGTGCAGTTTGCCAATAGTCACTTTGTTACATGATAATCTGCCATTGCATACAAACATGACTTAGGCCCAGTGTCCCTGGCAGGATCTTCTTTTTAGTATATGTTGAAAAGCACTAATAGGAAGGCCTTATCGCCCTTCAATAAATAAAAGCCTAAACACTAGAAAGACATGTAAGCACATAAAGACCTAACACAATATTTTTCTCAACAACTAGTGAATCTTGGGAAATTTGTCAAAGAGTATTTTATTTTAAATTATATCTTTTTTTTTAAATTGCTTGGCCATGAATAGGATACCAATAACAATGCACTACTGAGACATTTGAAAATATGTATCACAGCTTGGAGAGATAATAATGTGCACAGCGATAAAGTTCCAACCAAATCAGCTCCCAATTGTCATCTTTCAAACACAGCCTGCAAACTTATGGTGGGTACCAAGGGCACACGAATGTTTTGTGGTTGGGGGGGACATAGTAAAATATACATTTTGGTGCCTCCCCCTCCACCTCACCCCCCAAGCGCCAGATTCAGCTGCATGTACAGCTGACAGCGGGGGTCATTAACACTGGGCGATATTGTAAGCAATATCGCTCAGGAGGGTAAAAAATAATGAGTTATATTATTTACAAAATTGCCTAGTGTGTATGCACCATAATAGTTAGGAGATGATTTTTTGGTACTTTGTCTCTCTCTCCACAATATCTCTATCCAAACTTTGAAACATATGACCCTGAATCATCCCTCAAAGGTATGAAGGCAGAACGGATTGGTATTGAAATACCGGTGGTCAGAATCACATCGGACAGATTCCCGACAGCGGAATCCTGGCGCTCACGGTGTCTGGATTATGCTAAATTGAACTAAGCTATTGGGGCATATATAAAAGGGTCTGAGTCTGCCAGGTGCAGGATACGGACCGTTTCTGAAGGCAAAACCGTGCTTGTAAATGATTGCTTCTTTAAAAAAAAGACGAGAATGTCCGGCATCCCGCACTTCCGACAAACTCGGACCCTAATACATATGCCCCATTATGTATGTCCTGAAATGACTAAAAAACGTTAATGGAAATAATTTGTGAGAAACAAAAAAAGACAACACAACACTGATTTAGCTTAATAATCTATCCCATAAGAAACTTTCACATATTTACAGTATATAGATGTTGGTTATGTTTTTTATTCATAGTTTTAGATTTTAGACTTAGGGGTCTATTTATCAAACATTGTGACATTGCAGCGATTACCTTTATCTTGTATCGCTGCTTACCGCAGTGGTACAAGATGTATCACTGCAATTTAACAATGTGAAACCCAGCGGGGAATTCCTGCGAAAACTCTCCAGAGTTTCTCTCTTTTAAACTTCCACTTCAGCATTATTATCAATTATCCTGTGTCACATTTAATTTTAGCCAGTAATGCCATGCATACCCAGTAAGTGCTTTAACGTAACTGGCCAATGGAAGGAAGACATGCACCAGTGGGGGAGGAGCATCAGCCTGCATGGGAGTGGAGGACAAGTAAACCATCCTCAGATGGTGTTGGGGGGTTTTCAATTCATAAACATACGTATAATACAGTTTGGTAATTTGCAAATGCACAACAGGTAATCAAAGGGACCACAAGAGAAATCAATGAGTTCACTGTAGTAACCCTTTTGATAAATAACAGAAAGCAGTGATAACCCCTTTTACTGTCAAAATCAATGGAAAAGGAAAGTTATCTCTACTTGATAAATAAACCCCTGAGTTCTCCAAGTATATTATAAACAAACACAACAGTTGTCTAATAGTTCCACCTTATAGTTTAAAGTTAGAGCACATTAAATAAGTATATTCATTCAGCCATACCCTTACGCTTTTGACCAGGATCCTGCCATAGAACAATGATTGGATGACTAAATACAGATGAATTTCATATACCAAAAAAACCTGAAAATTAAAAATATAAAGTAGTGAAAAAGAGTAATTTTCTTTAGTCCCTTACATATAGGGGTTATTCAGAGATGACCACAGATCGCTGCATACGCAGCCAGATCTGCGTTCATCTCTGCACATGCTGGGGGCCGCCCAGCATGTGTGAGGCCGCCTCCCGATACATCAAAACTAAGGTTGACTCCTGGCCAGGCTGCGCTGTCAGGCAGTCAGCGGGTAACTTTTTATTGATGCGGCTGCATGTGATGTCACACAGCTGCCACCGACCTGCCCCAGTTTTCCCGGCGCGGCCCCCGCAATGCCATAACTCCGCCGCCTCAAAACCCACCGCTGTCAATCACATTGTGGTCACATCCATCGGGGATGCAACCGCAGTGTGTGTGGCCGGGCAGCCTCTGTGCGGCCGCTGCACATTCCCCATAGTCCAGTATTGAACTTCCCAAGGCAGACACTATCCTAACTACATAGCAACAAAATACAGTTACTGTATTTGTTAAAAATATAATGATGGTTGTGGGTAATTAGTAATTAAGTCTTGGATATTTGTGTTATGTTAATTGCATAAATTCTTAATTAGACAGTCCTAACTAGTATTGATTATGTTTTCTTGTTTCTTCACTTATGCGTAAGTACAGTTATTATTTCTTAACATTAATACCTTTATACAATACAGTTGTTATCGCTAATGTCAGTTCACTAGTGCCTATCACTATAAACCTAGACAACAATATCTATTTTGTTTTTTAACATACATAAAGGAATTCACAAGCATTATATCACTAATGGGCAAATTAAATATAACCATATTATCATTACTAACTCTGATCATCCATCTACACCAGGCCTGGCCAACCTGTGGCTCTCCAGCTGTTGTGAAACTACACATCCCAGCTTGCTCTACCACAGTTTTAGCATTCCCTAATAGCAAAACTGTGGCAAAGCATGCTGGGAATTGTAGTTTTACAACAGCTGGAGAGCCACAGGTTGGCCAGGCCTGATCTACACTAAGCAATTTACAATACATGACTTGCAGTTTGTGTTGCATGACTATTTTACAACTAGCAGAAAAGAATAATCACTGTATTTATGTATTATGCATATATGCCGGTGTGGATATACAGTATTGTGGTGGTGTAAAGGTAGTGATAATTGAACCCTGAATGTTTTTATTTGTCATAAGGCACAATACCAGCCAGGGGTGTATCTAGGGGTCCGAGCACCCCTGGCGAAGTATGTAGCATATGTAAACCCATGACGCCAATATCGGAATCCCGAAATGGGCCTGGACAATGACGTCGGAATCCCGACCATCAGGATCCTGATCGCCGAGACAGTGGGGCGGGTTACTACTACACTGGGGATGGTGGGGGATTAGGTTTAGGCAAACCCCAGGGAACTTAGGGTGTGGCTGGGGGGGTTGTTACGGTTAGGCACCACCAGGGGGCGGGGGTAGGGTTTAGGCTGAGGGAGAGACAGTTAGGGTTTTAGGTGGGGGAGTTAGGTTTAGGCACCACCTGGGGGGGGGCTCAGGGTAAGGCTGCAGTGGGTAGGGGTATTAGGATTAGGCACCTAAAAGTTGGGGTTAGGGTAGGGTAGCGTTACAGTACTTATCAGCACTTGTCAGGATGCCGCTGTCGGTCTCCTGACTGCCGACAGCCGTCATTTTATACCCAACCCGTTATGACTTCTCTGTATGGGGGACACAGCTATGGAAAGCTCCACAATGCAAATGCTGGAAATGTACAATGCATATCTGCAGGTCTGTGGCTTACCCCAGTGTCTTTCCACTAAGCCTCTGATAGTGTTGGCAGACTTGGATGATTGGAAGTAGCTGGCATTGATCCCAAATCTTTCAGCTGCAGAAAAAGTTGTAAATGGACAGCGTGTAGTCATGTGTGCTATCTCTGCGGTCAGGGCCGGATTAAGCCTTAGGGGGTGCCCGGTGCACTTAAGACAAGGAGGCCCCCGATGGAAGGTGGGGAGTGTATTTTAGATTGTGCATAACCCCCAACATGACCCATTCCAAGAGGGACAAAATGCTCTCTACCTGGACTTCCTTCTTAATATATGATTGGTGTCACCTGTGTTGAACTATTTAATAGATAAGAAAGGTGTTTCAACACAGGTGATTGCAATCATAAATTAATATAGCATGTTATCCCTCTAGGACTGGGTCATGGTGGGAGCGAGGTATGGATTGTGTATATTAAATTTAATCCAATGGGGTATATTAGATTTAAACTAATAGTTGAATAATGCCTGGTTACTGTTTATAGCTCCACCTAATTGAGAGACAACTATTTTACAAAGTTTTCTTGTAGTGAAACAAAGACAACTTAAACAACCTTAGAATACACATAAAAAAAAATCTATAATTTATCTTGTTTATGCAAGAATAGCAGCAGCCATTGTACTACTTACACGCTGGTACAAGACTCAGGAGGACTCTGCATGTGTGTGTCTCTCTCTCTCTAGACCCTCATTAGATAACAGGTTACATAGGACCCAGACACCCAGGCAAGGAGGAGGAGAAGATGGGATCCCTGTGTCACTTACAGCTCTCTCCCCCCTCCTATCTCTCCTCTAGCTCAATCGGTATGTCATAAAACCTGATACTCTGCATGCAATGCAAACTGCCCTGCTCGCATTCTATACTGCCCTGCTCGCATTCTGGCTGTCTGGCTCTGCTACTGCATGAGAGGGAAAGCTAGTGGTGTCGGTGTGCTCTGGCTGGGGGGCCCCCTAACAAAGGGGGGCCCCGGGTACTGTATGTCCTGTGACCCCCTCTTAATCTGGCTATGTCTGTGGTGCCTTTTCAGGGTAGTTGCTAAATCCTAGTTGGCTAAAGGACATTTCATGCCCAGGGGGAGGAGCAAGACCGGGGGCTTGCAGTTTCACTATCCACGCCACCACTGGTTGCCTTTAGTAACCAGGTGGCGTGCAAAGCAAATCACCGTGCCCGAAGCATGGCGAGTAAAGCGAACCCGCAAGGGTCTGCTTGGGTCCCTTCTTCCTACCTTGCTCCTCCCCCTCTCCTGCCCTGTCACGTGACAGGTCCTTTAGCCAACTTGAATTTAGACCTAACCGCCTTCTCAGTGCCCTCAGCTGCTAAGGATGGATGCCTGCTGACAGCAAGGAATATCCCAGGGGAAGAGGCAGAGCAGGTGGGCTGCAGGCAGGGAGCTCCGGAGTACATCCGTAGCAGCAGGCTGCTCACAGGCTCCGGGAGAGAGGTGGAAGCATGGCATTCTGCAGAGATCCTCATCAGGCTGCATGGAGAGCGAGGAGCCCTAGAGCCAGACGCAGGCACACTTCCTATCCGGCTCCGCACTGCACTACAATCAAGAACTCTAAATAAACTACAGTTCCCAGCAGCCCTTGCTGCTGTGAGCTCCCCGCAGCAAGGGCTGCTGGGAGCTGTAGTTTATTTAGAGTTTATACAGTGTAGTGCGGCAGAGCGGTGCCAGATACTGGCGCCAGTAAAGTGGTTGCTGCTGCTGCCTTCTGCTTGTTGCCAGGCATCATCGTGAGTGCTGCACTGCCAAGGGAGACACAGGTGCTGCCACTACAAGGTGAATCTACCCCATGGCCGCGGGTGACACCGCCGGACGGCACTCATCTTCGGCTGGCGCCCCTGGCGAGTGCCATCCTGGCCAATGGGTAGATATGCCTCTGATACCAGCTTGAAGCAGGGAGTAGAGTTGTAGTCACTACTTTGATAGGTAGGTAGGATGCAGATCACACCTTCCTGCAATGCCTGCAAGAGTGAAATAATACACGTAATAGCTATAAGTACAATTGGCTGAAACAGTATGGGGCACAATGGGTGACAGGCCAGTACTATTACCCTATTGGAGGATATCTAACTCATGACAGAAGAAGGGTAACCAAAAAGTCACTATGTCATGTAGGCATTTCATAACCCTTAGAAAATAAGATATCATATGCTTAAAGTGCAATGGAAAAGCCTTGGATTATTTGTATAATTATATAAATATATAAGCTCTTCATGTTTAAGGCATTATCTAATGCTCCAATAGCATCTCTTTCCCCCTGAGCTAGGTAAGGTGGCAGGATACAGTCAATTTACCGACTGTCGGGATTCCGGCGTTTAGGAGACCGACCCAGAATTCCGACAGTCGGTGATTTACCGACAACTGGAATCCCAACCACTACTGGGTATTCCCACTCGGTTGGTGGGTCCATGCCACCAACCGAGTGGGAATAGAACCTATGGCGAGCGAAGTGAGCCACAGGGCCCGACATGTTGTGAGCGCAGCGACAGGGCCGGCCTGCCCGTTACGCGGAGTACGCGTACGAGTAAGGCGCCACAGTGAGGAAGGCGCCGGCAGCCTGCACCACGCACGCGCCGTCACGCTGCACTCTGCTGAAGCTGCTGTCTCCTGCCTGGGTGCCCGGACGCGCTGTCAGTGGCTTTCTCGGCCGCCCTCCCGCCTGCGCTGTCAGTGTCTCTCTTCCCCGCCCGCCCGCACTGTCAGTGGCTCTCCCCCCGCCCGCACTGTCAGTGGCTCTCCCCCCCCTACCCGCCTGTGCTGTCAGTGGCTCTCCCCCCCCCCCCCGCCCGCGCTGTCAGTGGCTCTCCTCCCCCACCCGCCCACGCTGTCAGTGGCTCTCCCCCCCCTGCCTGAGCCTGAGGAGAAGCTGCTGCTGCAGTGCTATGCCCCCCTCCCTCCCGAGCTGTCTTCCTACGGGCGTTGGGTGGGCTGCCTGCAGCTTGAACCAGAGCATAATGAAAAGGCTGCCGGCATGCTGACCCTGGGCGCCGCCGCAAGCACCAAGAGACCTGCGCAACGGTGAGTACATCTGCCCTGTGACCCCAGCGGCATGTGTGTCCGCGCACTTCAGCAGGCTGTGTGGGGTGGTGGATGGGCTTACTGTAGGGGGTTCCAGCGTCGCTGTCTGCGGTGGACGACTGAGGGGCTGAGGTGTGTATAACGTGCTCTACCTGGCGCAATGTGTATAACGTGCTCTACCTGGCGCAATGTGTATAACGTGCTCTACCTGGCGCATTGTGTATAACGTGCTCTACCTGGCGCAATGTGTATAACGTGCTCTACCTGGCGCAATGTGTATAACGTGCTCTACCTGGCGCACTGTGTATAACGTGCTCTACCTGGCGCAATGTGTATAACGTGCTCTACCTGGCACAATGTGTATAACGTGCTCTACCTGGAGCTCTGTGTATAACGTGCTCTACCTGGCGCATTGTGTATAACGTGCTCTACCTGGCGCAATGTGTATAACGTGCTCTACCTGGCACAATGTGTATAACGTGCTCTACCTGGCGCAATGTGTATAACGTGTTCTACCTGGCGCAATGTGTATAACGTGCTCTTCCTGGCGCAGTGTGTATAACGTGCTCTACCTGGCGCAATGTGTATAACGTGCTCTACCTGGCGCATTGTGTATAACGTGCTCTACCTGGCGCAATGTGTATAGCGTGCTCTACCTGGCGCAATGTGTATAACGTGCTCTACCTGGTGCACTGTGTATAACGTGCTCTACCTGGCGCTCTGTGTATAACGTGCTTTACCTGGCGCACTGTGTATAACGTGCTTTACCTGGCGCACTGTGTATAACGTGCTGTACCTGGTGCAATGTGTATAACGTGCTCTACCTGGCGCATTGTGTATAACGTGCTCTATCTGGCGCAATGTGTTTATGAAGTTCTACTTGGTGCAAGGTGTATAAGCGGCACTACTGTGTGGTGTAATGTGAATTGGCACTATTATGTGGTCACGCCCCTTCCTCACAAAGCCACGCCTCAATTTTTTTCAGCGCGCCTACGGCACGCACTGTCTATTCTTTGCTGTCTAGGAAGTGGAGCACCTACTCACTTTCTGCCAAAGGGCACTAAAAAGTCTAGTTACAGCTCTGGGGCAGAGTGTCCTACATGCTACACAGCCCAGCAGCATTGTCACCCACCCTTCTCCCCTTGCAACACTTTTGTACTGTCCAAATCAAGTCTGTATTTTTATATTTTAATCATTAATAAGATAAATAAGAACCTTCATTCCGATGGGACCCAGAAAAGGACAGGTAGGACCCCAATTTTTAAAAGTGAGGGGTCCCTGGGACCCACTTTTTTGGGGGGCTCAGCACGATCACTGCTCCCTGTCACCCCAGACTTCCCTGTCACCCACTATCTCCCTGTCACCCCAGCCTCCTCAGTCAACCACTATCTCCATCACCTTTGCCACCCAGTCACGCACTTTCTCCCTGTCATCGACAATCTTCCTGTACCCCTGGGGAAACTATTGTGTGGCCACGCCCATTCCTTGTGAAACCACACCTCTTTTAAAATTTGATCCCATCAAGGGGCGCTAAATTCGCTTACCAAATTTTTTTTAACTTGGGCCGGCCCTGCGCAGCGAGTCCAGCAGATGGAGTGTTTTGTCACTTTTCTGCCACAAACAAGCTCTAGTTAGTGTACTGCGTCCCCTTGCATGGCTCGCTTCACTCGCAATGCTTTGGGCAAGGTGCCTCGCTCCGTATGAAAAAGTATGAAAATGTTGAAAAATAAATAAATAAAAAAACTTGTGTCTACCATATGTGTGGCGGCCTTTTGACCCTGTCGACCTTTTAACCCTGTCAACCTGTTGAACTGTCTACCTTTTACATGTCAACCTTTTGACCCTGACGATCCAATGCAACTTTTTAGTAACTCTGGGCTAAATTTGCTAAGCTGCAGTGTTGGTGTAATTTAGAAACCGCCGCCCATTGATAGAATTTACTAAGAATCTGCCATCAATTAATAGCATGGACTAAGCAGTGGTTTTGGTGTTCAAACTGAATCCGCCATCGATTCCCAGTGGTTTCTAAATGACAATCTGCTGTGGCGTGTTCTATTTGGCTGTGGTCAGTGTCAGACTGGGGCATGAAGGGCCCACCGAAGAATGCGGCGGGAGGGGCCAAATTTAGGGGTGTGGCCAGTCTCCAGAAGGGGTGTGGCCAGCCGTTACATTGGATTGCCTAACCATTAGTGAGTGCATGGGCTGGGCCCCTTGACAAATATATAAATACTGCTAGTGCGCGCATGATAATGTACCAGATAAATACATCATAGTCCTGTGCAGTATAAGGTAACATATGTATAATGTATAATTCAAGAACACAGTCTGGATCCTGATCACTAGAGGAGGGGGCCCACCGGTGGTTTCCCCTGTACCCCAGAGGGCCAGTCCGGCCCTGGATGTGGTTTTCATTGAAACCACTGCAGATTAGTAACTATTCTACTCATATTCATTTACTTATACTACTTTATTTGTTATAGAAAGCACTATTCACCTGACATAGAAACAGACCATAGTGGAGTAGAAGCTATTTTATTCACGTTCATTTAATGGTGCTTATACATAAATAACATTCACCTGACATCATAGAAACAGACAGCTGGCTGCTTCACTTTACGTTTTACTTTTTACTGTGGGTTTGTGGGGTGTTTAAGTGGAGAAGGAGAAAGTTGTAGGAATGTATAATGAGAGTATAATGAGAAAGATATACAGTAAAGTGATTGCGGATTGTAGAATTTTTTTATATTAATAAGTTGACTTGTTTCTTGTTCTGTATTTGTCTTTTTGAGGTGTGTTTTTCATACAGTCTTCTTGTTTTTCTTTTATTTAAAGTGCTGTGTGTGATTGTTTTCTTTGTGTGAGTGTAGTGTGTTTGTAGGTTTTTTTTTGTTTTATATTTTTGTTTGTTTCTGTACTTCTGTACAGTCAATTTTTGCCTGTCATATCAATTTACCTGCTGTTTCAGCAAACATGCCGGTCTGATACCCCTTTTCCACTGACATGAAAATCCGGGGGTTTTGCACATGAACGCGCACCATACCGGGATTTTTGTTAGTGGAAATGGCTCTATCCAGGTCTAGTCATCCGGGAATATGGGGTGGACACAAGCAGGTCTCCTGCATAAATATTACCTGTGACCAAGCCTTCTTAGCGCCATTGGTTGTAGTTATTGGGATTACTAAAACTATGCTTTCAAAAATCTGCTTTATTAAAAAGCCATGGCCTGCCTAGCTGCACGTATGCATGTGACCCGTGCACAGCTTAACCTGCTGGGCAGCTATAGATTCACTGTTAGTGTCAGCAAGTTGATGGACAAAATAGATACTTGTTCCCCAAGCCCGCCAGCTGCTGCTAGGTGGCAAATCTATTCCCTATTCTAGAACAAAGAAAGTTTGAAGATGACAGATTCCTGCAAACTACTGTTAGTTTCCAGCCCCCATTTAAAATAAGAGGTATCAAACTATAAAATGTTTTTTTTTTTACTCTATCTGATTTTCTGCCAAACTGGTTTGGGAATCATTTTATACAATATAAATAGTGAGTGTAGTATAACTTGGCTTCATGAGAATGTCGACAGGGTCGAACTGTGGACAGAAAGAATGTCAGCATGCTCAGCATGTGGACAGTGACTATGATGACATTCATGTCTACCCAGATGATATGTCGACATTTTGAACTGTTGACAAACTATCTCTGGTAGTCTAGTGGCCTCTTTCCTTCTTCTGATGGCTTGAGCGTCTTCTTCCAGATCCCATCGGTGCTGTGAGAGTCACTTCCGGCGCGGATCTGTGAATCTTTAGCATTCTAGTGAGTACATCTCCCTCTAACCCTATTTCCTAGCCCTCAACCCCCCCCCCTCCCCTCCATGTAGCCTAACCCTCCAGCGGCGCCTATCCCTAGTCGTCATCATCCTCAGAATGTTGACATTTCACAAGGTGACATATCAGATGTCGACAGTTTGAGGAAAGCTGACCTAGTGCCATGGTTTGAACCATGTCAACATTCTAATGTATCTGTTGACAATTTGACCAGATACCATAATGAATGTACATAGTTCTGTAACCGCCTATAATGTTTCCTGAGATTCGACAAAAATGAATGCTAAAAATGTTTATGTACGCTATAAAGTTTGTAATATTGGTGCTAAATTATGAGGCTCAGGGAAAAATTAGCGCTGAATCCCAGGTGCTACCAAGGGTATTAGCATAAGCATCTGAGAGTACATTAGTGTTAAGGGGGTCATTCCGAGTTGATAGCAGCTGCCGATTTTCGCAGCGCAGCGATCAGGTAAAAAATTTGCAAAACTGTGCATGTGTATGCGCCGCAATCTGCGTCGTATGGGCACAAAGAGCATCGCTGCTGTGCACTGGATATAGCGAAGATTCCATTTGCACAGCCGATCGCAAGGAGATTGACAGGAAGAGGGCATTTATGGGTGTCAATTGACCATTCTCTGGGAGTGTTTGGGAAAACGCAGGTGTGTCCAGGCGTTTGCAGGGTGGGTATCTGACGTCAATTCCGGGACCTTCGTCGCTGCAATCATCGCACAGAATAAGTAACTACAGGCTGGTCTTGTTTTGCACAAAATGTTTTTGTACCACTCGGCTGCACAGGCGTTCGCACATTTGCAAAGCGAAAATACACTCCCCCGTGGCTAGCAAGCGCTCAACTCGGAATGACCCCCTTAATCACAAGCAGTACCAAGACTAAAGCAATTGTTTGTCTTGGTTCATGTTCTGTTGGGCAAGATATTTTTCAATGCACACCAAACTTCTAGTTCCATATCAGAAACTCCTTAAGAAATAGCCGTTGATTACCACAAAAATCACTCAAACAACACAAAAGTCTTTGCACCAAGTTAACTAACAAGAATATAAGCAACTGGAAGTCTGTATATTATGACAACCAATAATACTTTTTTCTTTAGTGTTCTTTTTCCCTTTTAAGAACATTACTAATACATGATACTCCGGGCAGGGACGTGCGGTGAGCTAAAAGGCTAAGGAGGCACTAGCTAGCACAAGAGCCAGATTTACATACAAAATATGAGCCAAAGGGTACATCTGGGCATTATACACAGGTGCAACACTATAAACTCCTGGAAATTTGGTGAGTTTTGATCAGAGATGTGCGGAAAAGATAAGCAGGTGAGGCACTGCCTCACCTGCCATAGACTTTTTACTCCAGAGTTTTGGCTATAAAAATGAATAGAAAAATGCAAAGAAGATATTTCAAACATTCTTTATATTTTTTATATACTTTATACAATCAAAACTCTGGTACAAACGTAAGTATGACAGGAAAGGCTCTGCCTCACCTGCCTCACCCCACCGCACGTCACTAATTTACAGCCCTTTAAAAGAGGTTTTGTATGGTAGTATCAATATAATGCTAAATGTTAGGCTTCCCCAGTTATTTTTATTGAGATTATACTAGAGTGCTTTTTTGGTTTGAGGGCCACATTGGGAAAGTGTACAAATTTAAAGGGGCCACTATGATGTGTAATTTGCATAATAAATCGAAATATGTAGATATTAGTATAGAAAGTGGACATGCAGTAAAGCAATACCTCTCAACATTGGGGGTCATTCCGACCCATTCGCTCGCTGTGTTTTAACGCAGCAGAGCGAACGGGTCCCTGCTGCGCATGCGCATGCGCCGGCGCCGTAGTGTGCCTGCGCATGCGAGACGGCCGAAGACCGTAGCAGGACAGCGATCACCTCTGCCTGATTGACAGGCAGAGGCGATTGATGGGCGGGAGGGGGCAAAACGGCGGCGTTTGGCCGCCATTTCATAGGTGTGGTCCGGCCAACTCAGGTGTGACCGGACCGAACGGGGGGCGGGCCGCAGCGGCTGCGTGACGTCATACCCAGCCGCTGCGGGCCAGGGAGCGAGGAGTAGCTCCCGGCCAGCACGCTAAAGCTGCGCTGGCCGGGAGTTACTCCTGAAGTGCAAAGGCATCGCTGCTGTGCGATGCCTTTGCACTTCTGCGAGGGGGGCCGGACTGACATGCGGGGCGAACTAGCCCCGTGCTGGGCGTCCCTCCGCATGTCAGGAAAGACGATCGTAGCTGTGCTAAATTTAGCACAGCTACGATCAACTCGGAATGACCCCCATTGTTCAGTGTGTGATTATGTCTCAATTGACAGCCTAGCCTTCTCAGTAAACTGTCATTCTGGCAGTAAATTAGAGTGCAGTTGATTCATTCTGGTCCACTGCCAGTCTGTTCTAACTCATTCCCCATTCCACAGCCACAGTGGAACGGATATAGGTGGTCATTCCGAGTTATTAGCTAGCTGCATTCATTCGCTGTGCAGCGGTGAGGCTAAAAAACGGCACTTCTGCGCAACGTACTATTACAACGAATGATGTAGTTTCACACAGGGTCTAGCGAAGCTTTTCAGTCACACTGCTGGCAGCAGAGTGATTGACATGAAGTGGGCGTTTCTGGGTGTCAACTAACCGTTTTCAGAAAGTGTTCGAAAAAATGCAGGCGTGACAGTAAAAATGCAGGCATAGCTGGGTGAACGCAGGGCATGTTTGTGACGTCAAAACAAGAATTGAACAGTCTGAAGTGATCGCAAGCGCTGAGTAGGTTGTGTGCTACTCTAAAACTGCGCAAAAAAAACTTTGTCGCCGCTATGCGATCCTTTCGGTCGCACTTCTGCTAAGCCAAAATACACTCCCAGTGGGAGGCGGCATAGCGTTTGCTCACTCGCAGTTTTTAGCAGCCGTGCAAACAACTCGGAATGACCACCATAGGGGGTAATTCAGAGGTGATCGTAGCAGCAAATTTGTTAGCAGTTGGGTAAAACCATGGGGGTCATTCCGAGTTGTTCGCTCGTTACTTTTTTGTCGCAATGGAGCGATTAGTCGCTAATGCGCATGCACAATGTCCGCAGTGCGACTGCGCCAAGTAAATTTGCTATGCAGTTAGGTATTTTACTCACGGCATTTCGAGGTTTTTTCTTCGTTCTGGTGATCGTAATGTGATTGACAGGAAGTGGGTGTTTCTGGGCGGAAACTGGCCGTTTTATGGGTGTGTGCAAAAAAACGCTGCCGTTTCTGGGAAAAACGCGGGAGTGGCTGGAGAAACAGAGGAGTGTCTGGCCGAACGCTGGGTGTGTTTGTGACGTCAAACCAGGAACGAAACTGACTGAACTGATCGCAGTTGCCGAGTAAGTGTGGAGCTACTCAGAAACTGCTAAGAAGTGTCTATTCGCAATTTTGCTAATCTTTCGTTCGCAATTTTGATAAGCTAAGATTCACTCCCAGTAGGCGGCGGCTTAGCGTGTGCAAAGCTGCTAAAAGCAGCTTGCGAGCGAACAACTCGGAATGAGGGCCCATGTGCACTGCAGGGGTGGCAGATATAACATTTGCAGGGAGAGTTAGATTTGGGTGGGTTATTTTGTTTCTGTGCAGGGTACATACTGGCTGCTTTATTTTTACACTGCAATTTAGATTTAAGTTTGAACACACCACACCCAAATGTAACTCTCTCTGCACATGTTATATCTGCCCACCCTGCAGTGCACATGGGGAGTCATTCCGACCTGATCGGTGCTGTGCGTTTTCGCACAGCAGCCGATCAGGTCAGAACTGCGCATGCGGCTCCGGCGCATGCCAGACAGCCGACGTCTGTCGTAGCCCAGCAATCGCCTCTGCCTGATTGACAGGCAGAGGCGTTCGCTGGGCTGGAGGGGGTTTTGTGGGTGCAGTCCGGCCAACGCAGGCGTGGCCGGATTGTGCGGGGGGCGGGCCGCAGCGGCTGCACAACGTCACACGCAGCTGCTGCGACCCAGCCAGCAACAACTAACTCCCCACCAGCCGCAGGAGCTGCACTGGCCGGGAGTTACTCTACAACATGGGTCTTCATCCTGTGGCCCTCCAGCTGCTGTGAAACTACACATCCCAGCATGCCCTGCCACAGTTTTGCTATTAAGGTATGCTAAAACTGAGGCAGGGCATGCTGGGATGTGTAGTTCCACAGCAGCTGGAGGGTCGCAGGTTGAAGACCCATACTCTACAAGTACAAAAGCTTAGCCGCTGTGCGATGCTTTTCTACTTGTGCAAGGGCTGGGGGGGCAGCCTGACATACAGGGCGGACTAGCCCTGTGCTGGGCGTCCCCCCCTCCCCCCATTTCAACCGCATGGCATGTCAGGGAAGATGATCGTAGCTGTGCTAAATTTAGCACAGCTGCGATCAGGTCGGAATGACCCTTATGGTTTTGCCCGACTGCTAACAAATTTGCTGCTGCGATCAACTCTGAATTAGGCCCATAGAGGGAGCAGACATACTACTACTGTATTCTGTTCATACATTTCAGGTTCCCGTGTACCTGCCCTGTTCCCTGCCACAAATTAAAGTGGCCTTCCTTGGCAGACAATCCCGTTTTGTGTATCAGTGTCTTAAAATATCTCGGACTGTATTATGTGTATTTTAAATACTGACTTGCGCTCGGGCAACGTATCTATAACTCTGCTTAGAATATATGATTTCATTATTATCAATCATTGTATTTCTGCTTTTATTAGTAAACATTAGAGCCATAGCGTTACTTTACATTAAACTGTTAAAACATTGGGAGGAACATTGCTGTAAGGGCTACAAAGGACAGACATAAAATTACCTCAAGGGGGGTCATTCCGAGTTGTTCGCTCGCAAGCTGCTTTTAGCAGATTTGCTCACGCTAAGCCGCCGCCTACTGGGAGTGAATCTTTGCTTCTTAAAATTGCGAACGACGTATTCGCAATATTGCGATTACACCTCTCTTAGCAATTTCTGAGTAGCTCCAGACTTACTCGGCATCTGCGATCAGTTCAGTGCTTGTCGTTCCTGGTTTGACGTCACAAACACACCCAGCGTTCGCCCAGACACTCCTCCGTTTCTCCGGCCACTCCCGCGTTTTTCCCAGAAACGGTAGCGTTTTTTCACACACTCCCATAAAACGGTCAGTTTCCGCCCAGAAACACCCACTTCCTGTCAATCACATTACGATCACCAGAACGATGAAAAAGCCGTGAGTAAAATTCCTAACTGCATAGCAAATTTACTTGGCGCAGTCGCAGTGCGAACATTGCGCATGCGCACTAAGCGGAAAAACGCTGCGATGCGAAGAATTTTACCGAGCGAACAACTCGGAATGACCCCCAATATCTAAAATGGCCTTAAGCAACATGGATCATTCCATTTAGTGGCGTAACTAGAAATTTTTCTCCCCCAAGCCAAAAAATTCTTCGGCGCCCCCCCCCCCCCATAATTGGCAGTAGTAAAGGGACAAATATGCGCGTGCCGCCAAAAAGGGGGTGTGGCTTCGTTGAAATCGGCGTGGCTTCGCATAAAGGGGGGTAGCATTGCAGGAAAAGACTACCTTATACCCCAGTTTTGCAACCTGCACGCCCAGACGTTAGCCACCACAGGAAAGAAAAATAATCCTGATTCATACCCCTTACATTATTTGTCATTTTTCCTCCATATAGTAATGTCCAGTATACATTATGCCACATACTGCAATGGCCCTTAGACATTATGCCACACACAATAATGCACATGACACAATATGCACACACTGTAATGCCCCCGACACATTATGCCACACACCGTAATGCCTGTGACACATTATGACAGGAATCGCAATGCCCGTTATACATTATGCTACACACTGCAATGCCCCTGATACATTATAGCACATACAATGTCTGTGACACATTATGACACACACCGCAATGACCTTGAGACATTATACCACATACCACAATGATCGTGATATAGTATACAACACACCGTAATGCCTGACACATTATGACACACACCGCAATGTCCGTGATACATTATGCCACACACCGTAATGCCCATTACACATTAAGTTCTACAGTAAGGCTTCTAATTACTTTTAAATTACCTGCTCGTTGCCAGGGGTTTCATGCTCTTGGTTCCATGCACGGTGCCAGGAATTTTCATGCTCAGGGTGTCATGCTTGTTGCCAGGGGTTTCATGCACTGGGTGTCATACTCGTTGCTAGGGGGTAGTGCTTGTTGGTAGGGCCGTGCTCCCAGTGCCACATATGCCCCCAGTGCCAGATATTCCCCCACAGTGCCAGGTACATGCCCCCAGTGCCAGATATTCCCCCACAGTGCCAGGTATTTGCCCCCAGTGCCAGATATTCCCCCACAGTGCCAGGTATATGCCCCCAGTGCCAGATATTCCCCCACAGTGCCACATATGCCCCCTCAGTGCCTGCTCCCCCCAGTGCCAGATATTCCCCCACAGTGCCAGGTATTTGCCCCCCAGTGCCAGATATTCCCCCACAGTGCCACATATGCCCCCTCAGTGCCTGCTCCCCCCAGTGCCAGATATTCCCCCACAGTGCCAGGTATTTGCCCCCAGTGCCAGATATTCCCCCACAGTGCCACATATGCCCCCTCAGTGCCTGCTCCCCCCAGTGCCAGATATTCCCCCACAGTGCCAGGTATATGCCCCCAGTGCCAGATATTCCCCCACAGTGCCAGGTATATGCCCCCAGTGCCAGATATTCCCCCACAGTGCCACATAAGCCCCCTCAGTGCCTGCTCCCCCCAGTGCCAGATATTCCCCCACAGTGCCAGGTATATGCCCCCAGTGCCAGATATTCCCCCACAGTGTCACATAAGCCCCCTCAGTGCCTGCTCCCCCCAGTGCCAGATATTGCCCCACAGTGCCAGGTATATGCCCCCAGTGCCAGATATTCCTCCACACAGTGCCAGGTATATGCCCCCAGTGCCAGATATTCCCCCACAGTGCCGCCAGGTACATGCCCTCAGAGACAGATATTCCCCCACAGTGCCTGCTCCCCTATTCCCCCCCCCCCCCCCGCCGCTCCTTTGTGATGGAGGGACACGGAGGGCACAGCGCGCGCCTCTCCCGTCTCCTTCCTGGCTCTCCTGCGGGTCTAATAAAGGAAGTGCCGGTTCGTGAGCCAATCAGAGCTCACGAACGGCACTTCCTTTATTAGACCGGCCGGAGAGCCAGGAGGGACACTGGAGAGGCGCGCGCGGTGCCCTCCGTGTCCCTCCAACACAGCAGCGGAGGGAAGGAGACCGCAGATTGACATGCGGACGCTCGTCCGCATGTCAATCTGTTCTAAGTCAGTGGTGCCCCCGCAGCCCCTCGCCCCCAAGTAGTCATGGGCAAAGTGATTCACTGAACTGAGCTGAGACACATGACTCAGTTCAGTGAAGTGTCTCGAGTCAGTGTCTCGGCACATGAGTCATGACTCATTTGTATTGGAATGTATTGCAGAGACTGCACATGAATCAGTGAGTTGCCAGTGCTGGCAGATCAGTGCTGGACTCATGGAGGGAGTTATTCAGCTGCAGTGATTGTGCAGTGTATCTGGGGGAGGCAGCTGTACTAATTGTTAATAATATATTAACATAGATTCACTGTTATGTTGATATATTATTAATAAGCACTTATTGCATACTAGTTACAGAATATGCACATTACTTCTGGTTGAGAGAAAGCTTAACAGCCATGAAACACATCATTCCGTCTGTCACTAAACCAAATAAAAAAATTTTTTTTTACTTTGCATACTTTGCTAATTGGCTGATTTTAGGTGGGCTTGGATTTATTATATTATCCACTATCTAGCCTCCAGGGAGTTTGCCACCCACAATCACATTGAGCAGGAACAGTGAGTTGAGAACACTGAGCTGAGTACACTGTACCACAGGGGCTCCACCTCCTGCAGGCTTATGCTGCATGAATCAGATCCATCCACTGAGTCACTGATACCCCTTTCACATCGCACTGAAAACCCGGTATCGACGCGGCATATTGCCGTGTCGAAACGGGTCCGTGTGCGATGTGAAAGGTCCTTTGGTGAATTAGCGGGTCGTCTGACCCGGTAATTCAGCCCGGTAAAAAAGAAGGGTTATTACCGGGTTGATTACCGGGTCAGGCGCAGTGTGAATGGGAGCCGTTCCGATGCGACACGGCTCCCATTCACAGTATAGGCAGAGGCGGCGCAGGAGATGAGCTCATCTCCCGGCGCCGCCTCCACCCCCGCCCCTGCTGCTGCTGCGCCCTCCGCTGCTATGGCAACCGACTCGGTATATTGCCGGGTCAGAAAGCCTGCAACGGAGCGCAAATGCCGGATCCCACCCGGTAAGTACACGTTTCTCTTACCGGGAAGGATCCGGCATTTGCGATGTGAAAGCAGCATGAGTCTACACAGTGTACAACTGTCTCACCTCACTGGCAGACTCAGGATGAATCATGATTCATGACATGACTCAGGCACAGCAGCACAGCACTCACTGACTGGTGAGTCGTGACTGCTTCCTCCCCCCTCCCACTGGGTGTCACCTGGTATAGCCTCTGGCCAATCACAGCTAAAGACACACAGCAGAACACACTGACTGAAGGACACACTGGGGTATATGCAATTGCGGTCGAATTCCCGAAATTGTCGAATTTCGGGTAATTTTCGACCAAAAAAAAAAACCGCCTATGCAATTCAGTGCTTTCCGACCAAAAAACGGACTTTCAAAATTCGACTTTTTGAAATTCGAATTTTTGCAAATTCGACTTTTCTGCAATGATACAAGTGCTGCAATTCGACCAAAGCATATTCAATTCAAGTTTGGAAATTCGCCTGCAGTGCTTTTAGACAGCAAATTCGTCATTTTCAATCCGCCACACTTTGGAGGGTGAAAACAAATAAAAAAATTTTAAACATGTTTTTTTTTGTGTTTTTTTGGGGGGGAATAGCAGATCTATTTATATTAGAAGGGATTAGGTACTTTTTTTTTTTTTTGGGGAGGCACAAATATTATTTATATATTTTTTAAAATATTATTATTTTTTTTTATTATTTTTTTATGCTGGAACGGTAAAATCTGAAAAAAAAATGGCGTGGGGTCCCCCCTCCAAAGCATAACCAGCCTCGGGCTCTTCGAGCTGGTCCTGGTTCTAAAAATGCGGGGGAAAATTGACAGGGGATCCCCCGTATTTTTAAAACCAGCACCGGGCTCTGCGCCTGGTGCTGGTGCCAAAAATACGGGGGACAAAAAGAGTAGGGGTCCCCCGTATTTTTAACACCAGCATCGGGCTCCACTAGCTGGACAGATAATGCCACAGCCGGGGGTCACTTTTATGCCGTGCCCTGCGGCCGTGGCATTAAATATCCAACTAGTCACCCCTGGCCGGGGTACCCTGGGGGAGTGGGGACCCCTTCAATCAAGGGGTCCCCCCCCCCAGCCACCCAAGGGCCAGGGGTGAAGCCCGAGGCTGTCCCCCCCCATCCAATGGGCTGCGGATGGGGGGGCTGATAGCCTTTTGTGATAATAAAAAGAATATTGTTTTTTCCAGTAGTACTACAAGTCCCAGCAAGCCTCCCCCGCAAGCTGGCACTTGGAGAACCACAAGTACCAGCATGCGGGAGAAAAACGGGCCCGCTGGTACCTGTAGTACTACTGGGAAAAAATACCCAAATAAAAACAGGACACACACACCGTCGACAGTAAAACTTTATTTCATACGTCGACACACACATACTTACCTATGTTCACACGCCGACATCGGTCCTCTTCTCCATGTAGAATCCACAGATACCTGAAAAGAAAAGTTCAATATACTCACCTCAGCCATGGTCCAGAGATAAATCCACGTACTTGGCAAAAAAACAAAGCGAACACCCGCTCCATGCCGGACTGAAAGGGGTCCCATGCTGACACATGGGACACCTTTCCACGAATGAGACCTGTCAGTGACAGCTGTCACAGAAAGGTCTCTAAGCCAATCAGGAAGCGCAACTTCGTTGCGCTCACCTGATTGGCTGTGCGCTGTCTGTACTGTGACAGCACATCGCAAAGCCGCTCCATTACTTTCAATGGTGGGAACTTAGCGGCTAGCGGTAAGGTCACCCGCCGGTCAGCGGCTGACCGGCGGGTGACCCCACCGCTACCCGCAAAGTTCCCACCATTGAAAGTAATGGAGCGGCTTTGCGATGTGCTGTCACAGTACAGACAGCGCACAGCCAATCAGGTGAGCGCCACGGAAGTAGCGCTTCCTGATTGGCTGAAGGGACGTCAGTGACAGGAGTCACGTGATGTCCCGGCATTCGGGAGAAAGGGGTCTGATGTGAAAGCATTGGACCCCTTTCTAGTCCGGTATGGAGCGTGTTTTTGCGTGTTTTTTTTTTAAACAAGTACGTGGATTTTACTCTCTGGACGTGGATTTATCTCTGGACGCTGGAAGGTGAGTATAATTTTTTCACAGGTACCCTCGGATCGTCGGAGACCGTGGCAGTCGGCGTGTCAACATAGGTAAGTATGTGTGTGTCGGCGTATGAAATAAAGTTTTACTTTCACGGTGTGTGTGTCCTGTTTTTATTTGGGTATTTTTTTTCCAGTAGTACTACAGGTACCAGCGGGCCCGTTTTTCTCCCGCATGCTGGTACTTGTGGTTCTCCAAGTACCAGCTTGCGGGGGAGGCTTGCTGGGACTTGTAGTACTAATGGAAAAAACAATATCTTTTTATTATCACAAAAGGCTATCAGCCCCCCCATCCGCAGCCCATTGGATGGGGGGGACAGCCTCGGGCTTCACCCCTGGCCCTTGGGTGGCTGGGGGGGGGGACCCCTTGATTGTAGGGGTCCCCACTCCCCCAGGGTACCCCGGCCAGGGGTGACTAGTTGGGTAGTTAATGCCACGGCCGCAGGGCACGGCATAAAAGTGACCCCCGGCTGTGGCATTATCTGTCCAGCTAGTGGAGCCCGATGCTGGTGTTAAAAATACGGGGGACCCCTACTCTTTTTGTCCCCCGTATTTTTGGCACCAGCACCAGGCGCAGAGCCCGGTGCTGGTTTTAAAAATACGGGGGATCCCTGCCCAATTTTCCCCCTGCATTTTTAGAACCAGGACCAGCTCGAAGAGCCCGAGGCTGGTTATGCTTTGGAGGGGGGACCCCACGCCATTTTTTTTTCCGGGTTTTTCCCGTTTTTTAAAATCGCGGCAAAATCCGCCAAATCGGCCGATTTTCGCCCGCGATTCTGGCGAATCCGTTTTTCATTGAATATGGTGAATTCCGGCAGGCACCTGCCGGAATTCACCTGGCGAATTGAGTCGGAAAAAAAAACGGCGAAAAATTGCCGCGATTCGCCGTGAATTGCATATACCCCACTGAGTTTCCTCCCTCTGGCTGAGAGAGGCTGCTGCTGCAGCTGTCTCGACTCATTAAACAGTGAGTGACTCGAATCATTCATACTTCCTGATGATTCGAGTCACTGTGTTGAGACAGTGAGTCAGTAGCCATCTCTACCCCCAAGCCACCGCGAGGACTGCGGGGGCAGTAGTTACGCCACTGATTCCATTGCATTAAAGATATGTCCATACCTGTCACTGGATTCCCCACTGAAGCTCATAATTAGTGTTTTGTTCTCTCTTTCTGTTCATCTTGTATAATTGTATGGGCACAGTTTTCATTTTAGCCTTCTCTCTGTGCAGTTATGTAGAGTAAGAAGTGCTTCGAGGTCTGCTGAATAGAGATCAAATTAAACTCTGGTACTTAATTAGTGTAGCACGCAGTCATCTGATTTAATTAGAGATTCTGCTGGCAATACTAGTACTGTATAGTTTCTAGTAACAAAAGAAAATGTCCTTTGTCTTTATAGTTGAGTAAGTATAGTGTTTCAAGGTTTTGGAAATAATTTGTTTATTGCTGCTAATTTGATTTGTCAGTAATATAGATGTATATGTCTACAGCACTAAATAGAGCTTTCTATTGATGAATTTGGTGTAACTATATGATTTTGGATATATGGCATATAGCAGTGGTTCTCAAACTGTGTGCCGTGGCTCCCTGGGGTGCCTCTGGACACTTGCAGGGGTGCCTTGGATTGGTGGTCCAGGACCAAATAAAATTATTTATGGTCAATGTAATAGGCAAAACCAGCACTGGTGGCTGCCAATCATAAAATATGTGGACAAACAGAAGCAATTCCTGTCCCTCACCACACAATCAAACCTAAGGATGACATATAAACACAATTCATTTAATTTAACATTTCATTCTAAATTTCTCAATAAGAAACATTTGGCCTAGGGGTGCCATGAAAAAAATTCTGATACTCTAGGGCGCTGTGATTCAAAAAACCACTGGCATATATCGTTAATATTCTAAATAGTACACAGGTCTATAGCGGGTGTAGTAGGGTATGCCCGACCGCCAGCATACTGACAGCGTGGCGAGCGCAAATGAGCCCCTTGTGGGCATGGTGGCGCGCCACGCTATTTATTCTCCCTCCAGGGGGGTCGTGGACCCCCAAGAGGTAGAAAAAGTGACGGTATGCTGGCTGTTGGGATTCCGGCACCGGTATACTGTGCCTGGGATCCCGACAGCCGGCAACCTGATGACCAACTGCTCTCAGCCCCTTACTTGTGGTGAACTGGTAATGCTGCAATGAACACAGAGAAAATAATGCTGTTGCTTTAAACAATGCTGTCATTACGTTGTATATAGTATTAAGCACAATGTATACAAACATAATTATCAGGATTGTCAACAATACAAATTATCAATTGCCGTAGTGCAGTGGATCACATAGAGTACACATTATACAGTGCAGTGCTGCGGTTATTAGAGTCTCTTGTCTCCTTACGTCTATGTGCAACTCAACTAGGCTTTATCCGCCTGTTATTGCGGTAGAAATATCGAACCAAATAAATTCACTCTTACAGATAGTGGCATCTCGCTTGGTATCCGGTTGATAGATAGACAGTGTCTAGTTAGACAGTCAATAGATAGACACCATATGATAGACAGACATTAGGTCGACAGGGTCAAAAGGTCGACATGAAAAAGGTAGACAGTCCAAAGGGTCGACAGGGTCAAAAGGTCGACGTGAAAATGGTCGACATAAAAAAGATAGACAAATGTCTTTTTTTAAATGTAACATGTTTTTGGCGAGCGCAGCGAGCCCCGCGAGGGTATGGCTTTCTACAATTGGGGGTCCCAGATGACAAAACTATCCACACAAACCACAAAAATGCAAAAAACATGGTGTCTACCTTTTCTATATCAACCATTTTCATGTCGACCTTTTGACACTGTCGACCTATTGTACTGTCTACCTTTTTCATGTCGACCTTTTGACCCGGTCGACCTTTTGCCCCTGTCGACCTAATGTCTGTCTAACATATGGTGTCTATCTATTGACTGTCTAACTAGACACTGTCTATCTTTTATACCACACCCATCTCACTTATCTGTTATCTGTCCTGTGCACCTTCAGTTGTGGCCAGTTGTTCGCCCAGGGGTGCTTGATTGTATGCTTCTGGCGGGAGGATATAGGTTGGGGCGTGCAAAGTGTACCAGGGGCTCCAGACCGGCCCTGCCATAGGCAGTGCGACTGCCTGTGGTGTTACCCGTTAGGGTCATACACTGGCGCAGCTCACTGCTGTAGGTGGGTGTTGGTCTGGGTGATAGGATACTCCTGCCGGAGCCAATTGCCGTGTTCCTTCCCTCTTACAGAACTCACCTGGATCCTCCTTGCCTCAGCACGCTGTCCTCTACCGCCGGTGTTCTCCGTGTACTCCGGTGCTCACGGGTACTTCCAGTCATGTGACCGCGTCGCGGCTTGTGGTGCTCTAAGCCGTTGCTGTGGTCCTGGTTAATGCTACTTGGTGCTTCGTGGTAGTTAGATGCTTGTGTTCTCCAACGCGTTTCAGCCCTTGGGGGCCTTCTTCTGGGAGGTGATATTAATATTCTAATAATGTACTCAACATAATATTTGCGTAAGTATAGTGAGGGCAAAAGTTGGAATTGGGTAGCAGTGATGTCATAATTATTTAGTGTTGATATAGTTAGCAGTGATATAGTTCCATTAGAATTCAGCGTTATAAGGTGGGTACACACTAGAACGAAATTGGTTCAATTTGTTGTTTCTGGGCAAAAAGGAATGACAAATTGGACATATCGTTAAGTGTGTATGCCTGATTTGCGCGCTCCCGCGATGGCAGGCAACATCTCCTGGTAACTCTGCTGCAGGGTCAACCAGAAGATATCGCTAACGATACCATGCTGCCAAATGCAGCATGGCATGTTAGATCGGGCCATCGTCTCCTGCATTGTGCAAGTGTGTATGCACTTGCCGAAGTAGGATCCCATCGCCCGTTAGATCAGCTGGCTACGCATCATCCTGATGTATAGCTGGCTTCAGAGAGTTAGTTACATACTGTGAGTTTTAGTCTTTAATACGCGCTGTAGCCTTGGTATCTTTTCTGTTGTATCACTGCTTCTCACAGTGATACAAGCGTGGATCTTCAATTCTTACGCTGAGAACACGCTACCAAGATAAGGTGTCCTGCTCAGTTGTGATGTCATTGTCAGCGGTCCCTGCAGTTAGTGCCTGGGCGGTCAGCGGGTCACATGTTCAGACATTTTGATGTATATCTTTCACATATATCTTGCAGGGCCGATGTGATATGTCTGTGAACGACGTTGTTCACAGACATATAGGGTGTATATATCCACCAATCTGCTACAGATATTAGAGATGAGCGGGTTCGGTTTCTCTGAATCCGAACCCGCCCGAACTTCATGGTTTTTTTCACGGGTCCGAGCAGACTCGGATCCTCCCGCCTTGCTCGGTTAACCCGAGCGCGCCCGAACGTCATCATGACGCTGTCGGATTCTCGCGAGACTCGGATTCTATATAAGGAGCCGCGCGTCGCCGCCATTTTCACACGTGCATTGAGATTGATAGTGAGAGGACGTGGCTGGCGTCCTCTCCATTTAGATTATAAGAGAGAGAGATTTACTGGAGCTTAGGACTAGGAGGAGTACTGTAGAAGTGTAGAGAGTGCAGAGAGTTTACTAGTGAGTGACCACCAGACAGTGCAGTTTATTTAATATATCCGTTCTCTGCCTGAAAAAAGCGATACACACAGTGACTCAGTCACATACCATATCTGTGTGCACTGCTCAGGCTCAGCCCAGTGTGCTGCATCATCTATATATATTATATATCTGTCTGACTGCTCAGCTCACACAGCTTATAATTGTGGGGGAGACTGGGGAGCACTGCAGTGCCAGTTATAGGTTATAGCAGGAGCCAGGAGTACATAATATTATATAGTGAGTGACCACCAGACAGTGCAGTTTATTTAATATATCCGTTCTCTGCCTGAAAAAAGCGATACACACAGTGACTCAGTCACATACCATATCTGTGTGCACTGCTCAGGCTCAGCCCAGTGTGCTGCATCATCTATATATATTATATATCTGTCTGACTGCTCAGCTCACACAGCTTATAATTGTGGGTGGGGGAGACTGGGGAGCACTGCAGTGCCAGTTATAGGTTATAGCAGGAGCCAGGAGTACATAATATTATATTAAAATTAAACAGTGCACACTTTTGCTGCAGGAGTGCCACTGCCAGTGTGACTGACCAGTGACCTGACCACACTGACCACCAGTATAGTTAGTAGTATACTTATATTGTGATTGCCTGAAAAAGTTAAACACTCGTCGTGTGACTTCACTTGTGTGTTGTTGTTTTTTTTATTCTATAAAAATAAAACTCATTCTGCTGACAGACAGTGTCCAGCAGGTCCGTCATTATATAATATATAATATATACCTGTCCGGCTGCAGTAGTGATATATATATATTTTTTATATCATTTATCATCCAGTCGCAGCAGACACAGTACGGTAGTTCACGGCTGTGGCTACCTCTGTGTCTGCACTCGGCAGGCAGTCCGTCCATAATTGTATACCACCTAACCGTGGTTTTTTTTTCTTCTTTATACATACATACTACTACGACATCTCTTTATCAACCAGTCTATATTAGCAGCAGACACAGTACAGTACGGTAGTTCACGGCTGTGGCTACCTCTGTGTCTGCACTCGGCAGGCAGTCCGTCCATAATTGTATACCACCTAACCGTGGTTTTTTTTTTCTTTCTTCTTTATACATACATAGTTACATAGACATCTCTTTATCAACCAGTCTATATTAGCAGCAGACACAGTACAGTACGGTAGTTCACGGCTGTGGCTACCTCTGTGTCTGCACTCGGCAGGCAGTCCGTCCATAATTGTATACCACCTAACCGTGGTTTTTTTTTCTTTCTTCTTTATACATACATAGTTACATAGACATCTCTTTATCAACCAGTCTATATTAGCAGCAGACACAGTACAGTACGGTAGTTCACGGCTGTGGCTACCTCTGTGTCTGCACTCGGCAGGCAGTCCGTCCATAATTGTATACCACCTAACCGTGGTTTTTTTTCTTTCTTCTTTATACATACATAGTTACATAGACATCTCTTTATCAACCAGTCTATATTAGCAGCAGACACAGTACAGTACGGTAGTTCACGGCTGTGGCTACCTCTGTGTCTGCACTCGGCAGGCAGTCCGTCCATAATTGTATACCACCTAACCGTGTTTTTTTTTTCTTTCTTCTTTATACATACATAGTTACATAGACATCTCTTTATCAACCAGTCTATATTAGCAGCAGACACAGTACAGTACGGTAGTTCACGGCTGTGGCTACCTCTGTGTCTGCACTCGGCAGGCAGTCCGTCCATAATTGTATACCACCTAACCGTGGTTTTTTTTTTCTTTCTTCTTTATACATACATAGTTACATAGACATCTCTTTATCAACCAGTCTATATTAGCAGCAGACACAGTACAGTACGGTAGTTCACGGCTGTGGCTACCTCTGTGTCTGCACTCGGCAGGCAGTCCGTCCATAATTGTATACCACCTAACCGTGGTTTTTTTTTCTTTCTTCTTTATACATACATAGTTACATAGACATCTCTTTATCAACCAGTCTATATTAGCAGCAGACACAGTACAGTACGGTAGTTCACGGCTGTGGCTACCTCTGTGTCTGCACTCGGCAGGCAGTCCGTCCATAATTGTATACCACCTAACCGTGGTTTTTTTTTCTTTCTTCTTTATACATACATAGTTACATAGACATCTCTTTATCAACCAGTCTATATTAGCAGCAGACACAGTACAGTACGGTAGTTCACGGCTGTGGCTACCTCTGTGTCTGCACTCGGCAGGCAGTCCGTCCATAATTGTATACCACCTAACCGTGGTTTTTTTTTCTTTCTTCTTTATACATACATACTACTACGACATCTCTTTATCAACCAGTCTATATTATTAGCAGCAGACACAGTACAGTACGGTAGTTCACGGCTGTGGCTACCTCTGTGTCTGCACTCGGCAGGCAGTCCGTCCATAATTGTATACCACCTAACCGTGGTTTTTTTTTCTTTCTTCTTTATACATACATAGTTACATAGACATCTCTTTATCAACCAGTCTATATTAGCAGCAGACACAGTACAGTACGGTAGTTCACAGCTGTGGCTACCTCTGTGTCTGCACTCGGCAGGCAGTCCATAATTGTATACTAGTATCCATCTCCATTGTTTACCTGAGGTGCCTTTTAGTTGTGCCTATTAAAATATGGAGAACAAAAATGTTGAGGTTCCAAAATTAGGGAAAGATCAAGATCCACTTCCACCTCGTGCTGAAGCTGCTGCCACTAGTCATGGCCGAGACGATGAAATGCCAGCAACGTCGTCTGCCAAGGCCGATGCCCAATGTCATAGTACAGAGCATGTCAAATCCAAAACACCAAATATCAGAAAAAAAAGGACTCCAAAACCTAAAATAAAATTGTCGGAGGAGAAGCGTAAACTTGCCAATATGCCATTTACGACACGGAGTGGCAAGGAACGGCTGAGGCCCTGGCCTATGTTCATGGCTAGTGGTTCAGCTTCACATGAGGATGGAAGCACTCAGCCTCTCGCTAGAAAAATGAAAAGACTCAAGCTGGCAAAAGCAGCACAGCAAAGAACTGTGCATTCTTCGAAATCCCAAATCCACAAGGAGAGTCCAATTGTGTCGGTTGCGATGCCTGACCTTCCCAACACTGGACGTGAAGAGCATGCGCCTTCCACCATTTGCACGCCCCCTGCAAGTGCTGGAAGGAGCACCCGCAGTCCAGTTCCTGATAGTCAGATTGAAGATGTCAGTGTTGAAGTACACCAGGATGAGGAGGATATGGGTGTTGCTGGCGCTGGGGAGGAAATTGACCAGGAGGATTCTGATGGTGAGGTGGTTTGTTTAAGTCAGGCACCCGGGGAGACACCTGTTGTCCGTGGGAGGAATATGGCCGTTGACATGCCAGGTGAAAATACCAAAAAAATCAGCTCTTCGGTGTGGAGGTATTTCACCAGAAATGCGGACAACAGGTGTCAAGCCGTGTGTTCCCTTTGTCAAGCTGTAATAAGTAGGGGTAAGGACGTTAACCACCTCGGAACATCCTCCCTTATACGTCACCTGCAGCGCATTCATAATAAGTCAGTGACAAGTTCAAAAACTTTGGGTGACAGCGGAAGCAGTCCACTGACCAGTAAATCCCTTCCTCTTGTAACCAAGCTCACGCAAACCACCCCACCAACTCCCTCAGTGTCAATTTCCTCCTTCCCCAGGAATGCCAATAGTCCTGCAGGCCATGTCACTGGCAATTCTGACGATTCCTCTCCTGCCTGGGATTCCTCCGATGCATCCTTGCGTGTAACGCCTACTGCTGCTGGCGCTGCTGTTGTTGCTGCTGGGAGTCGATGGTCATCCCAGAGGGGAAGTCGTAAGCCCACTTGTACTACTTCCAGTAAGCAATTGACTGTTCAACAGTCCTTTGCGAGGAAGATGAAATATCACAGCAGTCATCCTGCTGCAAAGCGGATAACTGAGGCCTTGACAACTATGTTGGTGTTAGACGTGCGTCCGGTATCCGCCGTTAGTTCACAGGGAACTAGACAATTTATTGAGGCAGTGTGCCCCCGTTACCAAATACCATCTAGGTTCCACTTCTCTAGGCAGGCGATACCGAGAATGTACACGGACGTCAGAAAAAGACTCACCAGTGTCCTAAAAAATGCAGTTGTACCCAATGTCCACTTAACCACGGACATGTGGACAAGTGGAGCAGGGCAGGGTCAGGACTATATGACTGTGACAGCCCACTGGGTAGATGTATGGACTCCCGCCGCAAGAACAGCAGCGGCGGCACCAGTAGCAGCATCTCGCAAACGCCAACTCTTTCCTAGGCAGGCTACGCTTTGTATCACCGCTTTCCAGAATACGCACACAGCTGAAAACCTCTTACGGCAACTGAGGAAGATCATCACGGAATGGCTTACCCCAATTGGACTCTCCTGTGGATTTGTGGCATCGGACAACGCCAGCAATATTGTGTGTGCATTAAATATGGGCAAATTCCAGCACGTCCCATGTTTTGCACATACCTTGAATTTGGTGGTGCAGAATTTTTTTAAAAACGACAGGGGCGTGCAAGAGATGCTGTCGGTGGCCAGAAGAATTGCGGGACACTTTCGGCGTACAGGCACCACGTACAGAAGACTGGAGCACCACCAAAAACTACTGAACCTGCCCTGCCATCATCTGAAGCAAGAAGTGGTAACGAGGTGGAATTCAACCCTCTATATGCTTCAGAGGTTGGAGGAGCAGCAAAAGGCCATTCAAGCCTATACAATTGAGCATGATATAGTAGGTGGAATGCACCTGTCTCAAGCGCAGTGGAGAATGATTTCAACGTTGTGCAAGGTTCTGATGCCCTTTGAACTTGCCACACGTGAAGTCAGTTCAGACACTGCCAGCCTGAGTCAGGTCATTCCCCTCATCAGGCTTTTGCAGAAGAAGCTGGAGACATTGAAGGAGGAGCTAACACGGAGCGATTCCGCTAGGCATGTGGGACTTGTGGATGGAGCCCTTAATTCGCTTAACAAGGATTCACGGGTGGTCAATCTGTTGAAATCAGAGCACTACATTTTGGCCACCGTGCTCGATCCTAGATTTAAAGCCTACCTTGGATCTCTCTTTCCGGCAGACACAAGTCTGCTGGGGTTGAAAGACCTGCTGGTGACAAAATTGTCAAGTCAAGCGGAACGCGACCTGTCAACATCTCCTCCTTCACATTCTCCCGCAACTGGGGGTGCGAGGAAAAGGCTCAGAATTCCGAGCCCACCCGCTGGCGGTGATGCAGGGCAGTCTGGAGCGACTGCTGATGCTGACATCTGGTCCGGACTGAAGGACCTGACAACGATTACGGACATGTCGTCTACTGTCACTGCATATGATTCTCTCAACATTGATAGAATGGTGGAGGATTATATGAGTGACCGCATCCAAGTAGGCACGTCACACAGTCCGTACTTATACTGGCAGGAAAAAGAGGCAATTTGGAGGCCCTTGCACAAACTGGCTTTATTCTACCTAAGTTGCCCTCCCACAAGTGTGTACTCCGAAAGAGTGTTTAGTGCCGCCGCTCACCTTGTCAGCAATCGGCGTACGAGGTTACATCCAGAAAATGTGGAGAAGATGATGTTCATTAAAATGAATTATAATCAATTCCTCCGCGGAGACATTGACCAGCAGCAATTGCCTCCACAAAGTACACAGGGAGCTGAGATGGTGGATTCCAGTGGGGACGAATTGATAATCTGTGAGGAGGGGGATGTACACGGTGATATATCGGAGGGTGATGATGAGGTGGACATCTTGCCTCTGTAGAGCCAGTTTGTGCAAGGAGAGATTAATTGCTTCTTTTTTGGGGGGGGTCCAAACCAACCCGTCATATCAGTCACAGTCGTGTGGCAGACCCTGTCACTGAAATGATGGGTTGGTTAAAGTGTGCATGTCCTGTTTTGTTTATACAACATAAGGGTGGGTGGGAGGGCCCAAGGACAATTCCATCTTGCACCTCTTTTTTCTTTTCTTTTTCTTTGCATCATGTGCTGATTGGGGAGGGTTTTTTGGAAGGGACATCCTGCGTGACACTGCAGTGCCACTCCTAAATGGGCCCGGTGTTTGTGTCGGCCACTAGGGTCGCTAATCTTACTCACACAGTCAGCTACCTCATTGCGCCTCTTTTTTTCTTTGCGTCATGTGCTGTTTGGGGAGGGTTTTTTGGAAGGGACATCCTGCGTGACACTGCAGTGCCACTCCTAGATGGGCCCGGTGTTTGTGTCGGCCACTAGGGTCGCTAATCTTACTCACACAGCTACCTCATTGCGCCTCTTTTTTTCTTTGCGTCATGTGCTGTTTGGGGAGGGTTTTTTGGAAGGGACATCCTGCGTGACACTGCAGTGCCACTCCTAGATGGGCCCGGTGTTTGTGTCGGCCACTAGGGTCGCTAATCTTACTCACACAGCTACCTCATTGCGCCTCTTTTTTTCTTTGCGTCATGTGCTGTTTGGGGAGGGTTTTTTGGAAGGGACATCCTGCGTGACACTGCAGTGCCACTCCTAGATGGGCCCGGTGTTTGTGTCGGCCACTAGGGTCGCTTATCTTACTCACACAGCGACCTCGGTGCAAATTTTAGGACTAAAAATAATATTGTGAGGTGTGAGGTATTCAGAATAGACTGAAAATGAGTGTAAATTATGGTTTTTGAGGTTAATAATACTTTGGGATCAAAATGACCCCCAAATTCTATGATTTAAGCTGTTTTTTAGTGTTTTTTGAAAAAAACACCCGAATCCAAAACACACCCGAATCCGACAAAAAAAATTCGGTGAGGTTTTGCCAAAACGCGTTCGAACCCAAAACACGGCCGCGGAACCGAACCCAAAACCAAAACACAAAACCCGAAAAATTTCAGGCGCTCATCTCTAACAGATATCTTGTTCATCGCTCAAACAAACTATATATCTTTCTAGTGCGTACCCAGCTTTGGGACCCTCAGACCTGTTTTCCGCCTCGTCTCTCTTTTTTTCCTATCTCAAGATGACTTTTAGCCACTTCATAAAGGTTAGCCACTGTGCTGATAGGGTCTATGGAAGTCAGTATGCACAGTGGGGTTGATCTGGTGAATCTTTGATGTCTCCATTGGCTTTTACTTAAATAGGGATAGAGCGATAGAGCCTTTGCCCAAGTTCACGTCACAAAATAACATTTCACTGATAGAGCTCTCTGTGTAACAATATGTACCTTGTAGTCAAAAATGTTTATCCTTCCTCTCCTCAAGTGAAATATTAATACTCTTCACTTCTTTACTATCCAAACAGTTTTCCCCATTTATGTATCTACAAACCTTCTCTCTCTATCTGCACTCATCATCCACTTGGTTACCAGTTTGTCAGCACTAAAAATAATGTTGGATTTAGGGTCAGGCCACCCCCTTGCACAGAATTGTTGGCCACCCTCCCACACAAGACACTGCCAGCTTTGTCTTCTTCTATTTCAGGGACGGTCCTATGCCTCTGGACAGATAAGGCAGCCCCACCAGTTACAACAAAATAAAAATAAGATTTTACTCACCGGTAAATCTATTTCTCGTAGTCCGTAGTGGATGCTGGGAACTCCGTAAGGACCATGGGGAATAGCGGCTCCGCAGGAGACTGGGCACAACTAAAAGAAAGCTTTTAGACTACCTGGTGTGCACTGGCTCCTCCCACTATGACCCTCCTCCAAGCATCAGTTAGGATACTGTGCCCGAAAGAGCTGACACAATAAGGAAGGATTTTGAATCCCGGGTAAGACTCATACCAGCCACACCAATCACACCGTATAACTTGTGATACTATACCCAGTTAACAGTATGAAATATAACTGAGCCTCTCAACAGATGGCTCAACAATAACCCTTAGTTAGGCAATAACTACATACAAGTATTGCAGACAATCCGCACTTGGGATGGGCGCCCAGCATCCACTACGGACTACGAGAAATAGATTTACCGGTGAGTAAAATCTTATTTTCTCTGACGTCCTAGTGGATGCTGGGAACTCCGTAAGGACCATGGGGATTATACCAAAGCTCCCAAACGGGCGGGAGAGTGCGGATGACTCTGCAGCACCGAATGAGAGAACTCAAGGTCCTCCTCAGCCAGGGTATCAAATTTGTAGAATTTTGCAAACGTGTTTGCCCCTGACCAAGTTGCAGCTCGGCAAAGTTGTAAAGCCGAGACCCCTCGGGCAGCCGCCCAAGATGAGCCCACTTTCCTCGTGGAATGGGCTTTTACTGATTTAGGATGCGGCAATCCAGCCGCAGAATGCTCCAGCTGAATTGTGCTACAAATTCAGCGAGCAATAGTCTGCTTAGAAGCAGGAGCACCTATTTTGTTGGGTGCCTACAGGATAAAAAGCGAGTCAGTTTTCCTGACTCCAGCCGTCCTGGAAATATAAATTTTTAAGGCCCTGACTACGTCCAGTAACTTGGAATCTTCCAAGTCCCTAGTAGCCGCAGGCACTACAATAGGTTGGTTCAAGTGAAAAGCTGATACCACCTTAGGGAGAAACTGGGGACGAGTCCTCAATTCTGCCCTATCCATATGGAAAATCAGATAAGGGCTTTTACATGACAAAGCCGCCATTTCTGACACACGCCTGGCCGAAGCCAAGGCCAATAACATGAGCATCCACGTGAGATATTTCAAATCCACAGTTTTAAGTGGCTCAAACCAATGTGATTTTAGGAAACTCAACACCACGTTGAGATCCCAAGGTGCCACAGGAGGCACAAAAGGGGGCTGAATATGTAGCACTCCCTTTACAAATGTCTGAACTCCAGGCAGTGAAGCCAGTTCTTTCTGGAAGAAAATCGACAGAGCCGAAATCTGGACCTTAATGGAACCCAAGTTTAGGCCCATAGTCACTCCTGACTGTAGGAAATGCAGAAAACGACCCAGCTGAAATTCCTCTGTTGGGGCCTTCCTGGCCTCATACCACGCAACATATTTTCGCCAAATACGGTGATAATGGTTTGCGGTTACTTCTTTCCTGGCTTTTATCAGCGTAGGAATGACTTCCTCCGGAATGCCCTTTTCTTTAGAATCCGGAATTCAACCGCCATGCCGTCAAAAGCAGCCGCGGTAAGTCTTGGCACAGACAGGGCCCCTGCTGTAGCAGATCCTGTCTGAGCGGTAGAGGCCATGGGTACTCTGATATCATTTCTTGAAGTTCTGGGTACCAAGCTCTTCTTGGCCCATCCGGAACCACGAGTATCGTTCTTACTCCTCATTTTCTTATTATTCTCAGTACCTTGGGTATGAGAGGCAGAGGAGGGAACACATAAACCGACTGGTACACCCACGGTGTCACTAGAGCGTCCACAGCTATTGCCTGAGGGTCCCTTGACCTGGCGCAATATCTATGTTTAGGTGGGACGCCATCATGTCCACCTGTGGCCTTTCCCAACGGTTTACCAACAGTTGGAAGACTTCTGGATGAAGTCCCCACTCTTCCGGGTGTAGGTCGTGTCTGCTGAGGAAGTCTGCTTCCCAGTTGTCCACTCCCGGAATGAACACTGCTGACAGTGCTAAGACGTGATTTTCCGCCCATCGTAGAAGCCTTGTGGCTTCTGCCATCGCCATCCTGCTTCTTGTGCCGCCCTGTCGGTTTACATGGGCGACTGCCGTGATGTTGTCTGATTGGATCAGTACCGGCTGGTTTTGAAGCAGAGGCCTTGCCAGACTTAGGGCATTGTAAATGGCCCTCAGTTCCAGAATATTTATGTGTAGGGACGACTCCTGACTTGACCAAAGTCCTTGGAAATTTCTTCCCTGTGTGACTGCCCCCCAGCCTCGAAGGCTGGCATCCGTGGTTACCAGGACCCAGTCCTGTATGCCGAATCTGCGGCCCTCTTGAAGATGAGCACTCTGCAGCCACCACAGTAGAGATACCCTGGTCCTTGGAGACAGGGTTATCAGCCGATGCATCTGAAGATGCGATCCCGACCACTTGTCCAAGAGGTCCCACTGAAAGGTTCTTGCATGGAACCTGCCGAATGGAATTTTGCTTCGTAAGAAGCTACCATTTTTCCCAGGACTCGTGTGCAGTGATGCACCGATACCTGTTTTGGTTTCAGGAGGTCTCTGACTAGAGATGACAGCTCCTTGGCTTTCTCCTGCGGGAGAAACACTTTTTTCTGTTCTGTGTCCAGAACCATCCCCAGGAACAGTAGGCGTGTGGTAGGAACCAGCTGTGACTTTGGAATGTATAGAATCCATCCGTGCTGTTGTAGCACTTCCCGAGATAGTGCTACTCCGACCAACAACTGCTCCTTGGACCTCGCCTTTATAAGGAGATCGTCCAAGTACGGGATAATTAAAACTCCCTTTTTTCGAAGGAGTATCATCATTTCTGCCATTACCTTGGTAAAGCCCCTCGGTGCCATGGACAGTCCAAACGGCAGTGTTTGGAATTGGTAATGGCAATCCTGTACCACAAATCTGATGGTACTCCTGGTGAGGATGGTAAATGGGGACATGTAGGTAAGCATCCTTGATGTCCAGGGATACCATGTAATCCCCCTCCTCCAGGCTTGCAATAACCGCCCAGAGCGATTCCATCTTGAACTTGAATTTTTTTATGTATGTGTTCAAGGATTTCAAATTTAAAATGGGTCTCACCGAACCGTCCGGTTTCGGTACCACAAACAGTGTGGAATAGTAACCCCGTCCTTGTTGAAGTAGGGGCACCTTGACTATCACCTGCTGGGAATACAGCTTGTGAATTGCGTCTAGCACAGCCTCCCTGCCTGAGGGAGTTGTCGGCAAGGCAGATTTGAGGAAACGGCGGGGGGGAGACTCCTCGAATTCCAGCTTGTACCCCTGAGAAACTACTTGAAGGATCCAGGGATCCACCTGTGAGCGAGCCCACTGATCGCTGAAATTTTTGAGGCGGACCTCCACCGTACCTGGCTACGCCTGTGGAGCCCCCGCGTCATGCGGTGGACTCAGAGGAAGCGGGGGAAGAATTTTGATTCTGGGAACTGGCTGACTGGTGCAGCTTTTTCCCTCTTCCCTCGTCTCTGTGCAGAAAGGAAGCGCCTTTGACCCGCTTGCTTTTCTGAAGCCGAAAGTACTGTACCTGATAATACAGTGCTTTCTTAGGCTGTGAGGAAACCTGAGGTAAAAATTTTTCTTCCCAGCTGTTGCTGTGGATACGAGGTCCCAGAGACCATCCCCAAACAATTCCTCACCCTTATAAGGCTCTATGTGCCTTTTAAAGTCAGCATCACCTGTCCAGTGTCGGTCTCTAATACCCTCCTGACAGAATGGACATTGCATTAATTCTGGATGCCAGCCGGCCAAATATCCCTCTGTGCATCCCTCATATTTAAGACGACGTCTTATGTTCGCAAAATAGTATCCCTGTTTGACAGGGTTACAGACCACGCTGCAGCAGCACTATCTGCAGGTCTCCGTCTAGAACCTGAGTGTGTAAATACAGACTTCAGGATAGCCTCCTGCTTTTTACCAGCAGGTACCTTCAAGTGGCCGTATCCTAAGACGGCAGTGCCACCTTTTTTGACAAACGTGTGAGCGCCTTATCCACCCTAGGGGATATCTCCCAGCGTAACTTATCCTCTGGCGGGAAAGGGTACGCCATCAGTAACTTTTTAAAAATTACCAGTTTCTTATCTGGGGAACCCACGCTTTTTCACACTTCATTCACTCATTTGATGGGGGAACAAAACGCTGCCTGCTTTTTCTCCCCAAACATAAAACCCTTTTTTAGTGGTACTTGGGTTAATGTCAGAAATGTGTAACACATTTTTTATTGCCGGGATCATGTAACGGATGTTCCTAGTGGATTGTGTATATGTCTCAACCTCGTCGACACTGGAGTAAGACTCCGTGTCGACATCTGTGTCTGCCATCTGAGGGAGCGGGCGTTTTTGAGCCCCTGATGGCCTTTGAGACGCCTGGGCAGGCGCGGGCTGAGAAGCCGGCTGTCCCATAGCTGTTACGTCATCCAGCCTTTTATGTAAGGAGTTGACACTGTCGGTTTATACCTTCCACCTATCCATCCACTCTGATGTCGGCCCCACAGGGGGCGACATCACATTTATCGGCATCTGCTCTGCCATCTCACAAGCCTCCTCATCAAACGTGTCGACACAGCCGTACCGACACACCGCACACACACAGGGAATGCTCTGACTGAGGACAGGACCCCACACAGCCCTTTGGGGAGAAAGAGAGAGAGTATGCCAGCACACACCAGAGCGCTATATAATTTAGGGATTAACACTATATTGAGTGAATTTTTCCCAATAGCTGCTTGTATATACAATATTGCGCCTAAATTTAGTGCCCCCCCTCTCTTTTTAACCCTTTGAGCCTGCAAACTACAGGGGAGAGCCCGGGGAGCTGTCTTCCAGCTGCACTGTGAAGAGAAAATGGCGCCAGTGTGCTGAGGGAGATAGCTCCGCCCCTTTTTCGCAGACTTTTCTCCCGCTTTTTTATGGATTCTGGCAGGGGTATTTATCACATATATAGCCTCTGGGGCTATATATTGTGATATATTTGCCAGCCAAGGTGTTTTTATTGCTGCTCAGGGCGCCCCCCCCCAGCGCCCTGCACCCTCAGTGACCGGAGTGTGAAGTGTGCATGAGGAGCAATGGCGCACAGCTGCAGTGCTGTGCGCTACCTTGGTGAAGACTGATGTCTTCTGCCGCCGATTTTCCGGACCTCTTCTTGCTTCTGGCTCTGTAAGGGGGACGGCGGCGCGGCTCCGGGAACGAACACCAAGGCCAGTTCCATGCGGTCGATCCCTCTGGAGCTAATGGTGTCCAGTAGCCTAAGAAGCCCAAGCTAGCTGCAAGCAGGTAGGTTCGCTTCTTCTCCCCTTAGTCCCTCGATGCAGTGAGCCTGTTGCCAGCAGGTCTCACTGTAAAATAAAAAACCTAAAATAAACTTTCTTTCTAGGAGCTCAGGAGAGCCCCTAGTGTGCATCCAGCTCGGCCGGGCACAGAAATCTAACTAACTGAGGCTTGGAGGAGGGTCATAGTGGGAGGAGCCAGTGCACACCAGGTAGTCTAAAAGCTTTCTTTTAGTTGTGCCCAGTCTCCTGCGGAGCCGCTATTCCCCATGGTCCTTACGGAGTTCCCAGCATCCACTAGGACGTCAGAGAAATAAGTCGTAATGCAAATTAAAAAAAAAGAAATGAGCAGGCCTCTGTGTGGCTCCACCAGGCCAGCGGCCTACTTAGGATGTGATGCATAGTGGGAAATCCACCAGTGAACTGAAGATTGACATCCATGCTGCACAAACTTCCATACCTTATTATACTGTGCTATATATACAGTACAGTATAGTACAGTGTTGTGTAAATTATGTTATATCCCTTAGCAGATTTAGAAGATCCTCTCTTGTGACACCCCATTGGAGCTGTCACAAATTGTGGTGTGACTTTACCCTGCTGACTGTAGCCCTGGCTGGATATTATGAAACAGATGGCAGTGAAAGAGTTAACTGTTCCCTGAGTGCTGCACTGGCACTAGGACACTGACCAGTCAGCAAGAGGCATATGGATCCCAGGGAGAGATCTGGCTTGTGATGTGGCAGTTACAGCTGTGTGCTGGGACAGTTGGCAGTTGAATGGCGGCCATCTTAGCAAGTTGTACGGACAGGAGGAGCTGAGAGAAAGGAGTAGCTACACAGGCAGCGGCCAAGAGAGAGAACATTCCCCTTTTTCTTAATAACAGTTGCTTAATGCCCTATATCCCTATTGGATACAGCCAGAATAAGGTACTCAACGTGCACCTTCTTTAATAGCCTCAGCTGAACTGTGTGGGTTTAATGTAATGGGGGTAGTTATGTTATAAGGTAAAAGTGACTAAGAGAGAATAATATTCATTGACTTGTGTGGCAAAATGGTTATTGACTTGTTTGAATAAGTTTTATCGCCAACTGATATTGAACTGCTAATTGAAGTGTTTATAACCAAACATTCAGTTACAATCATTACTGCTATGGTAGAGCAATGGTTATTCAGTTTAACGAATTGTATTCAAGAAATTGCTGAAGGAACGACTCTTGAAATCATCTCTTCTTGTATAATAAAATATGTTTATTATTCACCGTTGTATACTTTATGCTTCAAAGATTGCAATTTGACATTAAGGAAAGCTTAAAAAGTAGCAGTAAGTTTCTCTGAGTAGACTTCTTCTAACTAGTCTGTGGAAGCGCGAAGAAACCTGTGGTAAAGAACAAAGAAACCTAACCTACAGGTAAAAGAAAAAGTATCTATTGCATCCCATCACTATAACAGATACCTGGGTATCACACTCTACATCCACATAACCTCAGCATCCTGAATTCCATTAGCCATTAACTAAAATGATCATATATTTGTCAGGTTGATAGACTGTGGGGTACATTTACTAAAGCTTCTGAAACAGAGAATTGCTATCATTTTCTAAAAAGGCAATACAGAAGTGATAGACAGCATCTGATTGGTTGCTATGGGCAACATCACCAATTCTGTTTTAGAAGCTTTAGTAAATTTACCCCTATGCATCCCAACACACATTCTCCTCAGTCACCAACAAAAACAACGTACTTACATGTTTTGTCTTACTTTTCTAAAAAGATGACCACTTACACCTCACAAGACTGTAGTAATGCTGTTGTTATGCTGTTATCAATACATTTTAATTTTACATATAAAATGTAATACTAATACATCTGTCTTTTGGTGTTTTTTTTAAATCCAACAGGAATCTTCTTTCCTGCAGTTGTCTAAAGTGAAATAACAGATAAGTAATCTGAATAGATAGCCAATACTTGATATAAAAAAGCTACTAACAAATTAAGAACTATAAGTTGGAGGGGATATTGCTGCTGCTGTTGTCATCATCATCATCATCATCATCAACTATCCACGCCTCCAGTACCAGTAGAAGTGTACCTCAGTAGGCATTATCAGGTTGTAACTTCAGAGTACACAATTTATGTTTGCACGCCCCTGTGCTGATTATTATGATGTAAGGGTCCGCAAAGGTGGCCATGCACTTATGCAAATTTTCTGAGGGAGAAGTCGCATAAGATTTTCCTTGAGCTGCCTGGCAGGTTCCCGGGCGGCAGGATCACATACGATACATAGTATGTGGTCCTTTTGCATACAATGTATCGTATGCGATCCCTGCCATGCCTGCGGGATCTGATATATCTATAGTGCAGTACTTGCGATCTCCGGCTCCGATCCGATGCACACGGGACCACGCATATGATCAGATCAGAGTTAAAACACATGCGATCTGCCAGTTTTCATCCGATTTATCAGCCCGAAACGTCGGAATCGTATGAAATCGGGCAAAATCACACTAGTGTATGGGCACCTTACACTAGTGTGATGGACACCTTAAAATATATAGAATTCCAGATATGGACACATTCATATGGGTCTATTCAATGAATGACGGAATTGCCGTCTAGTCGGAAAGGCGGCAGCTTCCGAAATTTTTTTGTCGAATCAGGATTTGACATATTCAATGGGGCTGCCATTTTTCCGACTTGTCGGCAATTCCGACTTGTCTGAAAACACGTGGATCAGCAGAATAGCTGTGGATCCACGTGTTATGTCGGATTTGCGGCCAAATCCGACAGGTTTTATTCCTGTTTTCAACAACGTCAATCCGACTTGGATTGGTATGGTCGAAAATGGGCAAAACCAGTCGGATTTGCCCGCAAATTGAATACTGCATTGTTCGATACTCTCCGTCGGAGAGGATCCGACACGCATTGAATAGACCCCATAGTAGGGAAATGCATATGTTAAGGCTAAAAATAAAAAATGCAAATCTACGGTAGGTCCATAACGAAAATATTTAGGCTGACTTGATAAACATTGGAATATATTTATACATATTTATACTCTAGTAGTAATTCTCTTTGGCTCACTTAAGATCACTGTCTAAAGGTGTGTACACACTGTGAGATCATTGCTATGCCCGATTTTGACTATGCGATTTCCCTTGAATTCCCCCAGAGCCCTGATAGCACAGATTGTACAGATTTTGACTATCTGTGCTTGAGATTTTGTCTGTGTACGATTTTGACTAAGTGCCAAATTTGACTATACTTTGTACTAGATAGTATACTAGATAGTCAAGATCGACTTGCCTGCACAGTCTATCTAGCCTTGCAATACCGACCCCACAGGAGCGCGCATCGGGCCCGAATCTGTATCGCAAGCTGCCTAACACCTTGAAATATGCACTAACTTTTCATAAGATTTTGACTATATAGTCAAAATCCTACAGATTTATCTCACCATGTGTACACACCTTTACTATTGTCCTCAAATAAATATATTAAGAATAGTTCATAGTTTAAAAACTACAACTCAGTACTATTTATTCCACTGTGCTCCACAGTGAGATCTAATTTTTTCATTGTAATTCTCTATGAAATGGAATTTCGAAATCATATTTTAAGTCCTTTATCTGCGATGTGCAGACAATTTGAAGGGCTATGATGGTATTTTTCTCAGCTGCCGAGGCAAGTATGATATATGTACTGTAGTATGAAGCCTGTGACCGTGGACTAGAACTCCGATGTCTGGAAGTGCTCTGCATGGAATAAATTCTCTCAAGGGAAGACTTTTGTCCTAGAGCTTAGCTGTAAATTATTAGAGCTCTTCATAATTCACGCATAATGAGATTATTTTCTTCACACCATACATAGTAATCTTTATTTTTTTCTTCAATTCTTAGCCACCTCTCCCAACCCACCAAAAAAAAGGATATTATACACAGTAAGCTTACAGAATTGTACCAAATAAAAAATGTTGTGGAGCCCAAAATGTGTGAGATCATTAATGATACAGTATTCTTTCTCAGGGGCAAACGCAGGATTTAGCTAAGGGGGTTTCCGTGGCTGGGTGTGTATGTATATGTGTATGTATTTGTAATATATTATATATATATATATATATATATATATATACACACACACACACACATGCATATATATGGAGACAGAACGGCACTCAGAGACTGGTAAACCATAGAAAATCAGCACAGCACGCTGTAGCTGTTTGTCGACGTTTCAGAGTCTGCAGTAACTCTGAAACGTTGTCAAACAGTTACAGCGTCCTGTGCTGATTTTCTATGATTTACCAGTCTCTATGAGTGCCGTCATTCTGCGGTATTAGTCAGTAATGCCATTCATCATTTTATATATTTTTATATATATATATATATATATATATATATATATATATATATATATATATATACAGTTGTGCTCATAAGTTTACATACCCTAGCAGAATTTGTGATTTTCTGGCCATTTGTCAGAGAATTTGAATGATAACTCACAAACTTTTCTTTCACTCATGGTTAGTGGTTGGGTGAAGCCATTTATTGTCAAACAACTGTGTTTACTCTTTTTAAATCATAATGACAACAGAAACTACCCAAATGACCCTGATCAAAAGTTTACATACCCCAGTTCTTAATACCGTGTATTGCCCCCTTTAACATCAATGACAGCTTGAAGTCTTTTGTGGTAGTTGTGGATGAGGCTCTTTATTTTCTCAGATGGTAAAGCTGCCCATTCTTCTTGGCAAAAAGCCTCCAGTTCCTGTAAATTCTTGGGCTGTCTTGCATGAACTGCACGTTTTAGATCTCCCCAGAGTGGCTCAATGATATTGAGGTCAGGAGACTGAGATGGCCACTCCAGAACCTTCACTTTATTCTGCTGTAACCAATGACAGGTCGACTTGGCCTTGTGTTTTGGATCATTGTCATGTTGGAACGTCTAAGTACGTCCCATGCGCAGCTTCCGGGCTGATGAGTGCAAATTTTCCTCCAGTATTTTCTGATAACATGCTGCATTCATCTTGCCATCAATTTTGACCAAGTTTCCAGTGCCTTTGTAGCTCACACATCCCCAAAACATCAGCGATCCACCTCTGTGTTTCACAGTAGGAATGGTGTACCTTTCATCATAGGCCTAGTTGACTCCTCTCCAAATGTAACGTTTATGGTTGTGGCCAAAAAGTTAAATTTTGGTCTCATCACTCCAAATTACTTTGTTCCAGACGTTTTGAGGCTTGTCTCTGTGCTGTTTGGAGTATTGTAAGCGGGATGCTTTGTGGCATTTGCATAGTAATGGCTTTCTTCTGGCGACTCGACCATGCAGCCCATTTTTCTTCAAATGCCTCCTTATTGTGCATCTTGAAACACACTTTTTTTCAGAGAGTCCTGTATTTCAGCTGAAGTTATTTGTGGATTTTTCTTTGCATCCCGAACAATTTTCCTGGCAGTTGTGGCTGAAATTTTTGTTGGTCTACCTGACCGTGATTTGGTTTCCACAGAATCCCTCATTTTCCACTTCTTAATTAGAGTTTGAATACTGCTGATTGGCATTCTCAATTGCTTGGATATCTTTTTATATCCCTTTCCTGTTTTATATAGTTCAATTACCTTTTCCCGCAGATCCTTTGACAATTATTTTGCTTTCCCCATGACTCAGAATCCAGACACGTCAGTGCAGCACTGGATGAAAGATGCAAGGGTCTTTCAGGAGTCCAGAAACTCACTGACCTTTTATACACACACACACTGATTACAAGCAAACAGATCACAGGTGAGGATGGTTACCTTTAGTAGCCATTCAAACCCGTTTGTGTCAACTTGTGTGCAGGTTATCAGGCCAAAATCTCCAGGGTATGTAAACTTTTGATCAGGGTCATTTGGGTAGTTTCTGTTGTCATTATGATTTAAAAAGAGTAAACACAGTTGTTTGACAATAAATGGCTTCACCCAACCACTAACCATGAGTGAAAGAAAAGTTTGTGAGTTACCATTCATATTCTCTGACAAATGGCCAGAAAATCACAAATTCTGCTAGGGTATGTAAACTTCTGAGCACAACTGTATATATATATATATATATATATATATTAGTCCCGGACAATCTGCACTCCATCCATACATAAATAAATACCCAGGTGTCGGCTAGAATACAGTACAGATATGCGGGTGGCACTCTCAGGATGTAATTTACAGCAAAATAAATCCAGTAGACGGCGGTGCTTATTCCAGCGTTTCAGTTTATTTTCAAACCGTTTTCATACAAAAAAAAACAACCATACGTGTTCTCACCTCTATAGGATAACATTCAGTGATCTCTGACGTCATCGGGAGTGGACGGCGTTTGCAGGTACAGCGGCATAGAGATCACTGAATGTTATCCTATAGAGGTGAGAACACGTATGGTTGTTTTTTTTGTATGGAAACAGTTTGAAAATAAACTGAAACGTTGGAATAAGCACCGCCGTCTACTGGATTTATTTTGCTGCAGCTGGAGTCCCGATATCACCACTTGCATATCTGAACTGTATATGTGTATATATGTATATGTATGTATATATATATATATATACACACACACATATAACACACATATATACATACACAAACATGTAATCAAACAAACACACATACATACATACATACATACATACATACATACATACACAAGCACAAACAAACCCACATACATACTGTACATACCATACAAATACACACAGAAACAAAGTAAAACTTACATATACAGTAAAACTTACATATACTGTACACAGTGGGCTGGGAGCAGAGGGGCGGACGTGTGAGGACGGAGGAAGCCGCCGGCCCCCGGGACATTCATGACTGTAAGCAGAGAGCACTTAGCTCTCTGTAGTTTCTGCAGCTCCGCACCCGATCGCGGTTTCAGGTTTTTTGCTGAGACGGAGACACAGCTGTCTCCGTCTCAAAAAGATAACTCGGCTCATCAGGGGGGGTTTCCAGGTACTCGGAAACCCCCCTGCATGAGCCACTGTTTCTAATACAAGTTTTATTTATTTTTTCATCCCATACATAGGAGTAAATTCAATCAATTGTTTTGGCTCAAACATATTGGATGCCCACCAGGGCTATTCAATTGTTGCCCCCGTCAGGGGTACACATTCTCCATATGCGCGCCTATTAGTAATAGGAGTGCCGCGGGTGGGGGAGGGGCGGTAGTGCTGTGGGTGGGGGAGGTGCAGGGGGGTGCTGCAGGTGTGGGTGCAATGGGTGGGGGAGGGGGCGGGAGTGCCGCGGTTGGGGGAGGGGCGTGTGCAGCGGGTGGGGGGAGGGGCGGGAGTGCCGTGGGTGGGCTGCAGATGTGGGTGCCGCGGGTAAGGGAGAGTCGGGAGTGCCGCGGGTGGGGGAGGGGTGGGGGGTGCTGCATATGTGGGTGCTATGGGTGGGGGAGGGGGCGGGAGTGCCGCAGGTGGGGTAGGGGCGGGGGTGCCGTGGGAGGGGTGCTGCAGATGTGGGTGCTATGGGTGGGGGAGAGGGCGGGAGTGCCGCGGGTGGGGGAGGGGTGGGGGGTGCTGCAGATGTGGGTGCTATGGGTGGGGGAGGGGGCGGGAGTGCCGCGGGTGGGGGAGGGGCGGGGGTGCCGTGGGAGTGGGAGGGGTGCTGCAGATGTGGGTGCTATTGGTGGGGGAGAGGGCGGGAGTGCAGCGGGTGGGGGAGGGGTGGGGGGTGCTGCAGATGTGGGTGCTATGGGTGGGGGAGGGGGCGGGAGTGCCGCGGGTGGGGGAGGGGCAGGGGGGTGCTTCAGGTGTGGGTGCAACAGGTGGGGGAGGGGCGGGAGCGCCGCGGTTGGGGGAGGGGAGTGTGCCGTGGGTGGGGGGAGGGGCGGGAGTGCCGCGGGTGGGCTGCAGATGTGGGTGCCGCGGGTAAGGGAGAGTCGGGAGTGCCGCGGGTGGGGGAGGGGTGGGGGGTGCTGCATATGTGGGTGCTATGGGTGGGGGAGGGGGCGGGAGTGCCGCGGGTGGGGGAGGGGTGGGGTGTGCTGCATATGTGGGTGCTATGGGTGCGGGAGGAGGCGGGAGTGCTGCAGGTGGGGGAGGGGCGGGAGTGCCGCGGGTGGGGGAGGGGCGGGGGGTGCTGCAGGTGTGGGTGCCGCGGGTGGGAGAGTGCGGGGCATGTGCCGCGGGTGGGGGACGGATGATGTGAAGGCTGTGGGTGCCGCGGGTGCGGCAGTCAGAGCTTGTGCACGGCATTCTCCTCCGGACTGTGCAGCAGCAGCAAGACTCACCGGCTGCAGTGTCACCAGGGTGCAGGGAGTGTACAGGGAGGAGGGAAAGAGGGGACTGGGCGGGGATGGGCGGACCAAGGGAGGGGACTGTTCCTGGCCTGCATCCAGCCACCCAGATCTTTGCCTGTGACTCCGCCCAGCGTTAGAGGGCCAGGCACAGAATAACAAGGCTATTATAAAGGAGATATATATATATATATATTTATAGATACAGTATATATACAGTATATATATATATATTTATATATACAGTATATATATATATATATATAATTATTACGTCCACATATATATATATGTAGCGTGGTGGCGGCACTCCCAGACTTTCATTCAAATAGTAAAAGTCTGGTAGTGCCGCCACCACGCTACTGAGCAAGTAAAGTGGGTCCACGAGAGCGAGTGCCGGGTGATTTGGATTATATACACACATACATATATATATTGTAGAAGAATGGATCATTGCGCTCGTCCAGTTCAAGAGAGTACCTTACTGCTTTACTATGGTCTTTCAACCACAATTGGATATGTCAAAATAATTAGTTCAAGATATAATGGATTCTTCCAATCTGATGTTTAGTCAAATAGTCAGTAAACCACACTTTCCCCGCTTTGTCGGGTGGCTGCTCAGTTCTTTAAAAAGTGCCACTAGGTATACGTAGCCCCAAAAGGAAATCTAAAAACAAAGGAAGAAACGAGAGAGCGCCTATGGTGTAGTATTCGTCAATAAATTCTGTCACACGCAAGAATAATATTGCGTACCGGATTACGGCTTGACATAAGGCTCGTCAGTCCCCCATTCTTTAGTCCAGGTCACCCACGAAAAAGGAATTGAAGCCGGAGCCTGTGAGAGAAGAGAGCAGCAAACCCTATTGTTACTGCGACTCGGCCGGAGTGAGCTTCCCCGCCTCCGGTGATTGTTCCTGTTGTAATCGCCAGCCCCCCCGGTCTGTGCTGTGCGGTCACTCCCAGCCAGCAGCTGCACTGACTAGTTCCGCCCACCGCCAGACTGACTTCCGCTGGCGGTGGGCGGAACTAGTCAGTGCAGCTGCTGGCTGGGAGTGACCGCACAGCACAGACCGGGGGGGCTGACGATTACAACAGGAACAATCACCGGAGGCGGGGAAGCTCACTCCGGCCAAGTCGCAGTAACAATAGGGTTTGCTGCTCTCTTCTCTCACAGGCTCCAGCTTCAATTCCTTTTTTGTGGGTGACCTGGACTAAAGAATGGGGGACTGACGAGCCTTATGTCAAGCCGTAATCCGGTACGCAATATTATACTTGCGTGTGACAGAACTTATTGACGAATACTACACCATAGGCGCTCTCTCGTTTCTTCCTTTGTTTTTAGATATATATATATATACAGACACAAAACATAAAGACTTTTGCTATTGGCGCTAACAATACTATATTGCAAATCTGTGTGTATGTAGCAAAGAAAAGAGGGGATTTTGTCATATTTTGATCAAAACATTTAAAGCTTGCAGCCCATCGTCATCAGTGTTTGCTAAGAAACAGAAAATAGCATTTTGGGGGTTATTTTTTTTTTTTTTGGGGGGGGGGGGAATATTAATGGAAACCGTAGATGGTTCAACTATGATATATAGTCTGGTTACTCATGAAACTAAGGCTGGATACATACCTTGGCAACATGTCTGTCAACCTGCTGTTTTGCCGACACAAGGGCCAATTAGGTAAGCATACACACTTACCAATCGGCCGCTCAACATGTTGGTCCAGACATCACAGCTGAGAGGGCATTTGAATTTGCCTGCCTAGCTGTGACATCATTGTCAGCGGTACATGCCACCAGCATATGTGGTGGCTCTACACACAGCCGAGATATATTGGCATCGGCTGTGCTGCGTGGCTGATGAAATACGTACTGTATATGAAAAACGTTATTCAAAGACATATTGGGTGTACACACCCACTGATGACCTACATATCATTCAGCCCTTGAACGAACAAAGTCGGTGATTTTAGAGCTGATCATAGATGTACTAAAACTAGCACATCTACGATCCGATTATTTGACATGTGGGAGGACGCCCAGCACAGGGCTAATCCGCCCCGCATATCAAGCCCTACCTCCCCCCGCACAGGCGCAAAAGCATCACATGGCGGCAATGCTTTCACACCCAGCTCCCTGCCTGCGCAGTCTAGCTGCGCTGGCAGTCGGCTACCCGCCATGTTTTGTCACGCAGCTGCTGCAGCCCGTCCCAGCAATGATCCGGACACGCCTGCGTTGTCCGGACCACACCCCCAACGGCGTCCTGGCACCGTTGGCTCACACCCTCCCGCCCTGCAACCACCTCTGACTGTCAATCAGGTAGAGGCGATCAGTGCTCTCCAGAAAGGGCTTCAGGGTGCGATTGCTGTTGGTGCAGTGATCGACTCTGAATTAGGCCCAATATTTTTATCTATTGTGTACCCAGCATAAGCCTCGGAAACTAGTAATTGAACCAAAGTGCCATGCACTTGCGTTTTTCTAATTTTTCTCTTATTTTGCATTGTTTTGGGAATTGCTTGGCTGCAAAGATAATTTTATTTCAAAACTTGTGTTCCTGAGACTGAATCACAACTCTCTTTTGTAGTACAGAACAACATTAATAATTTCCCTTTGAGGTTATTGTAAAAGTTTTTTACAAAGAAGAATACAGAAAAATGAGAGCTCCATAGACAGGAAGATTGTGTGTTGGGTCGTACAGCCATATCTATACATGTTCTACCAGTGAGTTGAAAACTGTCTTTTGACCCAGATATGGGCATTTTGAATATTAAGTGATGCATGCTAGTTGGGTAATGCTGCTGCAACATGTCATCATTTTGGAAATTCTGTTTTATGTACTTAATTAAACAATATGTCGTCTATCTCTATGATATACTACATTATTGAGGTTCTGAAAAAGTACATGAAGTTCAATTTGTGCCTGAACTCTCTCGCAGACATAAGTTACACATAAAGTTGGAAAAGTGTTAGTTCCATCAAACAAATGTTTAGTTTTTTATTATCTTGCCTCATGGTTTTAGAATGGATCTGAACAAGGTTCAGGTTCTGATAGAATGGCATCTTTAGGAAATGTTAAGGAGATGCAGCAATTCATAGGATTTGCCAACTTCTATATATGTTTCATTGAAAACTTCAAAATGTAAGAAAATGTCATGACCTCTTCATTTCCATCATATATATGTAAAGAAACCAAACAAAACACCTCCCGGAGGACTTTGTTGTAGGTTAAAATAATGTTATGAACCGTCTTAGGTATTACACCTCCAGCCAGGGCAGCGATCAGGGGGAGGACTGTGGGCCCTTACAGAGAGTGGTGAGGGGGTGCCCCCCCCCCCCCCCCCCCTCGGCTCCTACTACCAATACCTGTCGAGTTGCATCAGTCTGTGATGCAACCGCATGGGGGACTTCTTAAAACAAGCCTTATCAGCGCATCAGCTCTCTGTAAACCGTTCCTGCAGGTCCACAACATTCCATCTCTATGTAACATCAATGTATGACATCACATAGGGGTGGAGCAGTGTGGCAGAATCTTTTTTTCTCTAACGTCCTAAGTGGATGCTGGGGACTCCGTAAGGACCATGGGGAATAGCGGCTCCGCAGGAGACTGGGCACATCTAAAGAAAGCTTTAGGACTATCTGGTGTGCACTGGCTCCTCCCCCTATGACCCTCCTCCAAGCCTCAGTTAGATTTCTGTGCCCGACGAGAAGGGTGCACACTAGGGGCTCTCCTGAGCTCTTTGTGAAAGTTTTAGTTTAGGTTTATTATTTTCAGTGAGACCTGCTGGCAACAGGCTCACTGCATCGAGGGACTAAGGGGAGAAGAAACGAACTCACCTGCGTGCAGAGTGGATTGGGTTTCTTAGGCTACTGGACATTAGCTCCAGAGGGACGATCACAGGTTCAGCCTGGATGGGTCCCGGAGCCGCGCCGCCGGCCCCCTTACAGAGCCAGAAGAGCGAAGAGGTCCGGGAAAATCGGCGGCAGAAGACGTTCCTGTCTTCAGATAAGGTAGCGCACAGCACCGCAGCTGTGCGCCATTGCTCTCAGCACACTTCACACTCCGGTCACTGAGGGTGCAGGGCGCTGGGGGGGCAGCGCCCTGAGACGCAATAAATCGATAAAAACCTTATATGGCTAAAATAAATGCATCACATATAACTCCTGGGCTATATGGATGCATTTAACCCCTGCCAAAACATACAGAAAAACGGATGATAAGGACGCCGAGAAAGGGGCGGAGCCTATCTCCTCAGCACACTGGCGCCATTTTCCCTCACAGCTCAGTTGGAGGGAAGCTCCCTGGCTCTCCCCTGCAGTCACTACACTACAGAAAGGGGTTAAAAAAGAGAGGGGGGCACAAATTAGGCGCAGTATAAACAATACAGCAGCTATAAAGGGAAAAACACTTATATAAGGTTATCCCTGTATATATATAGCGCTCTGGTGTGTGCTGGCAAACTCTCCCTCTGTCTCCCCAAAGGGCTAGTGGGGTCCTGTCCTCTATCAGAGCATTCCCTGTGTGTGTGCTGTGTGTCGGTACGTTTGTGTCGACATGTATGAGGAGAAAAATGATGTGGAGACGGAGTAGAGTGTCTGTAATAGTGTTGTCACCCCCTAGGGGGTCGACACCTGAGTGGATGTACTGTTGAAATTGCGTGACAGTGTCAACTTTGTATTAAAGACAGTGGTTGACATGAGACAGCCGGCTACTCAGCTTGTGCATGTCCAGACGTCTCATACAGGGGCTCTAAAGCGCCCGTTTCCTCAGATACAGACGCCGACACGGATACTGACTCCTGTGTCGACGGTGAAGAGACAACCGTGATTTCCAATAGGGCCACACATTGCATGATTGAGGCAATGGAAAATGTTTACACTTTTCTGATAATATGAATACCACCAAAAAAAGGGGTATTATGTTTGGTGAGGAAAAACTTCCTGTAGTTTTCCTGAATCTGAGAAATAAAATGAGGTGTGTGATGATGCGTGGGTTTCCCCCCGATAACAAGTGATAATTTCTAAAAAGTTATTGACAGTATACCTTTTCCCGCCAGAGGTTAGGGTGCGTTGGGAAACACCCCCTAGGGGGGATAAGGCGCTCACACGCTTGTAAAAACAAGGGCTCTATCCTCTCCTGAGATGGCCGCCCTTAAGGATCCTGCTGATAGAAAGCAGGAGGGTATCCTAAAATGTATTTACACACATACTGGTGTTATACTGCGACCAGCAATCGCCTCAGCCTGGATGTGCAGTGCTGGGTTGGCGTGGTCGGATTCCCTGACTGGAAATATTGATATCCTAGATAAGGACAGTATATTATTGCCTTTAGAGCAATTAAAAGATGCATTTCTATATATGCATGATGCACAGCGGAATGTTTGCCGACTGGCATCAAGTATAAGTGTGTTGTCCAATTCTACCAGTAAAATGGTCAGGTGATGCGGATTCCAAACGGCATTTGGAAGTATTGCCTTACAAAAAAAAGGGGATGTACCCCTGGTCGCCTCTCAAAATAAGACGCCGTATTATCAGGCGCAGTCCTGGTTGGCAAGCGGACAAAAGGGTTCCTCTTTTCTGCACGTGACAGAGGGAGAGGAAAATGGCTGCAGAGATTAGCCAGTTCCCAGGAACAAAAACCCTTTTCTGCCTCTGCAAAGCCCTCAGTATGTCGCTAGGGCTTTACAAGTTCAGGCACGGTGGGGGCCCGTTCTCAATTAATTTCAGTGCGCAGTGGGCTCACTCGCAAGTAGACCCCTGGATCCTTCAGGTAATATTTTCAGGGGTACAAATTGGAATTCGAGACATATTCCCCTCGCCGTTTCCAAAAGTCTGTTTTACCGACGTCTCCCGCTGACAGGGAGGCAGTTTTGGAAGCCATTCACAAGCTGTATTCCCAGCAGGTGATAATTAAGGTACCCCTCCTGCAACAGGGAACGGGGTATTATTCCACACTATTGTGGTACCGAAGCCAGACGGCTCGGTGAGACCGATTTTAAAATCTAAAATCTTTGAACACTTACATACAGAGGTTCAAATTCAAAATTGAGTCACTCAGAGCAGTGATTGCAAACCTGGAAGAAGGGGACTACATGAGGTCTCGGGACATCAAGGATGCTTACCTTCATGTCAAAATTTACCCTTCTCACCAAGGGTATTTTAGGTTATGGTACAGAACTGTCACTATCAGTTCAGACGCTGCCGTAGGGATGGGCCACGGCACCCCGGGTCTTTACTGAAGTAATGACCGAAATGATGATATTCCTTCGAAGGAAGGGAATTTTAGTTATCCTTTACTTGGACGATTCCCTGATAAGGGTAAGATCCAGGGAACAGCTGGAGATCGGTGTAGCACTATCTCAGGTAGTGTTGCGGCAGCACGATTGGATTCTCAATATTCCAAAATCGCAGCTGGTTCCGACGACTTGTCTTCTGTTCCTAGGGATGATCCTGGACACAGTCCAGAAAGAAGGTGTTTCTCCCGGAGGAGAAAGCCAGGGAGTTATCCGAGCTAGTCAGGAACCTCCTAAAACCTAACCAAGAGTGCATCAATGCACAAGGGTTCTGGGTAAAAATGGTGGCTTCCTACGAAGAAATCCCATTCGGCAGATTCCACGCAAGAACTTTCCAGTGGGACCTGCTGGACAAATGGTCCGGGTCGCATCTTCAGATGCATCAGCGGATAACCCTGTCACCAGGGACAAGGGTGTCCCTCCTGTGGTGGTTGCAGAGTGCTCATCTTCTAGAGGGCCGCAGATTCGGCATTCAGGACTGGGTCCTGGTGACCACGGATGCCAGCCTGCGAGGCTGGGGAGCAGTCACACAGGGAAGGAATATCCAGGACTTATGGTCAAGCCTGGAGACATCACTTCACATAAATATCCTGAAGCTAAGGGACATTTACAATGCTCTAAGCTTAGCAACCTCTGCTTCAAGGTCAGCCGGTGTTGATCCAGTCGGACAACATCACGGCAGTCACCCACGTAAACAGTCAGGGTGGCACAAGAAGCAGGAGGGCAATGGCTGAAGCTGCAAGGATTCTTCGCTGGGCGGAAAATCATGTGATAGCACTGTCAGCAGTATTCATTCCGGGAGTGGACAACTGGGAAGCAGACTTCCTCAGCACGACCTCCACCCGGGAGAGTGGGGACTTCACCCAGAAGTCTTCCACATGATTAAAAACCGTTGGGAAAAACTCGACAGGTATTGCGCCAGGTCCAGGGACCCTCAGGCAATAGCTGTAGACGCTCTGGTAACACCGTGGGTGTACCAGTCAGGGTATGTGTTCCCTCCTCTGCCTCTCATACCCAAGGTACTGACATTGATAAGATGGAGAGGAGTAAGCACTATATTCGTGGCTCCGGATTGGCCAAGAAGGATTTGGTAACCGGAACTTCAAGAGATGCTCACGGAGGATCCGTGGCCTCTACCTCTAAGAAGGGACCTGCTCCAGCAAGGACCCTGTCTGTTCCAAGACTTACCGCGGCTGCGTTTGACGGCATGGCGGTTGAACGCCGGATCCTGAAGGAAAAAAAGGCATTCCGGATGAAGTCATCCCTATCCTGATCAAAGCCAGGAAGGATATAACCGCAAAAAACATTATCACCGCAATTGGCAAAAATATGTTGCGTGGTGCGAGGCCAGTAAGGCCCGACGGTGGAAATTCAACTGGGTCGATTCCTACATTCCTGCAAACAGGAGTGTCTATGGGCCTGAAATTGGGGTCCATTAAGGTTCAAATTTCGGCCCTGTCAATTTTCTTCCAAAAAGAACTAGCTTCAGTCCCTGAAGTTCAGACGTTTGTAAAAGGGGTACTGCATATACAGCCTCCTTTTGTGCCTCCAGTGGCACTTTGGGATCTCAATGTAGTTTTGGGTTCCAAAAGTCACATTGGTTTGAACCACTTAAATCTGTGGACTTAAAATATCTCACATGGAAAGTGGTCATGCTGTTGGCCCTGGCCTGGGCCAGGCGCGTGTCAGAATTGGCGGCTTTATCCTAAAAAAGCCCTTATCTGATGTTCCATTCGGACAGGGCGGAATTGAGGACTCGTCCTCAGTTTCTCCCTAAGGTGGTTTCAGCGTTTCACCTGAACCAACCTATTGGTGGTGCCTGCGGCTACTAGGGACTTGGAGGACTCCAAGTTGCTAGACGTTGTCAGGGCCCTGAAAATATATGTTTCCAGGAGGGCTGGAGTCAGGAAATCTGACTCGCTGTTTATCCTGTATGCACCCAACAAGCTGGGTGCTCCTGCTTCTAAGCAGACTATTGCTCGTTGGATTTGTAGTACAATTCAGCTTGCACATTCTGTGGCAGGCCTGCCACAGCCAAAAATCTGTAAATGCCCACTCCACAAGGAAGGTGGGCTTATCTTGGGCGGCTGCCCGAGGGGTCTCGGCTTTACAACTTTGCCGAGCAGCTACTTGGTCAGGAGCAAATGCGTTTGTAAAATTATACAAAATTGATATCCTGGCTGAGGAGGACCTGGAGTACTCTCATTTGGTGCTGCAGAGTCATCCGCACTCTCCCGCCCGTTTGGGAGCTTGGGTATAATCCCCATGGTCCTTACGGAGTCCCCAGCATCCACTTAGGACGTTAGAGAAAATAAGAATTTACTTACCGATAATTCTATTTCTCATAGTCCGTAGTGGATGCTGGGCGCCCATCCCAAGTGCGGATTGTCTGCAATACTTGTACATAGTTATTGTTACAAAAATCGGGTTATTATTGTTGTGAGCCATCTTTCAGAGGCTCCTCTGTTATCATGCTGTTAACTGGGTTCAGATCACAGGTTATACGGTGTGATTGGTGTGGCTGGTTTGAGTCTTACCCGGGATTCAAAATCCTTCCTTATTGTGTACGCTCGTCCGGGCACAGTATCCTAACTGAGGCTTGGAGAAGGGTCATAGGGGGAGGAGCCAGTGCACACCAGATAGTCCTAAAGCTTTCTTTAGATGTGCCCAGTCTCCTGCGGAGCCGCTATTCCCCATGGTCCTTACGGAGTCCCCAGTATCCACTACGGACTATGAGAAATAGAATTATCGGTAAGTAAATTCTTATTTTTTGGGAGGGAGGGACCCTGTCTATTTTGTCAGTCCTGGGCCCCACAATTTCTGATGGCAGCCTTGCTTCCAGCCACCAGAGACCACCCGCTATTTATTTTGCCCTTCCGTTTGCTCTTATACGCAATGCCTGTATTGCCTCTGGTAAATCCATCATCAGTTCTGATTATGTTTGGGCCTACAAAAAGGCACTTTTATTGAAAATTTGCCCGAGTGCTCTGCCTGTTCAGCTATTGTTACCTGCTCCTTAGTACATGTTGCTACCCACTTGTGCATACCTCCCCACTTTTGTTCCACCGCAGGAGGGACAATAACGCGCACCCAAATTTGGGGGCATCGCTTCACGGTAAGGGGACATGACCTAGTGGCAAGGGGGCGTGGCCTCGTGGCAACCCCTGCGATCGCGGCCCTCGTGGCAAACTTGCCGCGATTGTAAACCACGCCCCCCGTTTTTGTTACTATGGGGGTATGGACAGCACTTAGTGAGCTGCTGGCCATGTCCCTGTCCCTCTCTGTCGGGGAATAGACGCTGTGTGCATGTGCACAGCATCTATTCACTGCTGCTCTGATCAGAGCAGCGAGTGACAGGAAGGGACCTCCCAACTGCCCCTTCACCCACAGGACACTACAACCTGCAGGTGGGACAGCGGGACAGACCGTGAAGAACGGGACTGTCCCTCCAAAATCGGAATAGTTGTGAGGTATGACTTGTGTAATGATGTTGCCTATGCCTGACTATACACTTCTGCATCTACTTAGTGTACGTTTGTATATCTGATGTTGGCTATTGGACTTCAGTTAATGCACTGGAATTGTAACATTGATGTTTCTTGGCACATTACCCTGACCTTTGTCCGCAATGCGCATGGATTTCATCATACTACGCATGCGCCAAAAAAAGAGCTCAGCACATAGAACAGGTATCCGCACATGGACCGACCACACTTCCGGGGAAATTGTTTCTGGGTGGTAACTTGGCAGCAGCCATGCGATTGCACAGATCTTGTGTGCATGACTTGTTTAATTTGACTTCCTTATACGACTGTAGTGTACAAAATGAGATGGGACATATGTTTCAGCCGGATCTTTTGCTGCCAACGTGGACGTAACAGTGGGCCAGATTCAGATTCCAACGCAATTGCAAGCACAATTCCGCTGAGTTTTAGTACACAAAGCAGGTATTATCAACTGCCACGCCACTGATGTCAGTCAGTGTAACATGGGTAGCATTGTCTGCTGATTGGTCCTCTGTCTACAATACCCCCCCATCCCCGCAATAGAACCCAACATTTTCCCGCCTCGCACCACGACAGCACCCTGTTAATGCGGAAACCTTCATGTTACCTGGTGGCCGGCGCCGCTCCTCCCGCGATTGCATTCCACATTTTACCTGCCCCTGCATCCTTCAAGAGCCTCCCGCATATTAAAAACACACAATCCCCCCGCGATTGCCTCCCACATGTTAACCGGCCTCCCTCCCGCGACTGCTTCCCCCGATTGCCTCCTGCATGTTGCCCGCCTCCTCTGCGATTCTCTCCGGCATATTACAGCCCCCCCTGCATGCGTGCGATTGCCTCCCGAGTCCCGCATTTTAGCCGCCCCCTCTCCCTTGATTGCCTCCGCATATTACACCCCCCCAGTCAATGCATCCCGTATATATATAAAACCCCTGCGATTGCCTGATCATCCTGCATATTAATTAGACCCTCCCACACGATTACACCACCCACCCTGCGATCACATACCCCACATATATTCTCTACCCCCCCTGCTACATTCAAAACATTTCTCCTTTCAAATGTTTTTATATTCCAGTCACATCAACTATCGTCAGAATTGGGCAAAAAGTTATCTGTATTTAGATGCGCTAACAAACATCTACAAACATGCTAATGGTAAAAAAAATCCCATATACGGTTACCTAACTGTAAAACAGCTGACAGTACTTTAACCCAAAATAATGTCCACATGCACCTTACCTAAAACATTGGGACAATAGTGATTTTTTTTTTTTTATTAAAAATTAATAGCTCCAAAAAAATATTACTGGACAGCTACTACTAAGATAGCAGATATTTATACTCCTAACAACAGCTTCATTGTAGGCTGCCTTTGTAATGAAGAAAGAGAAAAAAGGGACTGTATTGTTGATGCACAAAAGGAAGAGTAACCTGGTTGTTACATCGACCTGGAAATTTATAAAATTTAACTTTTATTATTATTGAATTAAAAAGATGTGAAATTCACTAATACGAGTATAGGCGAAACATAGAGGTTAAAAATTGTTTTGACATATACAAGACATACAAGGAGTGCTGTTCATTTGGTATAGTAGATAATTGTTTTTACAGATAATACTATTATAAATATACCTGTTCAGGGTGATACTGGCGCCGAACAGGTATACTGGCGCCGAGCAGGTATATTTATAATAGTATTATCTGTAAAAACAATTATCTACTATAACAAATGAACAGCACCCGAGTCTTCGGCGTGTACATTAACCAAATAAGATTAGGGGCACCGGAGAATTGATTTCAGGATCAATATCCTGAATAGAATCAGTATGTACTGATTTGTATATCCAGATGAAGGGGCACCAGCGTTCAGCAGTGTCCGGGAACGCGGCGCTGTCAATAGCCGTTGCAATGGGGATCATAACACTCCGAGCTTGGCTACACGGGTCATGTGACCACGAAGGCGGAACAGTGATTGGCTAATAACCGCATGTGACTGATTGATCCACACGGATTGGATGACAGGGAGAGCTCAAATTCCCCTCTAGGAGAGGCAACCGGGTTCAGCCCTGACGAAGCTGTCAGAGTAACGGCGGAACACGCGTGTGGGCAGCGTGTGTCCGCGTGTTCTCCATGCCCTTATCTCATGATATTACTGAATGTATAGCCAGTCCTGACTTTCAAGTATAGCTAACTCCTATAATTATGAGCACCAAATAGCAGGCAGATGATCATTTCAAATGAGAGAGATCTGTATTCCTGTAGGTTGGGCAGCTATCTGAGGGAGAATATAACTAATGCTATATTAACTGTCAGCCGCTCTGATACTATAGTACACAGGGATAGAAACAGCATAGATTTCTTAAATATGCACTGTGCATTCATGTCAGTGATTTAGGAGTGATATTAGGCATCAGTGGCAACAATCAATAAGCACGAATGCAACAAATGTTTCAAAGTTAACTCCTCAAGCCACTCAGTGATCATAGAGATACATTTATGATACAGTCTGAGGAATCTAGACACATCATATGTTTCAGTATCCTATATAGCTACACAGTGAATGTACTGGTCTCCTAAGGATTATTTTAAATAGAATAATAAAATTTCTATCTGAGGAGTGGTATGTGGCACTTGTGACAATAATCAATAGGCATGAATGCAATAAATGTTCCAAAGCTAACTCTTTAAGCCACCTTGTGCTATAAGGACACATTTATGATACAGTCTGGTGAACATAAATACAACATATTTTTCAGCATTTTTTGTAGCTACACAGTGAATGCATTGGTCTTGTAAGGTTTATTTGGAATACAATAATAAAATCTGTATTCAAGACCGTCACAATTGAGAATATATAATACAGATTAAATAAACATATCTACTTTTAGCCATGGCATTATAGCCAGTGACGTGGAAAAATGATGAATATTTAATTATTGGAGGAGTTTCTCCTCGCAGAGATATGATCGCTGTGATTAGCTGACCATAACAGCAATCTATCTATCATACACGAATATCTGGGAAGCAAGGGAGATATTCACCCCCTGCTGTGTATTATATATCAGAACTGTATTTGCTTTGAATTTAACCAAATTTACACATTGTGCTTACTACTAGCTAAATTAAGTTGTTGTAAGTCACTATTGAATTTTGTATGATGCCTGACAAGGATGCTTTTTATATCTGCAGGGAGTCTCATGAAAGCCACGCATACAATAACTGAAATCTCTTGGAGATATGCTAATATAACTGACTGATACTGTCTATAGTCACAAACTATTATAGTGAATGTGACATTTCTTAGGCAGGGAAAATTACGTGCATTGTACACCCATATTATTCATCACCATATTAATCCAGTGATATAGTATACATACCCATACAAGAGCCTCATCTAGGCAAAGAAGAGTAATAGTTATACCAAACTGTGACAAGTGGTTACTTGGGACCAAGAAGGTTTAATATTATTGAGAAACATATTTATCTACATAGTGTGTACAGCAACCTATTGTATCATTAGTACTATCAGTATTGTTACAAGTGGCTAAGAAGACAATTAGAGATGAATTGCTGACAATCAGATAAACTAACAGACTGGCATTAAACGAGAACATTATCATATGTGTTTGGGCATTTGGAATAAACACGCGGACACATATTTTTTTTAATCTTTAATCACATCTATTATTCTTATTGCACTCCTTGTATGTCTTGTATATGTCAAAACAATTTTTAACCTCTATGTTTCGCCTATACTCGTATTAGTGAATTTCACATCTTTTTCATTCAATAATAATAAAAGTTAAATTTTATGAATTTCCAGGTCGATGTAACAACCAGGTTACTCTTCCTTTTGTGCATCAACAATACAGTCCCTTTTTTCTCTTTTTTCATTGCATTTACCACAGCTGTAGTTGGTAGCACCCCCATAATGAATGATAATTATCAATAACATAATTGGGGTTCTTTTCTTGGAGCCTTGACTCCGAGTCTATATATAAGAAATTTTGTGTGTGCAGATACAACATTGTCTTCTAGGCTGCCTTTGTGCCTGGAGGAATGGTATCGAGAGCCCAGCACTTGGGATGCCGGCAGTCAGAATACCGTCAGCGGCATCCCAATGCTCAGAATCCAGATACCTACTATATAAGTATGCTACCCCTAATATCTAACCTCCCTAACCCTCCTTACCCGCAGCCTGACCGTAGCCCTCCCCCAGCAACGTAACCCTAACCCTCGCCAGAGGTGCCTAACCCACCCTCCACACAGCTTAGTCCTAACCCTATATCCCCCGCTGCCTATCCCTAACCCTCCCCAGTGGTGCCTAACCCTCCCTCCCCAAAGTCTATCCCTAACCCTCCCAGGTGGTGCCTAACCCCCCCTCCCCACAGCCTAAACCTAACCCTCCCTCTCCCGCAGCCTATCCCTCCCCAGTGGTGCCTAACCCTCCCTCCCCAAAGTCTGGAGGTGGAGCCTAACCCCCCTCCCCACAGCCTATCCCACCCCAGTGGTGCCTAAACCTCCCTCCCCGAAGTCTAACCCTAAAACTCCCAGGTGGTGCTTAACCCTAGCCCCCCCCCCCCCCCTCCTTACAGCCTAAACCTAACCCTCCCTTTCCTGCAGCCTAAAGGCCCATACACACTGGACGATTTTGAGCTGAAAGCAGCTCACTTTTGGTGTGTTGAGCGATCATCGCTGTGCATACACACTGGGCAAAAATGCCCAGTGTGTATGCACCTTTACCCTATGGTCACTGTTTAATTACTAGCTGTGAAAGTGACTTTAAAGCAAAACATGTAATCAGACTTCTTCATAAAATGAAGTGTGTTGTTTGTTTAAACCCAAAGATTAAGCATATTTTGTGTGATTTGCATATGACAATAGTATGCTAGAACTGACTATCATACCAGGTGCCATTAGCAGTGCCGTAACTAGGCATTTTAGCGCTGTGTGCAAGAAATGGCATTGGCACCCCCCCTATACAAGACAGGGGCAGTGCGCGCCGCAGGCGCGCAAAAAATATATAGGGGTGTGGCTTCATGGGGAAGGGTGTGGCCACAAAATAATACCAATTCATACTACGGTGCACAGTAGCGCCACTACACCAGGTAGAGCCCCTTTTACACATTACAGCAGACAGCGTCCCCCTTTTTACACATTACGACAGACAGCATCCCCTTTTTTACACATTACGGCAGACAGCGTCCCCTTTTTACACATTACGGCAGACAGCATCCCCTTTTTTACACATTACGGCAGACAGCGTCCCTTTTTTATACATAACGGCAGCCAGTCCCCCTTTTTACACATTACGGCAGACAGCGTCCCCTTTTTACACATTACGACAGATAGCATCCCCTTTTTTACACATTACGGCAGACAGCGTCCACTTTTTATACATTACGGCAGACAGCGTCCCTTTTTTTTTTACACATTACGGCAGACAGCGTCCCCTTTTTACACATTACAGCAGACAGCGCCCCCCTTTTTTACACATTACGACAGCCAGTCCCTCTTTTTACACATTGCGTCCTACAGCACATGAGCTGCTTCCTTCTGGGACCTATTCACCTGCGTTACATATTACATGCCCACAGCTACCTGTATAATGACACAACCCAGACGGGGCTGCCCTCACTGCCACAGCACCATGCACAGTAGCACACCTTATATATTACACCAGCACACCTTATATATTACATGCCCACAGCACACCTTATATATTACACCAGCACATCTTATATATTACAGGCCCACAGCACACCTTAAAACATGCACACAGCACACCTTATATATAACATGCCCACAGCACACCTTATATATTACACCAGCACATCTTATATATTACAGGCCCACAGCACACCTTATATACAGTATTACATGACCACAGCACACCTTCTATATAACATGCCCACAGCACACCTTATATATTACATGCCCACAGCACACCTTATATATTACACCAGCACATCTTATATATTACAGGCCCACAGCACACCTTATATACAGTATTACATGACCACAGCACACCTTATATATAACATGCCCACAGCACACCTTATATATTACATGCCTACAGCACACCTTATATATTACACCAGCACATCTTATATATTACAGGCCCACAGCACACCTTATATACAGTATTACATGACCACAGCACACCTTATATATTACACCAGCACATCTTATATATTACAGGCCCACAGCACACCTTATAACATGCACACAGCACACCTTATATACAGTATTACATGACCACAGCACACCTTATATATTACATGCCCACAGCACACCTTATATATTACAGGCCCACAGCACACCTTATAACATGCACACAGCACACCTTATATACAGTATAACATGCACACAGCACACCTTATAACATGCCCACAGCACACCTTATATATTACATGCCTACAGCACACCTTATATATTACACCAGCACATCTTATATATTACAGGCCCACAGCACACCTTATATACAGTATTACATGCCCACAGCACACCTTATATATAACATGCCCACAGCACACCTTATATATAACATGCCCACAGCACACCTTATATATTACATGCCCACAGCACACCTTATATATTACACCAGCACATCTTATATATTACAGGCCCACAGCACACCTTATATACAGTATTACATGACCACAGCACACCTTATATATTACATGCCCACAGCACACCTTATATATTACATGCCCACAGCTACTGAACCTGTATGATGCCCTCACTGCCACAGCACACCAGGCAAGGACACGTTGGAGCCACTGGATGTGCAAGCAAGTGGTGAGAAGTTGCCGCCCGTGCAGAGTGCATCCCGCCGCCGGTGCCCGCTCACCTTTTACTGCCTCCATGTCATGTCGGTGGGCTGCTTGAAGACGTAGAGCTGCAGCCGGTTCTTCCGCTCCCTCTCCTCCCGCTGCGCCCGTTCCTGCTCTCCCCTCACTGCTGACAGACGGGCTGGGGCCGGCGGGTCTCGATAGGGTGGAGCGACAGCAGTGTCTCTGGGATCCGGAGCAGGTGGTGTATGTAGAGGCCGGTTAGAAGAGGAGACCCCGCCTCCAGCTGACCGCCTGTGGCAGCGCGCACTTCCCCTTTCGCTGTCCGATGCACGATCCCTGGAGCTGGCTGAGCGGGCGGGGGAGAGTATGGGGGTGTGCTGCCGATGGTGCGCCTTCAGTGCATGTGCGCTGTGGGCAAGGCACCATCGGCACACACCTAGTTACGGCACTGGCCATTAGAATGATACATTATTATTATTATTCTAATCTCCAAACTGCTTTCAGCTTCCGTGTTCTTTTGATGCATGTAACTGTTTCTAAATTGAGTGGCAATATAGCAATTCATAAATATGGCACTCTCCTGATACTATACAATTTAAGTGCCCTGGTGCCCTCCAAGGTATTTTCACACCACACAGGGGCAAACGCAGGATTTGCACAAGGGGGTTTCCAAAGAGGGGTGGAGCCAACCACGGGGGGTGGAGACTGAGGTGACCCAGTATATGCTGGGTTTGTTAAACTAGTGTAGATAGATAGACTTACATAAGATAGATAGATAGATAGATAGATAGATAGATAGATAGATAGATAGATAGATAGACGCAGTAGTGCATATATAAATGAGCCAGCACAGGGTAATAAATGTGAGCTCCCACTCCCGGTTACTCATGTAGCGGGAAGGTGACAATACGCTCCGGCTATCATTGCAGGCTATGGGAAACAGCTGCGGGAGGCTGCGCTATGCTGCAACGAGTACGCATCACAGCAACGCCACACTATGCAGCCTCCCGCAGCAAGGATGTTAGAGGACACTTTTGTATATATATATATATATATATGTGTGTGTGTGTGAATATATGTATATATGATATATATTTTTATATATATGTGTGTATATATATATATATATATATATATACACACACACACACATATATATATATATATACACACACACACACACACACACACACATATGTACTATATATATATATATATATATACTCTATATAAATACATAAGAAATTGAATTACAGGAGGAGCTACAAATACAAGTACTGTATTTTTAAACAATCTAAACTTGTAATACTTACAAGTGACTGAGCCTCCAAGAATGGGATCTGGCACTCAGATAAAAAGCAGCAGAAAGTTGAGGGACTAGGGACTGAGACAGAGTGGAGACTGCAGCAGCTGCAGTGCCAAGATACAGGGCAAACTTAGTGCACAGCCCGCGATTCGCGGGTCATTGGAAGGGGCGGAGCCTATTGTCAGGGGGCGGGGCTTAAATAGCGGGCCGCGGCGACGGCTCTTTTACCTGAAAAAAAACAATCTGGTCTGTCAGGGGGGGTTTCTGGGTACTCAGAAACCCCCCCTGCGTGCGCTAGTGCCACATGCAAGCTTTCCAAAGACGGCGGCACTCTCAGGACTATATAAATTAAAGTCAAAGACACTAAGGTCTGTTCAACGTTTCGGTCCGCTGGACCGTTATCAAGTATCCGGGTTCTTGATAAAGATCCAATGGACCAAAACGGTGAACAGACCTTAGTGTCTTTGACTTTCATTTATATAGTCCCGAGAGTGCCGCCGTCTTTGGAATGAGAGTGCCGCACTGCGACTGGCTGCAGCAGTGTGGCGCAGTCACAAGTGTGGCACGCTCGCATTATGCCGCGACGCATGTGCACGTGTGCATGCATTACGGCATAGATGAGCATGGCTACATCTGTATGTGAGCAGCTGGGGGGAGGGTATCACGGGAGGCAGGGGCAGTATTGTGTAGCTTTGCCTAGGGTGCCTTTAAACCTTGCACCGGCCCTGCCCTCACCCTTACTGTAACTCCCTGTCAGCATCCCTGCCCTCACCCCCCCTTGTAACTCCCCGTCAGCATCCCTGCCCTCACCCTCCCTGTAACTCCCCGTCAGCATCCCTGCCCTCACCCTCCCTTGTAACTCCCCGTCAGCATCCCTGCCCTCACCCTCCCTTGTAACTCCCCGTCAGCATCCCTGCCCTCACCCTCCCTGTAACTCCCCGTCAGCATCCCTGCCCTCACCCTCCCTGTAACTCACCTTATGTGTCCCTGCCCTCACCCTCCCTGTAACTCCCAGTCAGCGTCACTGCCCTCACCCTCCCTGTAACTCACCGTCAGCGTCCCTGCCCTCACCCTTCTTGTAACTCCCCGTCAGCATCCCTGCCTCACCCTTCCTGTAACTCCCCGTCAGCATCCCTGCCCTCACTCTTCCTGTAACTCCCAGTCAGCATCCCTGCCCTCACCCTTCCTGTAACTCCCCGTCAGCTTCCCTGCCCTCACCCTCCCTGTAACTCCCCGTCAGCATCCCTGCCCTCACCCTTCCTGTAACTCTCCGTCAGCATCCCTGCCCTCACCCTTCCTGTAACTCCCCGTCAGCATCCCTGCCCTCACCCTCCCTGTAACTCCCCGTCAGCTTCCCTGCCTCACCCTTCCTGTAACTCCCCGTCAGCATCCCTGCCCTCACCCTCCCTGTAACTCACCTTCTGTGGTCCTGCCCTCACCCTCCCTGTAACTCCCCATCAGCGTCACTGCCCTCACCCTCCCTGTAACTCCCCGTCAGCATCCCTGCCTCACCCTTCCTGCAACTCCCCGTCAGCATCCCTGCCCTCACCCTCCCTGTAACTCCCCGTCAGCATCCCTGCCTCACCCTTCCTGTAACTCCCCGTCAGCTTCCCTGCCCTCACCCTTCCTGTAACTCCCCGTCAGTGTTCCTGCCCTCACCCTTCCTGTAACTCCCGTCAGCATCCCTGCCCTCACCCTTCCTGTAACTCCCGTCAGCATCCCTGCCCTCACCCTTCCTGTAACTCCCCGTCAGCATCCCTGCCCTCACCCTTCCTGTAACTCCCCGTCAGTGTTCCTGCCCTCACCCTTCCTGTAACTCCCCGTCAGCATCCCTGCCCTCACCCTTCCTGTAACTCCCCGTCAGCATCCCTGCCCTCACCCTCCCTGTAACTCTCCGTCAGCATCCCTGCCTCACCCTTCCTGTAACTCCCCGTCAGCATCCCTGCCCTCACCCTTCCTGTAACTCCCCGTCAGTGTTCCTGCCCTCACCCTTCCTGTAACTCCCAAAGTAGTGGGAGTAAGAAGGGGAAAGAGGGGATGGAAAATAGATGGGAAAAGGGAATGGCGAGAGAGAAGAGGAAAAAGAGAGAAGAAAAAATAGCCTCAGGCAGTGCTGGGGATAATTTCTTTAAAAAAAGTAAAATAAATAAACCCAGGCAATGCTGGACATAAGTATAAGGGACACTACTATGTTGTGTAATATGAGTCATGGGGACTACGTGCAGTGTAATGTGAATAAGATTGTGCTACAGTGTGGCATAATTTGAATTGGAGGTACTATTGTGAGGTTCTGTTGTGTGTCCACACCCCATTCTATGTGAGACTACACCCCTCTTTTGTGACATACGCTGACCCTTTATGAGTTGAGGGAGGAGGGCGCAATTTTATAGTTTGCAGGAGGGTGCCGAACACCCTAGCACCGGCCCTGCCTACTAAACTATGTTCTGCAGTTTCCATGCAGTTTGATGTGCTATTTGCAAACTGTGAAATTTATCACAGTGAAAACTGTGAACTGGCAAAACTTATGCTGCAAAGCCGGTTTTGATACTTGGGCAAGAAAAACCTTACACAATTTATGAAGCAACAGCTTTCCAAGCCATGGGAAAAATATACATTATTTAGATGTGGTTCTGATCAGCCAGACTGCTCAAATCGCATGTGGTTGAGCAATGTGCAAATAAGAACGGACCAAAAAAAACAAAACTATTTTCCTGATTCCATCAAACAACTTGACCTGTCAATGGTTTAGCAACCATCGATGGTCTGGTGCCGATGATGAATGGTTTCACCATCGATGGCCAGCCACCAGTGGTGAATATTGATAGCTTAAGGGCCCTATACACTTGCCGATTACACTGAGCGATGTGAACGAGATATCATTCATATCGCTCAGTGTGTAGGCATCAATAATGAACGATGCGCGGCCCCACGCTCGTTCATCGTTGGTGCCGTCTTGTTTATACATGAAAGCCAATATGGACAATCTCGTTCATATTAGCATGCAGGGCAATGGGACGGGTGACGTCAGGGAGTGAAGAAATTTACCTCTCCCCATCGCCCTACCCCCACAGTCGGGTTACCCGTCGGCCGTATCAACCGTCGGACACCTCGGCCAATGTGTAGGGCTCTTAAGTCCAATGGTGAATCATAGCTGCTGTTTGTGCATGCTAGGGCACTGACTGTGCACTAAACTATTAATGGCTCAACCAGCAATGGTTCCTGCCCGATGGTTCAAAACCAGTGACCAGAAATGGGAGAATCGCTGCTGGTCACCCCATAGAATCTATCTAAACTTCATTACATAACTGATGAAAAGCTCAGGCAGCATTTTCCAACTAAATTCCTACACCATCACCCATAGTATATAGCTTGGGGTTGATTTCCAATCAGGGAGACCAACAAGTGTATGGTACCCTTGCATTAATGGAAATCAACCCCTGATTACACAGGCTGGTTCAGTTCCCATTATAACCGAGAAGAACCACATCCATAGGATTCTCCTGTCATAGTGGAAACAAGCCCCATCCTTGATTGGACATGGCTGGCTTCTTTATGGGAAGGGGTGGTTTGCCTCTCTTCTATACGCTGGACAATTTAGTGGATGCAGTGTCGACGTCACATGTAAAATGCCAATGTATTTAAGTCTGTGCATGTGTCCAAAATGCACCATGCATGCATCCCGATTGTCATGGGGTCCCGGGGAGGATCGCAGGGAGCTACGGCCTTACCTCTCCGGGGGCTCTGGTGGGGGTCCTCCGGTGGCGGCGCGGCTCCATGGCACTACGTCGGGTACTCTGCACGGCCTGCAGGGTCCTGGCACAGTGTGTGCAGGGCTACGAGGCAGAGTTCACCGGTCTGCAGCACTGTCCATGCTGGGAGCTGGACGCGGCCATCTTGGATCAGGTCAGCTGACCACTCACAAGGAGCTTGTACCTCACGTGACTCTGACAGCCAATCCGGACCCTAGTTGGGCTGCTTCTCCCATCTTGCTGGATGCCTATGAACCTGTAACCAATTAGGTGCAGGCAACTTGTATAAAGGGAGGCTCAGAAGGGAATCCAATTGCCAGTGTATCTGCTACTACAGCCAGTCTTAGTAATAATTCTCTGAGCTCCTGAACTCTACCTATTCTGCTTCCCAGGACTCCGGTAGTATTCAGTCCTGCTTCTGACTCTAGTATCCAGCACTCTGGTTACATCCAGACCTGTCTCTGCCTCCAGTACCCATCCGTTCCACACCGCCTGCTCCGGTTTGCCCTGCCTTGCAGTCCCCAAGGTAACGGTAACCCGGTTCCTTTGTGGCCTTCCTGGTTCAGACGGTTACCTGCTCTTGTGGTCCTTCTCACCGCTACCTCTTCCTGGACAAGGATCTACTTCCACGAACCACTCTCTCGACCGTGCACCTACATGCGCAGAAACCTCATTCAGTGAGCCCGACTCCAATTTAAGGACTCTGTCCAGAAATCCGGCTCTGGTCAGCAACCGGATTCACCAACTCCGACACCGATTGTCTGCGCACAGAGACGCAGCATGCAATCGGATGCGTGGTCAGAGAATTTAGTGACCATACTTGGACGGAGAAATTTCACCTACCATAGGGTTGGAGCAAGTTTCAATAGTGCGACCGATGGTGTATCTAAATATGTGCAGTGACCTAAGATGTTTTAAGTAGAGTGACCAGATTATCCCTTTTGCCGGGGACACTCATGGATTACACAGGTTCTGTGGCTGATTAAAACCAGCTGAAATGTAGGCTTGAAGTCAGCCAGCCACAGAACCTGTGTAATCCATGAGCATCCCAGGTAAAAGGGATAATCTGGTCACTCTATTTTAAGTGGGCATCTCAGTTGTTTGAAAATTGGACACTGCATTAGCATAAAGACGTGACTGCGGCAAAAAATGCAGCCGCATCTACTGTATGTCCACCTCTGAATCAGAAGCAAAATCGGTCCCACTATAACGACTGTTGGCAAGGGGGCTCATAAAGGCCCTGCCCATTATGCAAATATAATATAAATAAGTAAATAAAAACAGCAAACACATCTTTTTTCAAATAAAGTATAATTGCAATTAAAACATGCTTAACATTTCTTCACTATTATTTATAAAAATAAAAAAAATCTTGTTTAACCATATTCCAATGGGAAATCTTCTATTTGTAATTCACTGGAAAACACTTCCCTGCTTAGACGTTGACTAAAATATAATGGGGGTAATTCCAAGTTGATCGCAGCAGGAAATTTTTTAGCAGTTGGGCAAAACCATGTGCACTGCAGGGGAGGCAGATATAACATGTGCAGAGAGAGTTCAATTTGGGTGTGGTGTGTTCAATCTGCAATCTAATTTGCAGTGCAAAAATAAAGCAGCCAGTATTTACCCTGCACATAAATAAAATAACCCACCCAAATCTAACTCTCTCTGCACATGTTATATCTGCCTCCCCTGCAGTGCACATGGTTTTGCCCAATTGCTAACAGAATTGCTGCTGCGATAAACTTGGAATTACCCCCAATGTTTGTATAAAGACAAGTGATGAGGTGTGACTAGTAATGAGGTGTGATTAGTGATGAAGTGGGACTTGTGATGGGTTGGAACTAGTAATGACATTGGACTGTCACTAGGTGAAGAATTGAGACTAGTGATGAATTGTAGTGATGGAGTGGAACTGGTGATAAATTGACACTAGTAATGAAATGGAACTAGTGATGAAGTGAGACTTTGTGATGAAGTGGTAAGAATATGATAGATAAACATGTAAACAAATGTGTCATATTTGTAGAGCCCTCATGTGTGCCAGCCTTTCCAGGTCTAGACTATTATTATTAATAATAATAATTATTGGCCCTTATTATTATTAAATCATATGTTATTTTCCTGGATTTCAGAAAGATGGTGCACCTGCAGTAACAGGATATAACATACCAAAGCTATTTTGCTTCAGTAACAACATAGCAGAAACATTATCTCGCTTTTAGGGGGTCATTCCGAGTTGTTCGCTCGCTAGCAGATTTTAGCAGCATTGCACACGCTAGGCCGCCGCCCTCTGGGAGTGTATCTTAGCTTACCAGAATAGCGAACGAAAGATTAGCAGAATTGCGAATAGAAAATTCTTAGCAGTTTCTGAGTAGCTCCAGACCTACTCACAGATTGCGATCAGCTCAGTCCGTTTAGTTCCTGGTTTGACGTCATACACACGCCCTGCGTTCGGCCAGCCACTCCCCCATTTCTCCAGACACTCCCGCGTTTTTCCCTGACACGCCTACGTTTTTCCGCACACTCCCTGAAAACGGCCAGTTTCTGCCCAGAAACACCCACTTCCTGTCAATCACACTCCGATCACTTCAACGATGAAAATTCCTTGTTTGGATGTGAGTAAATCTACTAAGTTTTGTGCTAAAATACTTACCGCATGCGCACTGCGTACCATGCGCATGCACATTTTTGCCTTAATCGCTCCGTTGCGAAAATCGGCAACGAGCGATCAACTCAGAATGACCCCCTTAGAACCTAAGCAAACTCAATGGCATGTTGATGTCCCTCTTTGCTCTTTCAAGAAATTATATTATAAAACTCAGTAAAATGTTGATGTGGCTAAACACATTAATATCTCATCCACCATGTGTAGATAAACGTATTTATCAGACAAAGCTCCATATTGTTCTTTCTTCTGAATTGTGTGTAAGTTATCTAACTTTGTAATTCATTTCATTACAGAATTTGTACCAAAACAGGTTCCTCGGACTGGCTGCCATGGCTTCGCCATCGAGGAATTCTCAAAACAGGCGCCGGTGTAAAGAACCGATGAGGTACAGCTACAATCCTGATCAGTTTCATAATATGGACATCAGGAATAGTCCACATGAAGGAGTAACCATACCACGGTCCACAAGTGACACTGACCTAGTCACTTCAGATAGTCGCTCAACTCTGATGGTCAGTAGCTCCTACTACGCAATAGGACACTCCCAGGACCTTATTATTTATTGGGATATAAAGGAAGAGGTGGATGCTGGAGATTGGATTGGCATGTATCTAATTGGTAAGTGTTTTATTCACATATGTTTAAGCCATGAGTTACACAAGCAAATACTGTATTGTCATTGAAATCAAAGTATGTGTATTAATACAATATAGCTTTGTATACGGGTGTAGTATGGTATACCGGCAGCCGGATCCCGGCAGCCAGCATACCGGTGCCGGAATCCCGACCGCCGGCATACCGACAGCTGGGCAAACGCAAGTGAGCCCCTTGCGGGCTCGCTGCGCTCGCCACGCTGCGGGCACGGTGGCGCTCTGCACACGCCACGCTATCTATTCTCCCTCCAGGGGGGTCGTGGACCCCCAAGAGGGAGAAATGGTGTCGGGATTCCGGCGCCGGTATACTGTGCGCCGGGATCCCAACAGCCGGCAAACTGAAGACCACCCTTGTATACCAGTCTAGAGCTTAAAGTTTGCTTATAAGATAAGGATGTCTCAGTTTCCCCTTATATGTTTTTATTTACATCCATTTTTTGGGTTTTACACACAGTCACCTTGCAATCATCATTGGTACTTCTACTATTATATCCATTTGCTTTATTGCACCTATTGTTATGTTTAATTGTGCTCATGCATTATCTTGTATTTCTGTGTTAATCTTGTATTTATATTATCCTAGCAGTATTCATTTATTATTTATTGCATTCTAGTATTTTTGGATGTAAGGCGTTGTGGAATCTGTGGCGCCATATAAATAAACAATGATGGTGGTAATAATTAAAGGAAATTTATCATGTCACTATGATAATCGATATGTGCTTCCGTAGTTTTTTTTATTTTTCCACTCTACTTATTATTACTTGTTTGCTAGGAAGGAATTACAGTGACATCTACAGCATTTACTACATAACCTAGACAGAAAACAGGGTTGGTTTGTGTATATGTTTCTATGCCTTTCATACATTTAGGCATATATTTACTAACCAGTGGGATGTGAAAGCCACCAATCATCTACAGCTTTGACCAATAGATTTAAAATGGTAATAGCAAGCAAGCCCGATTTATTATTTACTTCTGTTGCCATTTATAATCTTTCGGTCAAACAAGCCAGTGATCAGTGGTTAGTAAATATACCATCTAGTATCTTTAGAGGTATAATACAGTATAAGCTAAATGATGACTTTTAATTTAGTAGGTCATGTAATTTACTAAAGCCTTTCTCCTAAATAATTTTTAAAATAAGTTTTTACCAGCCAAAATCCCTACAGTAAGCTACAGTCATGAAACAAAGAAAGTTCACTTACTTTTAAACGCGTATTCTTATCAGGACATAGGGGGTAATTCCAAGTTGATCGCAGCAGGAAATTTTTTAGCAGTTGGGCAAAACCATGTGCACTGCAGGGGAGGCAGATATAACATGTGCAGAGAGAGTTAGATTTGGGTGTGGTGTGTTCAATCTGCAATCTAAATTGCAGTGTAAAAATAAAGCAGCCAGTATTTACCCTGCACAGAAACAAAATAACCCACCCAACTCTAACTCTTTCTGCACATGTTATATCTGCCTCCCCTGCAGTGCACATGGTTTTGCCCAACTGCTAAAAAATTTCCTGCTGCGATCAACTTGGAATTACCCCCATAGAGTAGTTAACAATTATGTAGTCCTCACCAAGGCCCTCATTCCGAGTTGTTCGCTCGGTATTTTTCATCGCATCGCAGTGAAAATCCGCTTAGTACGCATGCGCAATGTTCGCACTGCGACTGCGCCAAGTAACTTTACTATGAAGAAAGTAATTTTACTCACGGCTTTTTCATCGCTCCGGCGATCGTAATGTGATTGACAGGAAATGGGTGTTACTGGGCGGAAACACGGCGTTTCAGGGGCGTGTGGCTGAAAACGCTACCGTTTCCGGAAAAAACGCAGGAGTGGCCGGGGAAACGGTGGGAGTGCCTGGGCGAACGCTGGGTGTGTTTGTGACGTCAACCAGGAACGACAAGCACTGAAATGATCGCACAGGCAGAGTAAGTCTGAAGCTACTCTGAAACTGCTAAGTAGTTAGTAATCGCAATATTGCGAATACATCGGTCGCAATTTTAAGATGCTAACATTCACTCCCAGTAGGCGGCGGCTTAGCGTGTGTAACTCTGCTAAATTCGCCTTGCGACCGATCAACTCGGAATGAGGGCCCAAGTTCTAACATATAGTCAATTTAGGGGTCTATTTACTAAGCCTTGGATGGAGATAAAGGCGCTGGAGATAAAGTACCAGCCAATCGGCTCCTAACTGACATACCACAGGCTGTGTTTGAAAAATGATAGTTAGGAGCCGATTGGCAGGTACTTTATCTCCAGAGACTTTATCTCCATCTAAGGTTTAGTAAATAGACCCTTAATCCCACGTGACAATATAATCCATAGCAAATTGTACTTTGTCATAATTCAAGAAACTCTTTCACATGAATGTGTACATTTTACCACTTTAATGTCAGTAAAAAAGGTCATTTGCTGCTAATCAAGTTCACTCATTAATTGATCATCAGGAAGCGCTCCGAGCTGTATATAAAAGTAGAAGCTTTTGCAGTTTGCTCTGGAGAATTTTGATTTATGTTAAAATTGTGCCAAGGAGAACATCCGCGATGATCCCAGAGAAGAGAACTTATCATTGCTGCTCAACAGTCTGAATGGGTTATAATGCCAGAACAATGGAGCAGTGGTATTAAGCCCGGAGAAGTGATAAAGCAGTGATAAGTGGATAAGGTCATAATACACAGCCTCCCTGATCAACCCACAAAAGGCATTGATTTTTTGTCTCAGGCAGGTCTTACTACCCTTTCCGCGGATGATAGAGAAATTCTAATTTCTCCCATCAGGGGCGCTGTAAGAAAGGAGGAGGCCCGGGTGCAGGCCCCTCCTCTCTGCTGGCAGCGCTGAGCGTCTGAGCACTAGAGGGTTCAGATTCTACTGCGCATGCGCAGATCTCCGGGAAAATGTCACGGCGGTCATTTTCCCTGAGGTTTCTCTACTGCGCATGCGCAGAACTGCGTGAAAATGGCCTCTGAGCCATTTTCATGGTGTTTTAACAGCGCTGCGGATGTCGGCGCTGGACTCCGGAGGGGTGAGTATTTTAAAAATGGGTGCAGCGTGTGTGGTTGGGGCCCCCTCTGGACTCAGGGGCCGGTGTGCACCGCACACACTGCACCCATTATAGAAACGCCAGTGTCTCCCATCACTGATGCGGAGATAGAGGCAGTTATTAAATCTTTACCTAATGGGAAAACCCCAGGTCAAGATAGCCTATCTGCCGCGTGTTATAAACTTCTCTCCCCACAAATACAAACGCATCTTTCTGAACTATACAATCACATTCTTACAGGTCACCCGGCCCCACCTGACTGCAACACTGCTTGGGTAATTGTCCTACCCAAACCCAATAAAGACCTCTACATTGGTCTCTTCAGATAGACCAATATTCCTTTTGAACCAGGACTTAAAGATTTTTACAAAAATTGTTGCTTTCCGCCTCCAGTTAGTTTTACCTAAATTGCTGCACCCAGCACAAACAGGTTTTCTATGTGGCAGGCATTCAGTTCATAATGTTCGCTCGTTATTGGCAGCCATGATCAAAACGCATACAGTAACTCTCTGGAGAAGGGAAACATTGGGCCCAATTCAGACCTGATTGCAGCAGCAAATTTGTTAACTAATGGGCAAAATCATGTGCACTGCAGGGGGGTGGAGGTGGGGCAGATATAACATATGCAGAGAGAGTTAGATTTGGGTGGGGTGTGTTCAAACTGAAATCTAAATTGCAGTGTATAAGTAAAGCAGACAGTATTTACCCTGCACAGGAACAATGTAACCCACCCAAATCTGACTCTCTCTTCCCATGCAGTGCACATGGTTTTGCTCATTAGCGAACAAATTTGCTGCTGCGATCAGGTCTGAATTAGGCCCATAGTCCTTAGTCGCAATGAAGATAAGGCCTTCGATAGAGTCTCATGGGCTCATCTCGGCAGGATTCTTCAATTCCAAAAGTTTGATCCTGAATTTTTGCACGTGTTCCAAACATTGTACTGGCAGCCATTAGCTTTCATAACAATCAATGCCCATAATACTTGTTACTTTACATCGTGGTACAAGACAAGGATGCCCCCTATACCCACTTTTGTTGAACATGGCGTTAGACCCCCTTTTTCAGGCATTTTCTGAAAGAAGATAGATGGCATGGAATTAGTTTGGCCCACACGGAACTTACATTTCCAGCATTTGCAGATGACATACTGCTTTATTTTAATAACCCGCATACAACGCTGCCATATTTGCTCTCCATATTGCACTCATTTGAATTAGTATCCGGGTTTAAAATTAACTACTCAAAGATAGAAGCATTAGCCTTCTTTTCATCAGCCAAATCTGGTTGGGACACCACATTTCCAATTCAATGGGCCACTGGGGACTATGGGAGACATTTACCAAGCAGTGATAAGAGCAGAGAAGTGAGCCAGTGGAGAATTTGCCCATGGCAACCAATCAGCGCTGAAGTAAAATCTATAATTTGCATACTATAAAATGATACAGAGCTGCTGATTGGTTGATTGGTAAATTTCTCTTACGTCCTAGAGGATGCTGGGGACTCTGTAAGGACCATGGGGTATAGACGGGCTCCGCAGGAGATAGGGCACCTAAAAAGAACTTTGACTATGGGTGTGCACTGGCTCCTCCCTCTATGCCCCTCCTCCAGACCTCAGTTAGATCTTGTGCCCAGAGGAGAATGGGTGCACTGCAGAGAGCTCTCCAGAGTTTTCTGTGGAAAAAGAATTTTGTTAGTTTTTTTATTTTCAGGGAGTCCTGTTGGCAACAGGCTCCCTGCATCGTGGGACTGAGGAGAGAGAAGCAGAGCTGGCTTGTAAAGTTGGGCACTGCTTCTAGGCTACTGGACACCATTAGCTCCAGAGGGAGTCGGAACATAGGTCTCACCTGGGGTTCGTCCCGGAGCCGCGCCGCCACCGTCCTCCTCACAGATGCCGAAGATAGAAGCCGGGTGAGTATTGAGGAAAAGACTTCAGGCGGCAGAAGACATCAGATCTTCATGAGGTAAGCTGCGCGCCATTGCTCCCAGTCACACACACAAAGCAGGCACTGAAGGATGCAGGGCGCAGGGGGGGGCGCCCTGGGCAGCAATAAACCTCGATTTGGCCATAAATACGATGGATTAGGCTGTGGGACAGTAAATCCGCGGACCCCCGCCATTTTATTAGTATATGATGAAGGGACCGAAGCCCGCCGTCGGGTGGGCGGGGCTTGATCCTCAGCACTAACCAGCGCCATTTTCTCCACAGAGGCTGCATGAGAAAACGCTGGCTCCCTGTTCTCTCCTCTGCTGAGCTTCACAGGTTGGAAAAAGGAGGAGCGGGGCACTTTGGCGACGCAGTGAGTGGAGATTACAATTATAAACATATAATAGCGCTATCTGGTCATATATTCCAGTGTTTTAAGCACTGGGTGTGTGCTGGCATACTCTATCTCTCTGTCTCTCCTAAGGGCCTGGTTGGGGTTTTGTCCCCTTATAGGTAACTCCCTGTGTGTTTGTTTGGGGTGTAGGTACGTGTGTGTCGACATGTCTGAGGCGGAAGGCTTCTCCAAGGAGGAGGTGGAGCAAATGAGTGGTGTGTCCCCGTCGGTTGTGCCGACTCCAGATTGGTTGGACATGTGGCATACGTTGCATGCAAGTGTGGCATCTTTACATAAAAGGCTTGATAAGGCTGGTTTAGGGGGGACATCAGGCGGTCAATCCTCAGATTGGACCGACTCACAGGGCCCGTCGGGGTCTCAAAAGCGTCCCTTAACACAAGACACTACTACCGACACGGATTCTGATTCCAGTGTCGACTATGACGAAGTAAAATTGCACCCTAGGGTGACTAAAACTATTCAGTGTATGATTGTGGCAATAAGGGATGTGTTGCATATTGTGGATGAACCCTAAGTCCCCGACACAAGGGTACACATGTTTAAGGAAAAGAAACAGATTATTAATTTTCCCACATCTCATGAATTAAATGAGTTATTTGGAAAAGCTTGGGAGACTCCGGATAAGAGACCGCAGATCCCCAAAAGAATTTTTATGGCATACCCTTTCCCTAAGCAGGACAGGGAGATTTGGGAATAACCCCCCACTGTGGACAAGGCCCTGACGCGCTTATCCAAGAAAGTGGCGCTACCGTCTACTGACACAGCGGCCCTTAAAGACCCAGCAGATCGCAGGCAAGAAACTACCTTAAAGGGTATTTATTCTCATACGGGTGCTGTGCTAAGACCGACGATTGCGTCGGCATGGGTGTGTAGCGCAATTGCAGCTTGGACAGATGAGCTGACAGATCAATTTGATACTATGGATAAGGATACTATATTCCTAACTCTAGCCCATATAAAAGACGCAGTCTTATTTATGAGGGATGCTCAAAGGGACATTGGATTGCTAGCTTCTAGGGCCAATGCCATGTCTATCTCAGCGAGAAGATCCTTATGGACTCGCCAATGGACGGGTGATGCGGATTCCAAGAAACATATGGAAGTACTACCCTATAAGTGGGATGTATTGTTTGGGGATGGGCTGACGGACCTGGTTTCCACAGCTACAGCAGGTAAATCAAATTTTTTACCATATATTCCCCAACAGCAAAAGAAAGTAACACCCTATCAGATGCAGTCCTTTCGCACAAGTCCAAAAGAGGTCGGGGATCCTCTTTCCTCACCAGAGGTAAGGGCAGAGGCAAAAGAGCACCGGCTTCGGCAGGTGCCCAGGAACAAAAGTCCTCCCCGGCTGCTCCAAAACCCACAGCATGACGCTGGGGCTCCCCTGAGGGAGTCCGCACTGGTGGGGGCACGTCTTCGACTTTTCAGTCAGGCCTGGGTCAGTTCGGACCTGAATCCCTGGGTGTTGGAAATAGTTTCCCAGGGTTACAAATTGGAATTCGAGGAGGTGCCCCCGCGCCGATTTTTCAAATCGGCCCTACCAGCTTCCACATCGGACAGGGATGTAGTGTTAGCTGCAATTCAAACGCTGTGTATACAGCAAGTGATAATCAAGGTTCCCCTGCACCAGGAGGGAAGAGGTTACTACTCAACCCTATTTGTGGTCCCGAAACCGGACGGTTCGGTCAGACCGATTTTGAATCTGAAATCCCTAAACCTGTACATAAAAAGATTCAAATTCAAAATGGAATCCCTCAGGGCGATAATAGCCAACATGGAGGAGGGAAAGTTTATGGTGTCTCTGGACATAAAGGATGCGTACCTTCATGTCCCCATATATGCCCCCCATCAGGAATACCTGAGATTCGCTGTACAGGATTGTCATTACCAATTTCAGACGTTGCCGTTTGGACTTTCCACGGCCCCGAGGATTTTCACCAAGATAATGGCGGAAATTATGGTGGTCATGCGCAAGCATGGTGTCACAATTATCCCATACTTGGACGATCTCCTGATAAAAGCGAGATCAAGAGAGAAATTGCTGAGCAGTGTGGCGCTCTCTCTGAGAGTGCTCCAGCAACACGGTTGGATTCTAAATCTACCGAAGTCACAGTTGATTCCGACAACTCGACTATCGTTCCTAGGTATGATACTGGATACGGAACAAATGAAGGTCTTCCTCCCAATAGAGAAAGCCCAAGACATCCAGAACATGGTCAGAGACTTGTTAAAACCGAAAAGGGTGTCAGTTCACCAATGCACTCGAGTTCTGGGGAAAATGGTGGCGGCCTACGAGGCCATTCCCTTCGGAAAGTTCCATGCAAGGACTTTTCAATGGGACCTTCTGGACAAATGGTCCGGGTCCCATCTGCATTTACATCAGAAAATAACTCTGTCCCCAGGAACCAGAGTGTCCCTCCTGTGGTGGTTGCAAAGTGCTCACCTGCTGGAGGGTCGCAGGTTCGGGATTCAGGACTGGATCCTGGTTACCACGGACGCGAGACTCCGAGGATGGGGAGCGGTCACACAGGGAAGGACTTTTCAGGGTCTTTGGTCAGACCAGGAGTCCTGTCTACACATCAATGTGTTGGAACTCAGGGCCATTTACAACGGCCTTCGACAAGCGGAGAGTTTTCTTTGAAACCTTCCGGTTCTGATTCAATCAGACAATGTCACAGCAGTGGCTCATGTGAACCGCCAAGGTGGGACAAGAAGCAGAGTCGCGATGGCGGAAGCCACAAGGATCCTTCGCTGGGCGGAAAATCATGTAAGCGCTCTGTCGTGGGGACTTCATCAAGAAGTCTTTGCAGACGTAACACGTCTTTGGAGAACTCCTCAAATAGACATGATGGCGTCACGCCTCAACAAAAAACTTCGGAGGTATTGCGCCAGGTCTCGGGACCCTCAGGCAGTAGCAGTAGACGCACTGGTAACACCATGGGTGTTCGACTCGGTCTACGTGTTACTTCCTCTTCCTCTCATCACGAAAGTGTTGAGGATCATAAGACGAAGAAGAGTACAGACGATACTCGTTGTCCCAGACTGGCCTCGAAGGGCTTGGTACTCGGATCTACAAGAGATGCTCACAGGAGACCCCTGGCCTCTTCCTCTGAGGGAAGACCTGTTGCAGCAGGGGCCCTGTGTATTTCAAGACTTACCGCGGTAACGTTTGACGGCATGGCGGTTGAACGCCGAATCCTAGCAAAAAAGGGGATTCCGGAAGAGGTCATCCCTACTTTAATAAAGGCTAGGAAGGAGGTGACGATAAAACATTATCACCGTATCTGGCGAAAGTATGTGTCTTGGTGTGAGACCAAGAATGCACCTACGGAAGATTTTCATTTGGGTCGTCTTCTCCACTTCCTACAGACAGGAGTGGATATGGGCCTGAAATTAGGCTCGGTTAAGGTACAGATTTCGGCCCTCTCGATTTTCGTTCAGAAGGAATTGGCTTCTCTTCCAGAAGTCCAGACGTTTGTAAAGGGAGTGCTGCACATACATCCCCCTTTTGTGCCTCCAGTGGCACCATGGGACCTGAACGTGGTGTTGCAGTTCCTAAAATCACGCTGGTTTGAACCGCTTAACAAGGTTGAGTTAAAATTTCTTACCTGGAAGGTGGTAATGTTGTTGGCCTTAGCATCAGCAAGGCGAGTGTCAGAATTGGCAGCTCTATCACACAAGAGCCCCTACTTGATTTTTCATGTGGATCAAGCTGAATTGAGGACACGTCCGCAATTTTTGCCTAAAGTGGTTTCGTCGTTCCATATGAATCAACCTATTGTGGTGCCTGTGGCTACTGGTGACCTGGAGGATTCCAGATCCCTGGACGTAGTCAGGGCCTTAAAAATTTATGTAGCCAGGACGGCTAAAATTAGGAAAACAGAGGCTCTGTTTGTCCTGTATGCGGCCAATAAGATTGGCGCCCCTGCTTCAAAGCAGACTATTGCTCGCTGGATCTGTAATACGATTCAGCAGGCTCACTCTACGGCTGGATTGCCGGTACCAAATTCGGTTAAGGCCCATTCCACTAGGAAGGTGGGCTCTTCTTGGGCGGCTGCCCGAGGCGTCTCGGCTTTACAACTTTGCCGAGCGGCGACGTGGTCGGGGTCAAACACTTTTGCTAAATTCTACAAGTTTGATACCCTGGCTGATGAGGACCTTGCGTTTGCTCAGTCGGTGCTGCAGAGTCATCCGCACTCTCCCACCCGATTGGATGCTTTGGTATAAACCCCATGGTCCTTACGGAGTCCCCAGCATCCTCTAGGACGTAAGATAAAATAAGATTTTAAACCTACCGGTAAATCTATTTCTCCTAGTCCGTAGAGGATGCTGGGCGCCCGTCCCAGTGCGGAAACTCTGCAAGACTTGTATATAGTTGTTGCTTACATAAGGGTTATGTTATAGTTGACATCAGTCTTGGACCGTTACTGTTGTTTTTGTTCATACTGTTAACTGGTTATGTATGTTCCAGGTTACATGGTATGATTGGTGTGGGCTGGTATGAATCTTGCCCTTGGATTGCTAAATCCTGCCTTGTATTGTCCATCTCCTCTGGGCACAGTTCTCTAACTGAGGTCTGGAGGAGGGGCATAGAGGGAGGAGCCAGTGCACACCCATAGTCAAAGTTCTTTTTAGGTGCCCTATCTCCTGCGGAGCCCGTCTATACCCCATGGTCCTTACGGAGTCCCCAGCATCCTCTACGGACTAGGAGAAATAGATTTACCGGTAGGTTTAAAATCTTATTTTCTCCACTGGCTCATTCTCCGCTCTTATCACTGCTTAGTAAATTTTCCCCAGTATCACTTATCTGGACATAAAAATTCCTAAACACTCTTCAAAGTTATATACCTCAAATTATTCATCTCTTCTTACCAAGACCTATGCGGATTTCTCCAAATGGGCTCATCTCCCTTTAACGTATACTGGCCGTATCATTTATATAAAATTATTTGCTTTCTACGATTCTTATATATATCACAAATGCTCCCGATAATCTCGCCCAAAACTGCATTTACACAACTAAATAAAGCTTTAACAAATTTTTATTTCTCAGGCAATCAGCCAAGGGTTTCCCTATTTAAGTTACAGCATTTATGCGCTGGCAGCAAATTATAGAATAGCTTTAGATTGGAATAATGGACGCAATGTTTATCTCAGTCGACACCTAGAACAATCCTTCACATCGAACTGCGACTTGGTATCTATCTTAGACACATCACCGCACTCCATGCCTGATAATATCAAAGACAATGTCTTAATATCTTCTACCTGTATGGCGTGGAGAGCGATTCGTTCAAAGCTAAAACTGTCACGACATATCTCTCTATTTTTACTTCTGTAGGGTAATCCCAATTTTACACCGCACAAAACTTCTCCCATATTTTACACATGGAATAAAGGGGGCTTAAAGTATGTTTATCACTTTTTACGCAAGGAGGAATTAGTCCTTCACACACACTCACAGATACAGGAAATATTTCCATCTTTGACAATTCTCCTATTTCCTTTTCTGCAAGCAAGTAGTTTTGTACAAACAGTTATATTATTACCAGTTATTTATATAACGCACACATATTCCGCAGCGCTTTACAGAGAATATTTGGCCATTCACATCAGTCCCTGCCCCAGTGGAGCTTACAATCTATGCACATTCACTAGGGTTAATTTTTGTTGGGAGCCAATTAACCTACCGGTATATTTTTGGATTGTGGGAGGAAACCCACGCAAGTACGGGGAGAATATACAAACTCCGCACAGTTAGGGCCAAGGTGGGAATCGAACCCATGACCTCAGTGCTGTGAGGCAGTAATGCTAACCATTACACCATCCGTACTGTCCACTTTGATTGAGATGGATGGGGTTAATGGATTTGATGGAGCAATACAACATGACCCGTCGTTTTGCTCCATCAAATCCATGTACAAACAGTTTTATCTACTTAGACTGAGATGGATGGGGTTAATGGACTTGATGGAGCAATACAACATGACTCGTCGTTTTGCTCCATCAAATCCATGTACAAATAGTTATATCTACTTTGACTGAGATGGATAGGGTTAATGGATTTGATATGACATGACCTGGGTGGTAATTTTTCCACCGCTTCCATACACTCTCATTCACGACCCTTGCTTATTTTAGACTCTGCTAATGTCGGTTTGCTGCAACGGAAAATGGAATTTCCTGCACTCACACTGAAATCCATTCTAGACGCTAATTTGAATCTAGATAAACAACTGGTCTCGACCTCATATACCGAGATGCACCAGAAAATCTTACATAGGGCCTACTCTACGCCTAAATTGAAAATTCTCATTGGAGACGCCCATACTTGTGACTGTTATAAATGTGGTTCACCAGAGGCAGACGTAGTTCATTGCTTGTGGTCCTGCCCGAAGGAACAAGCCCTATGGCAAGCACAGTGCCGTGACTAGACATTTTAACGTTGTGTGCAAGAAACAGCATCGCCCCCACCCCCCATTTAAAATAGGGCCAGTGCGCATGACCAAAATATAAGGGCATGGCTTCATGGGGAAAGGGGGTTGCCCCAAAATAATTCATTATTCAAATGACGCCACACAGTAGCGCCACTTACACACATTACGCCAGGTAGAGTCCTCTTTTTTTCCACATTACGCCAGGTAGAGCCCCCATTTACACAGTACGGTAGGTAGAGTCCCTTTTTACACATTACGGCAGGCAGATCCCCTCTTTTTACACATTACGGCTGGCAGAGTCCCCCTTTTACACATTACAGCAGCAGAGTCCCTCTTTTTACACATTACGGCAGGCAGAGTCCCCCATTTACACATTACAGCAGCAGTTTCCCTCTTTTTACACATTACAGCAGCAGAGTCCCTCTTTTTACACATCACGACAGGCAGAGACCCCTTTTTCCACATTACAGCAGCAGAGTCCCTCTGTTTACACATTACGGCAGGCAGTCTCCTTTTTACACATTACAGCAGCAGAGGCCCTCATTTTACACATTACAGCAACAGAGTCCCTCAGTTTACACATTACAGTAACAGACTCCCTCATTTTACACATTACAGGAGCAGAGTCCCTCTTTTTACACATTACAGGAGCACAGTCCCTCATTTTACACATTACGGCAGGCAGAGTCCCCCGTTTACACATTACAGCAGCAGAGTCCCTCTTTTTACACATTACAGCAGCAGAATCCCTCTTTTTACACATCACGACAGGCAGAGTCCCGTTTTTACACATTATAGCAGCAGGGTCCCTCTTTTTACACATTACGGCAGCATAGTCCCTCTCTTTATACATTACAGGAGCAGAGTCCCTCTTTTTATACATTACAGGAGCAGAGTCCCTCATTTTACACATTACAGCAGCAGAATCCATCATTTTAAACATTACAGCAACAGAGTCCCTCTTTTATATACATTACAGGAGCAGAGTCCCTCATTTTACACATTACAGCTGCAGAGTCCTTTATTTCACACATTACATTATGTTGGGTGGCTTGCCCAGTGCTCTGATAGTTGCTGGGCAAATCCCAGCTTATGAGAAATGGGATGGGGGGAGGTGGCACAACCGCCAACCTCAAAGCCGTCAGTGGGACATTGGGGCCCGTGGGTGGGACAGCAGGACAGTACCCAAAAAGTGGAACTATCCACTGAAATCTGGACATTTGGGAGGTATGAGAACATAATATATATACGACATACCACGTTTTAAGCTGAATATTATGATATAGCATATGTTTATGTTGGAATATACAGCTAAGCATTACTGGAGAAACTATTCTGGAGGTTCATAGGTGGTGCTATATCTTAAATACATGGCGTATACTGTGTATGGGTAACATGGTTGAAGAGTACGTAGCATTTTTGCCTCACGGTGCTGGGAACATGATCCAACCAGGACACTATCTGTGTGAAGTTTGATGCTCACTCCATGTTTATGTAGGTTTCGCCCAGGAGCACTCCAAAATACGTTATGGTAGGTTAATTGGCTTTTGTCAGTAACAGCCCTAGATTGTAACCTACACTGGAGCAGTTAAAGCAGTCTATAAAGAGCTTTGTAATAAAGGTTAAAATTGCCTTATACTATACTCTCTTGAATAGAATTTATATTGCATTTGCATAATGTCAACATTTTAAAGGATAAAAGAAAGTTGCATACTGTCTAGATAATTGCACCTGGCATGTAGGCTATAAGAGTGTCAATTAAAGTAAGAAAAGAAGAAAAAAAAGCCTGTGGGGAGCAACTTTCTATATATTGGGGGTCATTCCGAGTTGTTCGCTCGGTAAAAATCTTCGCATCGCAGCGATTTTCCGCTTAATGCGCATGCGCAATGTCCGCACTGCGACTGCGCCAAGTAAATTTGCTATGCACTTAGGAATTTTACTCACGGCATTTTCTTCGTTCTGGCGATCGTAATGTGATTGACAGGAAATGGGTGTTACTGGGCGGAAACAGGCCGTTTTATGGGCGTGTGGGAAAAAACGGTACCGTTTCCGGAAAAAACGCAGGAGTGGCCGGAGAAACGGGGGAGTGTCTGGGCGAACGCTGGGTGTGTTTGTGACGTCAAACCAGGAACGACAAGCAGTAAAATGATCGCAGATGCCGAGTAAGTCTGGAGCTACTCAGAAACTGCTACGAGGTGTGTAATCGCAATATTGCGAATACATCGTTCGCAATTTTAAGATGCTAAGATTCACTCCCAGTAGGCGGCGGCTTAGCATGAGCAAATCTGCTAAAATCCACTTGCGAGCGAACAACTCGGAATGACCCCCATTGTTTTAATGATTAAATGCATCACAAGTTAATTATTGCAATTTGAACGGTTTGATACATAAATGCTCTTCCTTTTCTATTGTATTCAATTTTATTGTTTCTATTTAGCATTTACAGTATATGGTTCAGTGGGGCAGATGTATTAACCTGGAGAAGGTATAAGGAAGTGATAAACCAGTGATAAGTGCAAGGTGATAAATGCACCAGCCAATCAGTTCCTAACTGTTAATTTACATATTGGAGCTGATTGGCTGGTGTATTTATCACCTTGCACTTATCACTGGTTTATCACTTCCTTATGCCTTCTCCAGGTTAATACATCTGAGCCCTTTATGTGGGGCTGGTTTTGCAATGCAAAGGCCAATGACGATTCCTATATGCATTACTTCTGCAATAATAACAGTACAAATACACAATATTTAACAAGATAACTATGTATCAGGATATGGGTAATAAAAAAAAAAGGTACAAATGCAATAAGCACAATTTTTGTGAAGGTAAGCAATTCATGCCAGAAAATATGGCCAATAAATTACTATATAATACATTAACACTGAGTAGAAAATATAACATAATAAATCTGAAAGTCATTACTTCTAGACTAGAAATAAAGACTTACGGTCTGTGAGATCTCTAAGGGGCCTATTTATTATAAAGGTCAGAAAAAAAGTAAAGTTAATTTTTTTTTTTTTAATAATAGAGTTCTTCTTATTCACCCTACTGTCGATGGCCACAGCTGCTTGCGCAGCTTGATAAATAGACCCTGCATAAACGTCTCATTTTGACAGGACTTATTGAGAGTGCAGTAATGTACCGACAGCGGCATCCTGGCCGCCAGTATGCTGGCAGCGGGGTGAGCGCTAAGAGTCCCTTTGCAGGCTCACTGTGCTCGCCACGCTGCGGGCACAGTGGATCGCTGCGCTCACCACAGGTTCTATTCCCACTCTGTGGGTGTTGTGGACACCCACGAGTGGAAATAGTCCTGTTCAGGAGAATCAGCCGGTATTCCAGCTGCCGGCATTGCCAGCTTTCGGAATTTCGGCATCAGTATCATGAATGCCAGTATCCCGACAGCCAGCAAATTAAACATATACCCTTATTGATAACTGCCTTTCATAAATAGACCCCATGGAAACTTGTTGTGCTCAGTGTGATAGCAGTGCTGTAATAGGTTTCGTCACACTTTCCTTAAATACTGTCATGTACTGTACTTAATGCAAAGGAAATGTAGACAATAAATACTTCTAATACACAAACATCAGGAAGGGGGTGAAAGCACTTGGGCCACTGCTGTTCCACAAACATTTTGTTACCCCCTCTTTTCTGTTGCCCCCTTTTCTGTTGCCCCCCTAATGCTGTTGCTATGGAGCTACAACAATTATTACATGCAACTAGGTGATTCATCGCACCCCACGGGTGCTCTTCACACAGTCGCAAGGGGCTACGCCCCCTTAACCCTTGCACGCCCATGGGGCGTGCAATATTTTTATTATATGGAGTATTACCTGCAATCATAATTTTGTGAGTGGTTAAATATTGCACGGACAAAGGGCGTGTGATGGGTGAGGGCCGTAGCCCCTTGCGACGGCGTGAACAGCGCACGCAGGGCAAGATGAATCACCTTGTAGGTGCTGTGTTTGGGGGAGTGGCGCTTGGAGGGGGGCCATGGGTGGGGAAGGGGCAGCTGCGGTGGTTCAACGGGTGGGGGAGGGCCAGGTGCGGGGGTGCTGCGGGTGGGGGAGGGAGTCTGGAACCACGTGGGTGGGGGGGGTGCCGTGGGTGGTGGAGGGTGGTTGCGGGGGTGCCGCATATATATATCTATAGCAGTAGCCCTGTACATGCACACAGCGTCAGGGGAGCTCCCTCAGCCTGGTGCTGGAGCTGCCGCTGCTACGTGTCCCCTTTAAGTGGACCCAGGGGCCACCCCCAGACCTCGCGAGAGTTGGTCGGGGATATTTTGCAAGGCCAGCAGGGCTGAGTCCACCGGGCGTGAGGTGGGGGAGAACGGAGGAGGTGGTGGCAGCTGCGGGGCCGGAACGGGCTATGCGCTGGGGACGGGCTGCCTCCAGACAGTGGGGAGGTGAGTGATACGGGCGGGTCCGGAGGAGGCCTCATCTGCACCCTCCGCGCATCATTTCCCCAGATGGGGTGGGGAGAGCGGAGGCCGGGACGGCAGAATAGGGAATCCCCCCACCCCCATCATCTTCATATAGCATACAGTGCGCGTTCCCGACGCCCACCTTCCACATTATGCCCTGCATCCAGCCACTGACTCTGTGACTCATGCTGGGCATTGTGACTCCTCCCAGAGTTAGGAAATGAGTCACAGATCTGAGCCAATATATAGGAAATTGTGGGACTAGTGTGCCTTTGTGTACCGCTCTGCGTATAGTTTGACACAGTGATTTATGATAAGAGAAAAACATAAAGTATAAAAAGCTAAATTTTTTCACCTACTGCTTTAAGCAACTTCATACTCATGGCTAACTAGATGCAGTAGGCTTGAGAAATATGGGCCAAATGTAATAGAGTGAGAGTTTCAGAAAGTGAGAGATTTGTAAGGTTTTTCAGTTGTTTTTTAAAGTGGCAATCATTTACACTGCAAAACCAGGTTGATCTTGCTGTGTAAATGATTGCCACTTAAAAAAAAACAAAAAAACTGCAAAACCTTACTAAATCTCTCACTTTTTGAAACTCTCACTCTATTACATTTGGCCCCAAATGTTCTCAGGCCAAGGCAGAGTTGGCCATAATTGCACCCACGTTCCATGCACTGAACTTTATACTGATACACAACAGTATGCAGAGGTGGTTTGTCTGAAAACCGTTGAAATTACATATAAGCTTAACTTTGCACAGCCTGCAAATCAGTTGACAATAACTTAGCCTAAGGGGGAATTCAATTGTTTGAAAAGTCAGTTGGGTGTCTGTTTCCCCCCCCCCCCTAATAGACAGGAAAAAACAGACACCCAACTGACTTTTCAAACATTTGAATTCCCCTCTATGTGTGAATTCCATGTTGCTACCCAGTCACACACAGGGCTGCCATCAGAAATTGTGAGGTCCAGGACTGACATAGTAGGCATTTAGATTTGGGTGGGTTATATTGTTTCTGTGCATGGTAAAATCTGGCTGCTTTAGTTTTACACTGCTATTTAGTTTTCAGTTTGAACGCACCCCACCCAAATCTAAATCACTCTGCACATGTTACATCTGCCCCACCTGCAGTACAACATGGTTTTGCCCAATTGCTAACTTTTTTGGTTTGCTAATAACTCTTGTAATTACCGTCATAGTAATCCATAAAGCTAACATGGTGTTCAGCAGTGAAGGGGTGCTTGGCAAAGCATGCCCATCTGCTCTGGACACAGAGGGGTTTCTGTGTACCTAGAAACTCTCCCTTACTGACAGTCAGAACCCTGCCCTTTCATGACATGGAGGCCCCTGATCTGTTCGTCTGAGTAACAAGTTTTCCCTTTAAATAATTGCCTCTTTACAGACTCGCCGGAATCACATCCGTGCCTGCATCTCGCAGGCTATTATATGAAGCCCAATATCTGTTTTTCTGTTATGAATAACCGCAAAGAGATGAGAGGGTAACTTTAATGGCTTTCCTAAGTCTAAACTGGTATTGTACATTACTTACAGTAGGTCCATATATGTTAGAAGTGCACACTGCACTCACTTTTTGAATTTCTGTTCACTCTCTTAACCCCCAAAATACCAGTATCTGTGCCTAGCTGTGGCAGCACTGAGCTGAGGCCTTTAGGACAATTATTTGATTAAAAGGTTATCATAAGTCAGGAGCGGTCCTTGGTGCGGGCAAGCAGTGCCTTTGCCCGGGGCGCTGCGGCCTGGGGGCGCGGCCGCAGTCACCCCGGAGGCACCGCCGCCTGCCCGCACTCCACTCCCCGGCTGCAGCAGACGCCGTGGGCTGTGTGGGCGTCCGCTGCAGCCGGCTCCAGGCACAGACACTAGAGGTCGTTATTGACCTCTAGTGTCTGTGCGGCGCTATGAGAGAGACGTCATTGACGTCTCTCCCATAGAGAGGAGCGGGCGGCCAGACTGACGGAGCAGCAGCAGCAGCAGCAGAAGAAGCAGGAGCGGGGCAGTGGTAAGTATTGTTTTTATTATTTTGTGTGTGTGTGTGTGTGTGTGTGTGTGTGTTTGTAAGCGGGGGCACAGCGACAGGGGGCAAATAAAGAGGGGGCACAACAACTGGGGGCAAATAAGGAGGAGGCACAAATACTGGGGGCAAATAAAGAGAGGGCACAATTACTGGGGGCAAATAAAGAGGAGGCACAAATACTGGGGACACAACTACTGGGGGCAAATAAAGAGGAGGCGCAAATAAAGAGGGGGCACAACTACTGGGGGCAAATAAAGAGGAGGCACAAATACTGGGAGCAAATAAAGAGAGGGCACAACTACTGGGGGCAAATAAAGAGGGGGCAAATCAACTGGGGGGCACAGCTACTGTGAGCATAACTGGCCACGCCCCTCCCCTATGAAGCCACGCCCCCCGCACACTAACTGTTTTGCCACGGAGAGGGGGGGCGCCAGTGGAAACTCTCGCACTGGGCGCCACAAGGGGTAGAACCGGCCCTGTCATAAGTGTCCCACTACATGTTATAAATTTGTATGAATTCAGGTGTGGACCTTGCACAATACCTATCGGTCATTTGCCATTTCTTGTGGTGCCCAATATTTACCCCTTTGCAACCTGCATTTGACATTCAGATACTAAAAAATGTATAAATATGAGTAACTTCCTTCTTGTGCTTTTTGGCAACTTACATATTTGACCTACAGAATGTGACTTATGTTACTGTACAGTCATCTATATGCTCATCCTTTTAGGCAAACATCAAAGAGTAAAATGTGTTTGCTATTTATAGCACCACTTCTGCCTCTAAATATTCACTGTACTGCACACTAGGGAGAAGTGCTGAAAAATAATGTGTCCTAAATTTTGCTGCTTCAAAAATTGCTTTTTCAAGCAATTTTTAGTATTTAAGAATTAGAGGAAGGGTGTTAGTCACTGCTGCTTAACTGTAACATTTCTGTAGCATTTGTATGACATAAGTGTGTAAAAAAAATATTTATGTTTTTCTTTTTAATGGATAGGATTTGTAGACTACAGTATTTTATTGATCCTGGAACTGGTTAAAAAAAACTCTCTAATGATGCCAATGCAATAACTAGTAAAGTTATACCTTATCCATACTTATCAAGCCCTGCAGCCAGCAATGGCTCTGGAGCCCTTATGAGATAGCTTCTACATGCAAAGACACAAAACGTTACCAGGACATATGAGCAATAAGTTTTACCAGGGCAGGTGAGTGATGTTCAGCTCTGCAGCAACACTGGCTGACAGCAGTAAGAATAGTCTACTCATACTATTTGCCTAGCAGGTAAACTGTCTATCAGCACAGTGCTGAGCAGGATTACCAGCTCCCGCTGGCCAATGGCACTGAGGTCTAATTTGATTGCTGGTCAGGGTCTCAGTGCAGCATTTGGAGACTCCTTTCCAACTGCACATTAGCAAGTCCCCCTTCTCCTATAACCACTAGCCCTTTTCCACTATCTAGCACGGGTGGCAGCCGGGAGCCTGACACGGCTGCGACCCATGCTAGAGCCCCCTTCTACACTGCGCTCACCAACCCGGCATATTGCCGGGTTGGTGACGCGGCAGGGGCGGCGCTGGGAGATCACATGGTGCCGCCCTTCCATAGACTGTGAATGGGAGCGACACGGCTTCCGTTTACTCTACACAGCTTACCGGGTTGAACACGTGTTCAACCCAGCAAGCTACGCGGGTAGGATTCCCGGATCACTTGATCCGGAAATTTGTAGGGGGGGGCGTTTCCACTAGAAATAAACACGGGTAAATGCACGCCCCCGCTCATTTACCCGTGTTTTTAGAGCTAGTGGAAAAATACATAGAAACCAGATGCACATCTCAATTATACAGTAGGAGCAACACATCTACTTCCTGCATCATTGTGACCACTTAGTACAGTGCTATTAGTTTCCATGAGCAATTCCATGAAAATCCCAAGGACTTCCCCAAACAGGGAGTTTAGAATCAGGACAAGCACATTGCTGTGACTCATTGGGGGGGGGGGAGAAATCCACATCATAGAAGGCATGCAATAAAAAGCCGCAATCCCCCCCATACACACACCTTGGTGTGAATAAGCTGACTGTCCCTCAGATATTTGAATGGTTTAGAGGTATGTGATGGTGATGATCAAGCACTAAACATGTTGCTTCTTTAAAAGAAGCGCTCAGTAATTACGCGTAGGATAACAGGTAACTATAATATTTCTAAAGTGCTAGGAAAGAGCAACATCTCAAATTGCTAAGTGGGGACTATTCTTGTTAATACAAAGTCCTCCTCCTCCTTATCCTATATCACATGTGTACCAGGAATACCTCACGGTAGACATTACCACCCACCATGGACTGCATCTGCCCAAAATTGTATGTGGTAACAGACAAGCGACACTGGGTCAAATGACATCACCATTCAATGCAGGAGGTACCAGACGAATATCCAGATGGTCACAGCAGCGTTCTTTAGCTTCCATGGGATATGGGACCAGAAGACCCACCAGAGTGCCAATGTTAACATTATGAAACTGAACAAATCACCATACCTGGGCTTGTGACATTACTAATTGGACCCCGAAGTATTAACAATATGTGGAATGGTCCGACGAGTCATGGTTTCAGTTGTTTCTGGCTGATGGTAGGGTTTGGGTGTGGCACAGAGCCCATGATGCAGTGGACCCCATTTATCAACAAGGCAACATGCATGCTTGTGGTGGTTCCATAATGGTGTAAGGTGTGTTCTCATGGCATGAGTTGGGTCTGCTAGTCTGTCTGAACACATTATTGACCGTTAACCGCTTTGTTGCATTGCTTGATGAACACCTGCAGCCCTTCTTGGACTTTGTGTACCCCCACAACATTGGAATATTCCAGCAGGTGAATGCCATCGTCCCAAGTTGTCCAGAATTAGTTCAGGGAGCAGTCTGCAGAGTTCCAACAAATAGTGTCGCCACCACATTCACCTGAGATGAACCCAATTGAATATTTATGGGACATGGTGGAGAGGTTGATTTATACCCAAGATCCTGCATTGTGGCAAGCTATCCAGAAGGCATATGTCAACATCTCTCCAGAGGTCTACCGTCCATTTGTGGAATCCACTTGAGCATATCTCTAGAGATGATGTCATGTTGCTGCACTTCGCTGGGCTAGAGGGTGTCCTACACAATGCTCGGCACCTATTCCTTACCTTTGGCACTTTAAGTTATACATTTTGAATAGAACTACTATTTAAGTTAATGTTCAGAATAATAATAATAATGTTCTAAATATGAGTCTATTTAGATTCTCGGATTTTATACATATCTCATTAGTGCAGAATTAAAAATCAGTACAAGCGTGTTCATACCCCCTATCTGTCCAGCAGTGCATTTCCAATGAGTAAGGTCACAATGGTGATTTAGAATACCACCACACACACAATGATATGCCATTTGAAGTTCTGTAGAGAGGTGGAGAGTCTGAGAGGAAGAGGTAGAGAATTCCAGAGTAAGAGAGCAGCATGTGAAAAATCTTGGAGATAGGAGTGGGAGGAAGTAATCAGAAGACAGGAGAGTCGGCGTGCATTAGCAGAGTGAAGAGGATGGGTGGGAGAGTAAAGGGAGATAAAGTCAGAGATGTAAGTGATTGAGGTGTGGGTGAGTGCTTTGTAAGTGAGTGTGAGAAGTTTGAATTGGATTCTGAAATGGAAGGGAAGCCAGTGAAGGGCTTGTATGAGAGGGGAGGTGGATGTAGTGCAATTGGTGAGGAAGATGAGCCGGGCTGCAACATTGAGGATAGATTGGAGTGGAGAGAGGTAATTGTCAGGAAGGCCAGTTAGAAGGAGATAACAGTAATACAGTCTGGAAATAATCAGTGAGTGGATAATGATCTTGATGGTATCCTGGGTGAGAAAGGGTCTGATCCTGGAAATGTTTTTGAGATGAAAATGACAGGTTTGTGAGAGGTGCTGAATGTGTGGTTTGAAGGAGAGGGAGAAGTCAAGGATTACGCAAAGACAGCGTACTTGGGGGATAGAGGAGATAGTCGTGCCATCAACGAATAATGAGATTGTGGGAGGTGAGATTGTGCAGGAGGGTGGGAAGATGATCAGCTCAGTCTTGGACATGTTGAGTTTAAGAAAGCGCTGGGACATCCAGGAAGAGATAGCAGAGAGACAGTTGGAGGTACGAGTGAGGAGAGCCGTGGAAAGATCAGGGGAGGAAAGGTAGATTTGAGTGTCATCAGCATAGAGGTGATATTGAAAGGTAAAAGAAATAATGAGTTCACCTAAAGAGGACGTATAGAGAGAGAAAAGGAGAGGACCAAGAACAGAACCTTGGGGGACACCAACAGTTAGTGGAAGTGAGGGGGAGGTAGCGTCATGAGAGGAGACAGAGAAGGAACGATCAGAGAGGTAGGAGGACGGCCAGGAGAGGGCAGTATCATGCAAAGCAAGAGAGTGTGAAATATTTGCAATAGGAGAGGGTGGTCCACAGTGTCAAAAGCAGCAGAGAGGTCAACAAGAATAAGCAGAGAGTTTTTGCCCTTAGATTTGGCTGCATGGAGGTCATTGCAGACTTTTGTGAGGGCAGTTTCAGTGGAGTGGAGAAAGCAGAAACCAGACTGGAATGGGTCAAGCAGTGAGTGGGTGGAAAGAAAGGCAGTGAGGTGGTTATAGACAATACGCTCAAGTAGTTTGGAGGCAAAAGGGAGGAGAGAGATGGGTTGATAGTTGGAGAGGGTGTTTGGATCAAGGGTAGTTTTTTTAAGAATAGGGGAGAGAAGAGCATACTTGAAGGCAGAGGGGACAGTGCCTGACGAGATGGAGGGATTGAGAAGTTAGGAAAGATGGGAACAGGAAAAAGTAGAGAGGTAGCGGAGGAGGTGGGAACGGATGAGGGCCATGTCTTCCTCACCAGATACATGGGAGAAAGATGTCAGAGTTGGTGAAAGGGAAGGGGAGGGTTGGCAAAGGATGGGTGGTGGCTGGTTGCTGGTCTGGTGGGATGTGATGTCCTGATGTATGGAGTCAATCTTGAATGTAAAATAAGTGACAAAGTCAAGAGCAGACAATGAGATGGGAGAGGAGGTGGTAGTAGGCAGAGGCGGGGGTTCACAGTGGCTTTGAGGCGCCGGGGGTTGGACGACTGGGTAGAGATGAGAATTTTTAAGTATGAATGTTTAGCGAGGGAAATGGCAGCACTGTGCTCTGTTCTTGCGAGCATTCATGGTCAAACCCAGTGTACAGGTTGCTTGGAAGATGGTTACAAGCCATGGACCTGGTATTGCTGGCCATTGTAAAGCTGGCAGTTCTGAGTTCTGACATTAAAAGGCTGCATTCATTACAGCAAGCATATAATAATATCAGAATGCTACCATTACTGGATTTTAAATTGTTATGCTCCAAATTGCTCATGTGACCATGGCCTATTTTATGTTTCAAATACTTTCAAATCAATATATACAGGCTTATGCAGAATTAGAACATAAAAAATACAGCAGCAATAAAGGAACAAATGTATACATTGGCAAAGCTATATCGCACTGCAGGTGAGCAGATTAACAATATAAGAGAGCCTTAGAGCTGAGAAGAGGTGTGCCCTTGCATAAATCTAAGTGCCAGTGTCTGTGTGCCTACATGTGAAAACAACCAATATTTTTTACTGTATGCAAAAACAATTATGGATTTGCACCCCTTGCATTGCAGGATGGTTTATCCAGGAGCAAATTGCTCCTTTTTTGCTCCTTTCTTTAACTTGCTCCTAACTCTGCATAAGGCAGCCCCATACTGTTTATCTGTTTTTTAAGGACTACTAGTAGGACACATTGGTACGGGTGGAATTCAAATGTTTGAAAAGTCGGTTGGGTGTCTGTTTTTTTGCTATCTATTAGATAGGAAAAAACAGACACCCAACCGATGTTTCAAACATTTGAATCTCCCCCATTACTAGTACAATTCTCTACATAAAGGGATTTGATTTCTTCAACCTGGAAGTTATACTGTAGGTCAGTGTTTTTCAACCACTGTGCCGTGGCACACTAGTGTGCCCTGAGCAGTCTCCAGGTGCCATAGAAGCAGGGCCAGGCCCGTCAGTGTTTTGCCGCTACTGAGGCCCTGGAACGGTCAATACCTATGGGTTTAATGGTTACAGAGCCACAGTTCTAATTTTGGGCCCGGGCAGTGTTGGGCTCTTCTGGCTTTTTCAGATGTGGCTCAGGCGTTACCTATGGAAAAGCTGCGACATGACATCCTAGGACACGCAACTGCACCATGCATCACCAATTAAATTTGAGTGTGCCTTGACAATATTTAAATCTTGTTCAATGTGCCGCGAGGTGTAAAAGATTGAAAATCTGTGCTGTAGGTGTTCAAATCTCTTAGCTCTGCTTTTGCCATTTGTTAGTTGAGCAATACTCCAATTTCTGCTGCGGGGTACACTGGGCTCCACAAGGATTGGACAATGGGGTGTAGAGTAGGATCTTGATCCGAGGCACCAACAGGCTCAAAGCTTTGACTGTTCCCAGAATGCACAGCGCCGCCTCCTCTATAACCCCGCCTCCCTACACAGGAGCTCAGTTTTGTAAGTTGGTGCTGCAGTAAGCAGGCACTTAACAGGGGGGCTGCTCCAGGCAGCGCTAAAAAGAGCTTTTTTGCGAAGAAAAAGGTGAAGACTTCAAGGGCAGCAGCGGTGGTAAATGTCTTGTGACATTCACTGCTGCTGCTCCAGCTCTCCCCAGCGGCGCTGTACACTCCCGAGCCCTGGTTGCTGGGTACCTACAGCGGAGGCTCCGGTTTTCTTCACGTTAGTCACACACGGCTGGGGCTCTCCAGGATCGCGTGGGCGCGCTTCGGGAGGTGGTAAGTGGGTCCCGCTTGCGGGACCCGGTCTTTATAGCGATCCGGCGCGGTCAGTGGGAGGCGGGCCACACGCGCTGGCGGTGGACACTGTGGCAGTACAGACGATCCCACTAGATCACCAGGGCATGGGCGCAGGTCAGGTTTTCTCTCTAAACCGATTTTTATATCGCCCACAGTACACGGTGGTTTTGCCAGCAGGGGGATAAGGCTTAGACCTGAAGCCCCTCCTCCAGCCCCAGGGCGCCATTTCTAGCAAGTGTTCCCACCCTGGAGCTGCATCTCTGTCTTTTCCTCACTCCCTGTCAGTGTCTGCGGCGCCATTATCCCTCAGCTCACTGTTCCTGGGACTGCTTGGGCAAATCCTCCTATGTAAAGCCGCCTGGTTGTCAGTGCTGTGACTTTACATGACACTTAAGTATTCTACCTGCCTTTTTAGACAGTGATAGTTAAGAAAGAGTGCATTTAGTCAGGGTTTTATAGTACAATTACCCTGTGATATACATCCAGTTCTGGCTGTGTACTGTTATATCTATTGTTATATAGCTGTGTAAGCTAGTCCAGTGCAGTATTATTGTCAGTAATAACCTCTGCATTGTACAAACTGTGACTTTCTGTGTGTGCATTTGGTAGCTGAGTGTTGTCCATTTCGTGTCTTTCACTCAACTTGCTATCCCTATATTCTAGGACGATTTATCTGCTCAATTAAAGAAGTTGAACCAGTCCCTGACTATTAAAAAGTCTGACCATCGCTCGCCTAAGTCCATGGGGTCCTCTAAGCGAGCGCTTGTCTCCTCACAATCCATTGGTGTCACTGACACCTCGTCTGATGAAGACGGCACGTACACTGACCCCACAGGTTCTGACTCAGATACGGCTGATGGGAAGGGTAGTTCACATGTGGATGTTCCTGATCTTTTGGAGGCTATTAAGTTAATTCTACAGATTACGGATGATCCCGAGCCATCCGTCCCTCCTAAGAAACCAGATAGGTTCAAGCGTCAGAAGGTGGTTAAACAAGTTTTACCTCACTCTGACCACCTAGTGGATATACGTCAGGAACCCTGGGAAAACCCAGGTACAAAGTTTGTGCCTCAAAAGAAGATGCTGGCTCGCTATCCCCTCGCGCCAGAGCTGTCTAAGAATTGGGAAACGCCTCCTCCAGTGGACTCACATGTGGCTAAAAGAGCCTACGGATAAGCGTGTGGAGGGTTGTCTGAAAGCGATTTACACCCTCACGGGTGCTGCGCAAAGGCCCACTATTGCAGCTACATGGGCTGCCGAGGCTATTAAAGCATGGGCCTTGGAGTTAGATACTGAAATCTCCTCAGACCTGTCAGGAATCGACTTACCAGGCTGACATCCGTCCGCCGCTGCGGATTCCGTCCTGGCTCCCTGCGGTCACCGGTCGCCTATGCCCCTGCCATGGGTCATCATCTGGATCCTGGGGGCACTGCTGAGACAGCAGGCGTGTAGCACGCCGCGTCCCCGCTGGGCCGCGGCGTGGGCGCCGCCATGACAGTCTGCAATAGCCAGTATGCTGCGGCCAATCCGGTGCGTGGCCGCACCCACCGTTCCTGCATTCATCCAATCCCTGCGTACCATGGGGTATATAGGAGGCTACAGGTACAGCTCACAGGCATCCTGGACTTTGTGTCTATCTGCGACCTACATGAAAGGATCGGTTCCTGTCTCTCCTGAGTGCCTGGTTCTCTGCTAAGAACATTATACTCCTGGTTACTCTGCATTCTCCCGTGGAACTTCAAGGCTCAGCAATACCTGCAACCTGCATAAGGCTTCACACTCATCACCACCTTGTGTGCTTCAGCCTGCAGTTGAAGACAAACTCCAGGTGCGTTCATTTCCTCCACCTGTGACACAGCTTGCTGCTGCCAGTGCCCATCACCTGCACTGTGAGTCGGTCTCCTGCTTATGCTCAGGTTTGCCATATCATCTACTGCCTAGTTTCCCGTTTTAACCCTGCACTGGTTTCCAAGCCAGAACCATTCCATAAGACATTCTGCTCTTCTGATTTATATTCTGGATATTATTTCTCAAATTCATTTATCATTCATTTGCCATAGACTTTCAGATTCATTACTGAGTGATTGACTTTTTTCACCTGTTATTATTATTTCTGCTGCAATAACTGTTATACATCTGCCTAATAAAAATACCTTTGCGCTCATGCGCAGGAACGTTATTCAACCTCCTCGTTTCCTTCCTTCCACCTCCACTGACCCACTAGCGCCCCCTCCGGGGACACAGACCGAACACAATCTGACAGTAAGTCCAGGATCGATGGACTCGGATGGTGGACGGAGTGTGGGGTCAGAGGCCTTGCAAGATCTGGTCTCCCGTCTGGATGGTCAAGAGGTTGCGCAGCAGCAGATGCTTCACTTTCTACAAGGGATGTCCTCCCGATTGGATACACTGCAGCAATCCCTGCCCAGTGTACTTTCACCTACTGTTCCAGTTACTCCAGCACCTGCTAGTGCTGTAAATTCTTCTACGTCGGCTGCATCAGTTCCAGTATCACGCCTGCACCTGCCCGTGCCGAGCAAATATGATGGCAGTCCTAAACTATGTCGCGGCTTTCTCAATCAGTGTGAAATACAGTTTGAGTTATTGCCACATAACTTTCCCACACCAAGGTCCAAGGTTGCCTACATCATTTCCTTACTCTCTGGTTCTGCTCTGAGTTGGGTGTCTCCTCTGTGGGAACGTGCTGACCCTCTGATCAACAACTACTCAGACTTCGTGTCAACCTTTAGACGGATCTTTGACGAACCTGGTCGAGCAACATCAGCTTCGGCAGACCTGATCCAACTTCGTCAAGGTAACCGAAGCATGGGACAATATGTCATCCAGTTCCAGACGTTGGCTGCAGAGATCCAGTGGAACAACCAAGCTCTGGTAGCAGCCTTCTGGCACGGACTTTCGGATCGGATCAAGGACGAATTGACAACCCGTGACATTCCTGTTCAACTGCCTGATTTGATCTCCCTATGTATTAAGCTGGACTCTCGCATCCGCGAACGCAATAATGAACGCGCTCGGAGTGAGTCTCGCAGACCAAGGTACATACCTCCTGTACAGTTCCAGTCTCCCTCTTCTGACGAGCCTATGCAGATTAATAGGTCCCGCCTATCTCCTGAAGAGCGGGCAAGAAGAATACGGGAGAGGCTCTGCCTGTACTGTGCTGCTGCGGGTCATCAAATTAACTCCTGCACGATGCGTTCGGGAAACGCCAGATCCTGACTTGTAAGGGAGGAGTCAAGTTAGGATCTCTCAGTCAAGCTCCTTCCCAACAAGACCTCATTCTTCCAGTGACGCTAGAAACCTCCGTTGGGCTCCAGTCTGCGTCAGCATTAGTGGACTGCGGTGCTGCAGGAAATTTTATCACCCAAGCTGCCGTAAATAAATTTCGTCTGTCTACCTGTGAACTTTCTTGTCCTGTATACATTACTGCTGTGGATGGTAGTAGAATCTCTAAGGGGAACATTTCACATCAAACTACCCCAGTGGTTCTGGGAGTTGGATTTCTTCATTCAGAACTGATCAAGTTCCTGGTCATCCCTCAGGCCACCCAGGAGATTGTCTTGGGCATGCCTTGGCTCCAGCTACATAACCCACAGTTCAACTGGACAACGTTGCAGCTTACCTCATGGGGTTCACATTGTCACCAATCCTGCTTAGCCCAAGTGTGTCCCATTAAATCAACCGAAGTAAAGTCACAGCTAAGTCTTCCAGCAGTTTATCAAGACTTCGCAGACGTCTTCTGTGAAAAGGCTGCTGATATTCTGCCGCCCCATAGGGAATGGGATTGTCCCATCGATCTCCTTCCTGGCAAGAAGCCACCTAGGGGGCGCACCTACCCTTTATCTGTTCCTGAAACAGAGGCGATGAGTAATTACATCAGAGAGAATCTCCAGACAGGATTCATCCGTCCGTCATCATCACCCGCTGGTGCAGGTTTCTTCTTTGTCAAAAAGAAGGATGGAGGACTGCGCCCATGCATTGACTATCGGGGTCTCAATGACATTACCATCAAGAATAGTTATCCTTTACCACTCATTACCGAACTTTTTGATAGAGTTAAGGGGGCCCGCATTTTCACCAAGTTAGATCTCCGCGGTGCCTATAATCTCATCAGAATCCGGAGTGGTGACGAGTGGAAAACAGCTTTCAACACTCGAGATGGCCATTATGAATACCTGGTAATGCCATTTGGGTTGAGTAATGCTCCAGCGGTATTCCAACACTTTGTGAATGAAATTTTTCGAGATGTGCTGTATAAATACCTCGTTGTCTACCTAGATGATATTCTTATCTTTTCTCAAGACCTTCCATCTCATCGCCTACAAGTCTGTGAAGTTCTCCGACGTCTTCGTGAGAATCGTCTCTACGGGAAACTATCTAAATGCACCTTTGAAGTTCCCTCTATACCCTTTCTGGGTTATATAATCTCCGGATCGGATCTTCAGATGGACCCGACGAAATTGGAAGCCATTGCCAACTGGTCCATTCCAACTTCCCTCAAAGCTATCCAGCGGTTCCTGGGTTTCGCCAACTACTATAGAAAATTTATTCGAGGATTCTCCACTCTCATCGCTCCTATTACCAACCTGACTCGGAAAGGGGCAGATCATTCCAACTGGTCAGAAGAAGCCTTGGCAGCCTTCCGGAAAATCAAGCTAGCCTTTATGTCTGCTCCAGTGCTGTCACAGCCAGATGTCGACAGACCATTCGAGTTGGAGGTAGACGCCTCTACAGTTGGGGTAGGTGCTGTTCTCTCCCAGAAGGGATCTGATGGGAAAGTCCACCCGTGTGGATTCTATTCTCGCAAGTTTCTTCCTGCAGAAGCTAACTACTCCGTGGGAGATCAAGAGTTACTGGCAATCAAGCTGGCTCTCGAGGAATGGAGATATCTCCTAGAAGGGGCTAAACATCCGTTTAACATCTTCACGGATCATAAGAACTTGCTTTATTTAAAAGCAGCCCAGTGCCTTAACCCTCGCCAGTCCAGGTGGGCTATGTTTTTCTCACGTTTTAATTTTAAGCTTCATTTCCGCCCAGGTTCACAGAATGTGAAAGCCGATGCATTATCCCGATCCATGGAATCTGAAGAAGGAACATCTGACTCTGTGCCACATTCTATCCTGAGTCCCGTGGTTTTCGCTGCCTCTCAAGTCTCCCCAGCTCCTCCTCCTGGTAAGACTTTTGTTTCCTCAGAGCTCCGTCCCAAGTTGCTATCTTGGGCCCATCAGTCCAAGTTCACTGGTCATCCTGGTGTCCTGAAGACATTCAAGTTCCTTTCCGCATCATATTGGTGGCCAAAGATGAAAATGGACATCCAGGATTTCGTGGCATCCTGTCCTAAATGTGTGCAGCACAAGACTCCTCGTCAGTCACCAGCAGGTCAGTTACAACCCTTGTCTGTCCCTAGTCGTCCTTGGTCTCATCTGTCCATGGATTTTATCACTGACCTTCCATCTTCTCAGGGACATAATACCATTTGGGTTGTAGTGGACAGATTCACCAAGATGGCTCATTTCGTTCCCCTCCAGGGTCTCCCTTCTGCCCCGAAACTTGCCCAAATCTTCATACAGGAGATTTTCCGCTTACATGGTTTACCCTCTGAAATAATATCTGATCGAGGGGTACAGTTTGTAGCGAGGTTTTGGAGGGCCCTCTGTTCTGCCATGCAGGTAAAATTGAAATTCTCGTCATCATACCATCCTCAGACGAATGGGCAGACAGAGAGAGTCAATCAAGAACTTGAGACTTTTTTAAGGTTATATGTGTCATCTTCCCAGGATGATTGGTTCAATCTGCTCCCGTGGGCCGAGTTTGCCCATAACTTTCGATATCATACTGCCACTGATACGACACCATTCTTTGCAGTTTATGGGCAACATCCCCGTGTACCTGAATTCCAAGAGCTTCCTCATATGGATGTTCCAGCTGCCACTTCTGCACTAACTCAGTTTTCAACCATTTGGAAAAAGATTCACGTTTCCCTCAAAAAAGCCTCCAGTCGATATAAGATCTTTGCCGACCGCAAGAGACGTGCGGTTCCCTATTTGAAACCTGGGGATCGAGTTTGGTTATCAACCCGCAACCTTCGTCTCAGGGTTCCTTCCATGAAGTTTGCACCACGCTTCATTGGTCCTTACCCTATTGAGAGTGTCATCAACCCAGTGGCTTACAAGTTGAAATTACCATCTTCACTTCGTATACCTAATGCCTTTCACATTTCTCTCCTCAGACCCTTAGTTCTAAACCGCTTTCAGAATACTCTTCCAGCAGGTCCCAAGATCCGAACTCAGCGGGGCGTGGAATTTGAGATCAACAAGATTCTGGACTCCCGTTGCCGGTATGGACGTCTCCAGTACCTGGTCGATTGGTGCGGTTATGGCCCAGAGGAGAGAAGCTGGGTGAATTCATCTGATGTCCATGCTTCTAGGTTGGTCCGTGTTTTCCACAGTACTCATCCCTCCAAACCACGTGGGTGTTCGGTGTCCACCCCTAAAGGAGGGGGTACTGTCAGGAATCGACTTACCAGGCTGACATCCGTCCGCCGCTGCGGACTCCGTCCTGGCTCCCTGCGGTCACCGGTCGCCTATGCCCCTGCCATGGGTCATCATCTGGATCCTGGGGGCACTGCTGAGACAGCAGGCGTGTAGCACGCCGCGTCCCCGCTGGGCCGCGGCGTGGGCGCCGCCATGACAGTCTGCAATAGCCAGTATGCTGCGGCCAATCCGGTGCGTGGCCGCACCCACCGTTCCTGCATTCATCCAATCCCTGCGTACCATGGGGTATATAGGAGGCTACAGGTACAGCTCACAGGCATCCTGGACTTTGTGTCTATCTGCGACCTACATGAAAGGATCGGTTCCTGTCTCTCCTGAGTGCCTGGTTCTCTGCTAAGAACATTATACTCCTGGTTACTCTGCATTCTCCCGTGGAACTTCAAGGCTCAGCAATACCTGCAACCTGCATAAGGCTTCACACTCATCACCACCTTGTGTGCTTCAGCCTGCAGTTGAAGACAAACTCCAGGTGCGTTCATTTCCTCCACCTGTGACACAGCTTGCTGCTGCCAGTGCCCATCACCTGCACTGTGAGTCGGTCTCCTGCTTATGCTCAGGTTTGCCATATCATCTACTGCCTAGTTTCCCGTTTTAACCCTGCACTGGTTTCCAAGCCAGAACCATTCCATAAGACATTCTGCTCTTCTGATTTATATTCTGGATATTATTTCTCAAATTCATTTATCATTCATTTGCCATAGACTTTCAGATTCATTACTGAGTGATTGACTTTTTTCACCTGTTATTATTATTTCTGCTGCAATAACTGTTATACATCTGCCTAATAAAAATACCTTTGCGCTCATGCGCAGGAACGTTATTCAACCTCCTCGTTTCCTTCCTTCCACCTCCACTGACCCACTAGCGCCCCCTCCGGGGACACAGACCGAACACAATCTGACAAGACCATGCTAGACAATGCTTGTCATATATTGTCACAGCTTCTCGCTATATTAAAGAGGCGGCTTCGGATGCCGGTATCCTAGTATCTACTACGTCAGTCCTGGCTCGCCGGATATTGTGGCTGAGATCCTGGTCTGTGGATCTGGACTCTAGAAAAACCCTGGAGGTACTCCCTTTCAAGGGAGATATTCTGTTTGGGGAGGACTTAAATAAGATAGTGGCTGACGTGGCTACTGCCAAAACTGCCTGTCTACCAAATACCGCTCCTTCTGTGTCGAAGGCTAAAGGTACTTCCTTTCGCCCCTTTCGTCCTTCAGGTAAAGCAAAAGATCAGGCGTACCACAAGCAGGCCCGCACTTCCAAACCTGGTAAGCCGAAGCCCAAAAGAGCCTGGGCTGCCCGTCAGCCAGCTTCCAAGACCGATACGCCTGCCGCATGACGGGGCGGGCCTCCCCCTGGGGGATCCCAAGGTGGGGGGCCGGCTTCTAGGGTATACCCAGGAATGGTTGAAGACCACTTCAGATGCCTGGGTACGGGAAGTCGTCACTCTAGGTTACGCCATAGCCTTCATAAACCGCCCCCCTCATCGATTTTGGCAGACAGATGTCCCGTCGGACCAGACAAAGGCAAACACTCTGCATTCGGTGGTACAGACTCTCCTGGATACAGGAGTTGTAGTACAGGTGCCTCTTGCTCAGAGGGGCCGGGGGTACTATTCTCCGCTGTTTCTAGTCCCGAAACCGAATGGGTCCTCCCGGCCCATTCTCAACCTCAAGGCATTGAACAGGTTTGTGAAGGTTTCCAAGTTCCTTATGGAAACTCTTCGCTCTATAGTTCTGGCCTTGGAACCTGGGGACTACATGGTCTCCCTGGACATACAGGATGCTTACCTGCATATTCCTATAGCAGCGTCACATCAGCAATACCTGAGGTTTGCTATTGGCAACATCCATTACCAGTTTCGGGCGCTACCTTTTGGTTTAACAACGGCTCCGCGAGTCTTCACCAAAGTAATGGCGGTAATGACGGTGGTGCTCCGCCGTCAAGGGGTCAGGATACTGCCGTACCTGGACGACTTGTTAATCCTTGCAAATTCCCCAGAACTTCTCCTACGTCATCTGGATATGACGGTCCGGTTTCTACAAGCCGACGGGTGGCTCATCAACTGGAAGAAATCCTCCCTGGTCCCTGCTCAGAGCATGGTGCACCTGGGAGTGCTATTGGACACGCACAACCAGCGGTTGTTTTTGTCTCAGGAGAAAGTCCTGAAGCTTCAGGACAGGATTCGTTGCTTCCTTTCTCATCCGCAAGTGTCGATACATTCGGCAATGCAGGTGCTGGGCCTCATGGTCTCAGCATTCGACATGGTGAAGTATGCTCAATTCCATTCTCACCCCCTCCAGAGGCTGATTCTAGCCAAGTGGGACGGCCTGCCTCACCGAATCAGGTCTCAAATGATCTCATTGACTCCGGAGGTCCGTCTGTCGCTACTTTGGTGGCTCCGGGACCAACAACTGTGCAGGGGCCGTCCCTTCTGGATATCCAACTGGGTCCTGTTGACGACAGATGCCAGTCTAAGAGGTTGGGGCGCGGTGCTGGAGCAACACTCCCTTCAGGGTCAGTGGACCAAGGAGGAATCTCTCCTCTCGATCAACATTCTGGAATTGCAGGTGGTCTTCAATGCGTTGAACCTGGCCCAGCATTTAATTCAGAGCCGTCCTGTTCAGGTACAGTCGGACAACGCCACCACAGTGGCTTACATAAATCATCAAGGCGGCACTCAAAGCCGTTTGGCAATGAAGGAAGTCTCACGGATTCTACGTTGGGCGGAACTCCATCTACCGGCCATATTGGCAATATTCATTCCGGGAGTCCTGAATTGGGAAGCGGACTTTCTCAGTCGTCAGGACGTGCATGCTGGCGAGTGGAGCCTCCATCCAGAAGTGTTTCAACTAATAGTGGAAAAGTGGGGTCTTCCAGATGTAGATCTGATGGCGTCTCGACACAATCACAAGGTTCCGGTCTTCGGAGCAAGGACAAGGGATCCTCAAGCAGCATTCGTGGATGCGCTGGCGGTGCCGTGGAGGTTTCGGCTGCCGTACGTGTTCCCTCCGGTGTCACTCCTGCCCAGGGTAATTCGGAAGTTCAAGCAAGAAAAAGGAAATCTGCTTCTCATAGCTCCGTCGTGGCCCAGACGGCACTGGTTCTCAGACCTGCAAGGCCTATCGTCAGAGCGTCCATTTCTACTTCCACAACGCCCAGACCTCCTCGTTCAGGGCCCCTGTGTCTACCAGGACCTAGCCCGGCTGTCTTTGACGGCGTGGCTCTTGAAGTTTCCGTCTTGAGGGCTAAGGGTTTTTCTGAAGAGGCCATTAAAACTATGTTGCGGGCCCGGAAACCGGCTTCTGCTCGGACTTACCATAGGGTCTGGCATTCCTACTTTGTTTGGTGCGCATCTCATAATTATGACGCTTCCAAGTTTAGTACAGCCAAACTTTTGGCTTTTCTGCAGCAGGGCCTAGATTTAGGTCTGCGTCTGGCCTCCCTCAAGGTTCATATTGCTGCCTTGTCGGTGTGGTTTCAGAGAAAGATTGCGACTTTACCTGATGTTCATACTTTCACTCAGGGTGTGTTGCGTATCCAACCTCCCTATGTCCCGCCTGTGGCTCCTTGGGACTTGTCGGTGGTTTTGGAGGCGTTGCAGGAGCCTCCGTTTGAACCCCTGGGTTCAGCTGACCTTAAGTGACTTTCCCTTAAGGTGGTGTTCTTGCTGGCTATTGCCTCTGCTAGAAGAGTGTCGGATCTGGGTGCCTTGTCTTGTAGTTCCCCATATCTGATTTTTCACCGTGACTAGGCGGTTCTTAGGACTCGTACCGGATATTTGCCTAAGGTGGTTTCTTCGTTCCACCTTAATCAGAAGATTGTGGTACCTGCCTTTGTCTCTCCTGATTTGTCTCCCAAAGAGCGGTCTTTGGTTGTGGTATGGGCTCTCCTTATCTTGTGAAGAGAACTGCTTCTATTCGAAAATCTGATTCTCTCTTTGTTTTGTTTGGATTTCACAAACGTGGCTGGCCTGCTCACAAGCAAACGTTGGACAGATGGATTAGAATGGTGATTGCATATGCTTATGTGAGGTCTGGTCTGTCAGCTCCTGCTCACATTACGGCCCATTCTACTTGGTCTGTTGGACCCTCTTGGGTGGCCCAACGTGGTGCGACCCTAGATCAATTATGCAAGGCGGCTACGTGGTCCTCTGGGAACACGTTCATAAGGTTCTATGCCTTCGATACTGCCGTTTCCCAGGATGCTTCCTTTGGACGCCGGGTTCTTGTGCCCGCAACAGTGCGTCCCCTCCCATAAGGAACTGCTTTAGGACATCCCCATTGTCCAATCCTTGTGGAGCCCAGTGTACCCCGCAGCAGAAAACGAGATTTATGGTAAGAACTTACCTTTGTTAAATCTCTTTCTGCGAGGTACACTGGACTCCACAAGGCGCCCACCCTGGCACACTTAGCTTCTTTGGGTTGGTATTGCATTAGCCGCTAACACTTCTCTTGTCGTGAGAGTGTGGTGTATGCGGCTACTAACCGTTGTCGTCTCTTTTCCTGCTACTGCATTGGGCTGGTTAACTAAAAACTGAGCTCCTGTGCAGGAAAGCGGGGTTATAGAGGAGGCGGCGCTGTGCATTCTGGGAACAGTCAAAGCTTTGAGCCTGTTGGTGCCTCGGATCAAGATCCTACTCTACACCCCATTGTCCAATCCTTGTGGAGCCCAGTGTACCTCGCAGAAAGAGATTTAACAAAGGTAAATTCTTACCATAAATCTCGTTATTTCACTGGTATTTTGACCGGTGTATTTTAGTCAAACATGAAAGTATGAACTTTTAGCTTATGTTGGAAGCTCAAATGAGAATTAAACTTGGAAACCTCTAGCCAAGGCTTACCGTGGATGCATCTGTCTGGGGAGCAGTCTTTGCAGCCCAGGGGGCACCTGTGCCGTGCTTGTGGAATGCCCATCTGCCTGAGGGCTGCCTAGCCTAGCTTCCTGAACAGACTTAACAACATTAGCATGCACTGGGAGAAGTAGGGTGGTGTGGGCCTGCCCAGGGACCGAAGTGCCCTGGTACCTAACTGCAGATACCATTCCAGTGACCTATATACAAAACAGACTGAACTGTAGTGACTAATATACAAAACATAAAGCATTATTTACAATACAGCGAGCATTCTTGTAGCATCTATACAAAGCATTATAAGATCATTAAAAAATCATTCTTTCTGCAGCAGGGTACATTGGTTTCCACAGGGAAACATCGGGGTGTAGAGTGGATCTTGATCCAGAGGCACCAACAGGCTAAAGCTTTAGGCTGTCCCAGGATGCATTGGGGCCTCCTCTATAACCCCGACTCCAGGCACTGAGAGCTCAGTTTCGAGTTGGTGCCTGCAGCAGCAGGTTACCTAACAGGAAGGCTGCACTGGGCAGCCCTGAAAAAGTTTTCTGACAGAAGATTTCTTCTCCGGGCTGTCAGCGCTGTATGTCAGGGTGACACTTTAGCGTTGCAGCTCCATCATCTCCCAAGCGGTGTCGCATACTCCCACGGTTCAGTTCCTGGGTACTTCCGGAACAGGCACATAGTCGTAGACTGCTCTCCTGGTTCACGTGGCTGCTACGAGGAGGAGGTAAGAGGGTCCTCCAGGTGGGACCCGCCATTAAATCATGTTCCATCCGTGACCTAGGGAGACGGATCGTGGCGCTGACGTGTACACTGTCACCGAGCAGGGACCCCACTAGACCACCAGTGCGTCTGAGTACAGGTCGGGTGTACAAACAACTAATTTAATAAGGCTCACAGTATCTGGGGTGGAAGTCCAGCATAGGGAAAGTGGCGCTTGACCTGTAGCCCCTCCCCTGGCCAGGGCGCCATTTCCTCACAGTTTTTCCACCCTGGAGCTGCCTCACACTCTCCCTCACTCCCTGACTGAGACATTGAGCGCCATCTTCTGAGCATAGTTGCGGCTGGTCTCCGGGACTGCAGGGCAAGGTCTCCCTTGTAAAGCCGCCTGTATACAGCGCTGTGACTTTACAAACACTAAAGTATCCTACATGTCTTTATTAGAGATGAGCGGGTTCGGTTCCTCGGGATCCGAACCCCCCCGAACTTCACCCATTTTACACGGTTCCGAGACAGCCTCGGATCCTCCCGCCTTGCTCGGTTAAGCCGAACGTGGCCGAACGTCATCATCCCGCTGTCGGATTCTCGCGAGATTCGGATTCTATATAAGGAGCCGCGCATCGCCGCTATTTTCACTCGTGCTTTGGAGATTGAACGGAGAGGACGTGGCTGCGTTCTCTCCCTGAAAGAGAGGGAGCTCAGTGTGCTGCAAATTGCTGTATCTTGCAGCTCTGTATCACTGCAAGTATCCATTCCGTATCTGTGCTGCATTTTTGTGAGCAGTATATATAGTATTACAGTGCAGCATTTTGGTGACCCAACAGTATTTCTCTTACGTCCTAGAGGATGCTGGGGACTCCGTAAGGACCATGGGGATAGACGGGCTCCGCAGGAGACATGGGCACTTTAAGAAAGACTTTAAATCTGGTGTGCACTGGCTCCTCCCTCTATGCCCCTCTTCCAGACCTCAGTTTGATACTGTGCCCAGAGGAGATGGGTGCACTTCAGGGAGCTCTCCTGAGCTTCCTGACAGAAAGTATATTTGTTAGGTTTTTTATTTTCAGGGAGCCTGCTGGCAACAGACTTTCTGCATCGAGGGACTGAGGGGAGAGAAGCAGACCTACTTCTGTGAGTTTCAAGGCTCTGCTTCTTAGGCTACTGGACACCATTAGCTCCAGAGGGAGTCAGAACACAGGTCTCACCCTGGAGTTCGTCCCGGAGCCGCGCCGCCATCCTCCTCACAGAGCCGGAAGATAGAAGCCGGGTGAGAATGAGAAGTAAGAAGACTTCAGAGGCGGCAGAAGACTTCATGATCTTCACTGAGGTAACGCACAGCAGTGCAGCTGTGCGCCATTGCTCCCACACACCTCACACACGGCAGTCACTGTAAGGGTGCAGGGCGCAGGGGGGGCGCCCTGGGCAGCAATATAAACCTCATTTCTGGCAAAAGAGATATATATACAGATAGGCACTGTATATATAAAGAGCCCCCGCCAGTTTTTATTATATTTAAGCGAGACAGAAGCCCGCCGCCGAGGGGGCGGGGCTTCTCCCTCAGCACTCACCAGCGCCATTTTCTCCACGGCACAGCTGAGAGGAAGCTCCCCGTACTCTCCCCTGCTTATCCACGGTGAAAGGGGGTTTCAGAGAATAGGGGGGGCACATAATTGGCAGCAAATAATAGTATTAAAGCGCTACTGGGTAAACACATTGTGTGTTTTTCCTGGGGTATTAGCGCTGGGTGTGTGCTGGCATACTCTCTCTCTCTCTCTCCAAAGGGCCTTGTGGGGGAACTGTCTTCAGATAAGAAGATTCCCTGAGTGTGTGGTGTGTCGGTACGTGTGTGTCGACATGTCTGAGGTAAAAGGCTCTTCTAAGGAGGAGATGGAGCAAATGTGTGTGTGTGTGGTGTCTCCGTCGACAACGCCGACACCTGACTGGATATGTGGAATTAAGTGCTGAGGTAAATTTATTGCACAAAAGATTAGAGAACAGACAGGGAATCTACCCATGTCTGTCCCTATGTCGCAGGGACCTTCAGAGTCTCAAAACGCCCACTATCCAAAATAATAGACACTGATACCGACACGGAGTCTGACTCCAGTGCCGACTACGATGATGCAAAGTTACAGCCAAAACTGGCAGAAAAGTATTCAATATATGATTATTGTAATAAAAGATGTTTTGCATATCACTGATGACCCATCTGTCCCTGACACGAGGGTACACATGTTTAAGGGGAAGAAAGCTGAGATAACATTTCCCCTCTCTCATGAACCAAATGAATTGTGTGAAAAAGAGCGGGAATCTCCAGGCAAGAAACTGCAGTTTCCCAAAAGAATTCTCATGGCGTATCCTTTCCCTGCTAGGGCCAGAATACGATGGGAATCCTCCCCTAGGGTGGACAAGGCGTTGACACGTTTACCCAAAAGGTAGCGCTAACATTCCAATATACAGCTACCCCTCAGGGATCCTGCAGATAGCATGCAGAAAAGTACTTTGAAGTCCATTTACACACATTCTGATACACAACTCAGACCGGCGATTGTGTCGGCAGGGGTTTATAGCGCTGTAGCAGCGTGGACAGATACCATATCAGCGGAGATTGAAACCCTAGATAAGGATACCATGTTATTGACCCTAGGATATATAAAAAATGCTGTCTTATATATAAGACATGCTCAAAGAGACATTGGTCTACTGGGTTCTAGAGTCAACGCTATGTCGATTTCTGCTAGACGTGTCCTGTGGAACATGCAATGGACAGGTGATGCCGACTAAAAGATGCCGACTAAAAGAGGCATATGGAGGTTTTACCTTACAAGAGTGAGGAAATGTGTGGAGAAGGGCTCTCGGACCTGGTCTCCACAGCTATAGCTGGTAAATCTGATCTTTTGCCTTATATTCCCTCACAGCCTAAGAAAGCACGACATTATCAAATGCAGTCCTTTCGGTCGCAGAAAAACAAGAAAGTACGAGGAGCGTCCTTTCTTACCAGAGGTAAGGGCGCAGGGCACAGCTAGTTCCCAGGAACAGAAGTCCTCCCCGGCCTCTACTAAATCCACCGCATGACGCTGGGGCTCCGCTAAGGGAGTCCGCCCCAGTGGGAGCACGTCTTCGACTCTTCAGCCACATCTGAGTTCACTCACAGGTGGATCCCTGGGCAATAGAAATTGTTTCTCAGGGTTACAAGCTGGAATTCGAAGAGGTGCCTCCTCGCCGGTTTTCCTTATCGGCCCTACCGGCTTCTCCCCCAGAAAGGGAGATAATATTAAATACAATTCACACATTGTATCTCCAACAGGTGGTGCTCAAGGTTCCCCCTCCTTCAACAAGGAAGGGGATATTACTCAACCTTGGCGGTAGTCCCGAAACCGGACGGTTCGGTCAGACCTATTTTAAAATCAAAATCTCTGAACCTATACTTGAAAAGGTTCAAATTCAAGGTGGAATCGCTCAGAGCGATCATCGCCAGCCTGGAAGGGGGGATTTTATGGTGTATCTAGACATAAAGGCTGCATACCTTCATGTTCCCATTTATCCACCCCATCAGGCGTACCTGAGAATTACGGTACAGTATTGTCATTACCAATTTCAGGGTAATTGGCGGAAATGATGGTGCTCCTACGCAAGCAAGGAGTCACAATTATCCCATACTTGGACGATCTCCTAATAAAGGCGAGATCAAAAGAGCAGTTGTTGAACAGCGTGTCACTTTCGCTGAAGGTGTCACAGCAACTCGGCTGGATTCTCAATTTCCCGAAGTCACAGTTGGTTCCTATGACTCGTCTGCCCTTCTTGGGTATGATTCTGAATACGGACCAGAACTGGGTTTATCTTCCGATAGAGAAGGCCCAGGAACTAATGACTCTGGTAAAAAACCTATTAAAGCCAAAACAGGTGTCAGTGCATCACTGCACTCGGGTCCTGGGAAAGATGGTGGCATCTTACGGGGCCATTCCCTTCGGCAGGTTCCATGCGAGGACTTTCCAATGGGATCTACGGAACAAGTGGTCTGGATCACATCTACAGATGCATCAGTTAATCACCCTGTCCCCTAGGGCCAGGGTGTCTCTCCTATGGTGGCTGCAGAGTGCTCACCTTCTGCAGGGTCGCAGGTTCGCCATCCAGGACTGGATTCTGGTAGCCACGGACGCGAGCTTCCGAGGTGGGGGAGCAGTCACACAGGGAAGAAACTTCCAAGGTCTTTGGGTCAAGTCAAAAAACTTGTATTCAAATCAACATCCTGGAGCTGAGGGCCATATACAACGCCCTTCGGCAAGCGGAAACATTGCTTCGCGACCTACCGGTTCTGATCCAGTCAGACAACATCACCGCAGTGGCTCATGTAAACCGCCAAGGTGGCACAAAGAGCAGAGTGGAAATGGCAGAAGCCACCAGGATTCTCCGCTGGGCGGAAAATCATGTAAGCGCATTTTCAGCAGTTCATTCCGGGAGTGGACAACTGAGAAGCAGACTTCCTCAGCAAACACGACCTGCATCCAAGAGAGGACTTCTTTAGGAAGCCTTCGCACAGATTGCAAGTCAGTGGGAACTGCCAAAGATAGACATGATGGCGTCCCGCCTCAACAAGAAGCTACAGAGGTATTGCACCAGGTCAAGAGACCCTCAGGCAGTAGCTGTAGACGCCCTAGTGACACCGTGGGTGTTCCAGTCGGTCTATGTATTTCCCCCTCTTCCTCTCATACCCAAGGTGTTGAGAATGGTAGGAGGGAGAGGAATGAGAACAATCCTCATTGTTCCAGATTGGCCACGAAGGACCTGGTTCCGGATCTGCAGGAAATGCTCACGGAAGATCCATGGCCTCTTCCTCTAAGAAAGGACCGGTTGCAACAGGGGCCATGTCTATTCCAAGACTTACCGCGGCTGCATTGGACGGCATGGCGGTTGAACGCCGGATCCTAGCGGATAAGGGTATTCTGGATGAGGTCATTCCTACGCTAATAAAGGCTAGGAAGGACATGACATCTAAACATTATCACCGTATATGGCGAAAATATGTTTCTTGGTGTGAGACCAGGAATGCTCCTACGGAAGAATTCCATATTGCCTCTGCAAGACGGGTGTCGGACTTAGGCGCCTTGTCTTGTCGTCCACCCTTTCTGATATTTCACCGTGACCGGGCAGTTCTACGAACTCAACTGGGTTATTTACCTAAGGTGGTGTCATCTTTTTCACCTTAACCAAGAGATTGTAGTCCTGGCCTTTATCTGTTCAGACTCGTCTCCAAAGACCGGTCTTTGGATGTGGTAAGGGCTCTCCGTATATATGTGGAGAGGACTGCCTCTATCCGGAGGTCAGATACCCTTTTTGTACTGTTTAGTTTCCACAAGCAAACCTTATGCGCAGGCTGGACTCCCAGCTCCTTCTGCTATTAAAGCCCATTCTACTCGGTCTGTTGGACCTTCTTGAGCGGCCGCAGAACAGTTGTGAAATGCAGGTACGTGGTCCTTAGTGACCACGTTTGTTAGGTTCTATGCCTTTGATACATATCCGCTAAGGCGCGTCCCCCCCTTGAGGGACTGCTTTAGGACATCCCCGATGTTTCCCTGTGGAAATCAATGTACCCTGCTGCAGAAAAGGAGTGTTATGGTAGACTTACCATGGTTAACACTCTTTCTGCGAGGTACATTGGGTTCCACAGGGCGCCCACCCTGACGCACCTAGCTTCTATGGGTGGTATGGCATTAGCCACTGGTCCCTTCTTCTGTCGTGAGAATGTGGTTCTTTGTGACTAACATCTGCCTTCTCCCTTCCTGCTCCTGCATTGGACTGGTTAACGAAACTGAGCTCTCAGTGCCTGGAGGCAGGGTTATAGAGGAGGCCCCAATGCATCTTGGGACAGCCTAAAGCTTTAGCCTGTTGGTGCCTCTGGATCAGGATCCACTCTACACCCCAATGTTTCCATGTGGAACCCAATGTACCTCACAGAAAGAGTGTTAACCATGGTAAGTCTACCATAACACTCCTTATTGATATCAATTTAATTTAGAAAATATCTTTGTGACCGATATATTAAACATCAATCTGAGAGCATCTTAATAAACAATATACATTAAGAAGAACATTATAATAAACTCTTTGCCCAATAACTACTATTCAGTATTTGTGTAGGAAGTTTTATTGTGTAGGCAGTTCTCTAATCCAGACCGTTTAATCCTTAGTTTATAATGTAAATTACCCCAAACCTTTGGTAGGCTAGATAGTACTATAATATGCAATGCTGGCTTTATTATACTATGATGACTTTATTATACAGATCCTAGTGCCGTGAGGCCTGTGATGACATTATTATACAGATCCTAGACGCATGATAACATTATTATACAGACCTCTGCTGGTTTTACCTACTGTACAGTGACTCTGTTATTTAGCCACTTCCCTCATATGGGGACTTTATAACGCAGACCTAATTTCACCCAAAACTAGCATTTTGGCTGAATTATTTATGTCAGCACAGGGACATGGGAACTGTCTTCTCTCTATCCAGCACTTGAATTGTACTTAAATATCTCATCCTGCAAAACTGAAATGTGTTCATGGATTTACTCAGCAATGCCTCTCCCTCTCTGCCCAACTCTCCTGCACATGCCACTGTCCTGACATGATCATTTACGCACGGTGCATAGGCGTGCGCACGGGGGGTGCCTGGTGCGCACAGGCACCCTCTAATGTCCGGCACCCCCCGCACTCCACGCCTGCAGCTCACGTGTATTGATTCCTCCTCTCCCCCCTGCCCGCACTGAAGCCGTAGGCTCAAGCTCACCCCCGTGTTCCGCCTTCTGGCTCCTGTGGTGTGTGAAGGGAGAGACGTCATAACGTCATGACGTCTCACCTATACTAAGCGCGAGGACTGAGGAGCTTCGGGCAGCGGACGGGGTTGGAGCGGGGCTCTAGTAAGTACTGTGCAGTGGTGGTGGGCGGCCATGTGTACAGGCAGTGTCATATTCAAAAGTCCTCTGCCCCTGTCGACAGAGAGGGAGGATGAAAGGCACATGAGGGGGGGCTGAGGGATGTAGAGTGTGGGGCAGGCTGAGGGAGGAAGAAAGTGGCGGCTGCAGAGTGTGGGGCAGGCTGAGAGAGGCAGAGTGTGGGGGACGCAGAGTGTGGGGCAGGCTGAAGGAGGAAGAATGTGGGGGACGCAGAGTGTGGGGCAGGCTGAGGGAAGCAGAGTGTGGAGCAGGCTGAGGGACGCAGAGTGAGAGGCAGGCTGAGGGACGCAGAGTGTGGGGCAGGCTGAGGGATGCAGAGTGTGGGGCAGGCTGAGGGAGGAAGAATGTGGGGGACGCAGAGTGTGGGGCAGGCTGAGGGACGCAGAGTGTGGGGCAGGCTGAGGGACGCAGAGTGTGGGGCAGGCTGAGGGACGCAGAGTGTGGGGCAGGCTGAGGGACGCAGAGTCCGGGGCAGGCTGAGGGACATGCGAGGGGGTTTTGGAGTGACACCGTGCTGGAGGCTGGAAAAACAGGAGGCTGAAGAGATACAAGGTGCAGGAAGCTGGAGTGGGTACGAGGGGCATGGAGTAACACAGGAGGCATGACTCTGGTTGAACCTTTGTTTGATGCTGCATTGGTTATATTCCTACACAAACAGGCATCTTCTGGACCAGGTGATCTCCTACATGAATAATGAATACCGACTGAAGACACTGTCTTCCCTGAGAGGATCTGTTTCTTCAAAGTTCCCCGTTGCTGTGAAACCAATATGTAGGTAAGGTGTATTTGGAATAGAATGAAAAGGAATGCTCCCGTAGTGCCGAAAACGGGTGGCATGTCATGCTGATATGTCCCTGTTTCGAGTAGCCAAGTTTTTTTTTTTTGCTCAAAGTACCACTAAGACATTGTCTCAACTTGCACCACTGCCCACAACATCATTCCACAGACACTCACCATCACCTACCAGACCTTACTGCCTACCGCCCCTTGTTGTAAGGCCACACCCACTTTTCAAGGAGCACGTGCAAAAGAACCTCCCCCTTCCCCATTTTGGTGCCCCTTGTCATTTTTTTTCTGGATCTGCCCCTGTATAAGAGGCACTACTACTATGGGCATTGTGTAAGGGGCACTGCAAGTATCGGCATTGTGTAAGGGGCACTACAGAGTGAAGAGGCAGGCTGAGAGACACAAATTGAGGTGGATTGTGAGAGTGGCAAGGAGACACAGGCATGAAATGATGGTGTGGATGACAGGCGGCACAGGGAGGGGATGATGGTGGGGGTTAAAGGATGACGTAGAGAGGAGATGGGGGCAGGAGGTGACACGAGTCTGGTTGAACCTCTGTTGCATGATGATGATCTTAGTTATATTCCTGCACAAACAGGCATCTTGTGGACCATGTAATTTCCCACATGAATAGTGATTATCGACTGAAGACGCAGTCTTACCAGGGAGGACATTTCTTTAGAGGTTCCCAGTTGTAAGAAACCACCATATAGGCAAGGTGCATATGGAAGGGAAAGTAATGCTCACAGAGTGATTTGAAACAGATGGCGTGTCATGTTGACACCCCCCATTTGTAGTGGCCATGTCCCTTGTGGTATGTGATTTTTATTGCATTGAGTGCCAATATGCGGTGCTAAACACGCCCAATAGGTGATGCTAAACACACCCCTCCGATGGTGCACCCCCTAATAAAATGTTCTGCGCACGCCTATGGCACTGTGCAATGTGTTACTGTCATACTGTCATCAAAATAAATGATCATCTAATGTTAAAAGGGGATGCGGTCAATTTACCTACAATCAAAATCCCAATGGTCAAAATCCTGACAACCATTGACCGATGGTCAATATCCTGACAAGGTCAAATCCCGACATGGTGAAAATACCGACGTTTAAAATACCGACATGGTCAAAATACCGACATTAAGAATGTCAGCAGGTCAAAAACTCAACGCAAGTTTTTCATGATTTTTTTAATTGAAACCGACTTGTTCATACTTTACCATCCTCGTGGTCCTGGAGGGGGAATATAATAGTGTGCCTAGCACAGAAAGGCATCGTGCCGAAGCATGGTGAGCGCAGCGGTACACTTATACGGTGTCCATGTCAACCCACCAAATTATACGGTGTCCATGTCAACACACCAAAAAACATTTAAGACCTTGTGTCAATTTTGTGACCTGTCGACATTTTAAATGTCGGTATTTTGACCTTGTTGGTAATTTAAATGTCGATATTTTGACCTTGTCAGTATTTTGACCTTGTCGGGATCTTGACCATCGGTCAATTGTTGTAAGGATTTTGACCGTCGGGATTTTGATTGTAGGTATTTCATACTGATCCCGTTAAAAGGTGACACTAACTATCATGGAATTATAATTTTTTTTAATGTGTTATATTTTCTCTTAGATCTAGGCACTGTATTATATAAATGTAGCAACCATAACAATTTGTGATGATGTTTTTCTTTCTGTTTTATTGACTTGAAATCAGGGTGTATCCGAGTGCACTATATTTCCAGATCAGTAGCTGGGTCTCACTTTATGCTATCTCTTGCTCAGGCTATATAGATCACTGATAACATCATCAATAGATAAGTAGTAATATTTAGTGCCTGTGTTTGCAGCATAATGAAAAGTGACAGGCAGGGAAACAGTGACAAAATACATTTAACAAAAACTGCTGCAGCTATAACAACCAGACATGGTAACAATTGAGTGTATAAATGTAGCTGTAGTAAATATATAGCCATTAGTTACTAGTTTAAGAATTTGGGAATAATTGAAATGTTTTGATTTTGATGATAGCAGCCCTTTAAAAAAAATTACATTAGTTTTTCTTAGTGAATAATGCTTGGTATTATGTTTTAAGGGATTTAGGGCCATATTTATAAAAAATTAAGTTCTACAATATGTCCCAGAAAATTAACATTGCTTATTGTCGCACATCACTGCAATAAGCAGGGCTGCCATCAGAAATTGTGGGGCCCAGGACTTACAAAATAGACAGGGCCCCTTCCCTCATCCCGCGAAAAAAAAGATTCTGTTGCACCGATCCACCGCTATGTGATGTCATACATTGTGACGTTACATATAGGTGGAGCATTGCGGACCTACAGGAACTGTTCACAGAGAGATGATATGGCGTGTTTTTAGAAGTCCTCACTGTGCATCAGCCCGCTGTTGTTTCACAGACCGGTGAAGCTCTCCTCTCCTGGTATTGGTGGTAGGAGCCAGGGGTACCCCCACGCTCTCTGTAAGGGCCAGGACACCAGTCTCCACAGTCGTCCTCCTGATGGCTGCCCTGGCAATAAGCAATAGTTAGGTACTGTTGAATCAGGAAGAATTAAAGTGATCATCAATTTGCTCCTGGATCTGGACCCTTGAGCACAAATGCACATCTGCAGTTATCTGGCTTAATATGCACAGTACGAAAATGTTACAATGGGCATCACAAACACCTCCAGCCCAACGGAGAGATCCCTCTCAGACAGGGCTGCTCCATTGAGGATAGTGAATTAATGCCATCTGAAGGTTGATGTTAGCTAATGCAAGGGGTCTACTACGTTCTACCGACACTTGGGATCCCGGCACCCAGCATACCGGCGCCGGGATCCCGACCGCCGGCATGCCGGCAGCGGGGTGAGCGCAAAAAAGCCCCTTATGGTCACGGCGGTGCGCAATGCGCGCCACGCTATTTATTCTCCCTCCAGGGGTGTTGTGTACACCCCAAGAGGGAGAATAGTTGTCAGTATGCCGGCTGTCAGGATCCTGGCGTCGGTATGCTGACAGCCGGGATCCAAACAGCCAGCATATCGAATGCCTCCCAATGCAAGCAGGCTCCAAAATTCTAAGCTTTTTGGAACTTGTTATGAACTGTCCCCATAGAAAAATATGGAGGCAGCTCCTGCAAAGGCTGGTGACCAGAACGCAGGAAATATCTTGTTGCATTCTAGTAATTATTACTTCTATTCTTAAATATTTCTTCTAAATATGCTGCTAATGTTTTGTGTACTTAGTGTAAAGTGGCAAGCTGTGACGGTGACAGTGGCCACAATTGTTCTTTTGCTGTAATAAATTACATTTTGCCTTGTTTCTCACTATATTATGTTTTAAATACAGATGAAGTGCTATCAGAAAACTTTCTGGATTACAAGAACCGTGGTGTGAATGGCTCTCACAGAGGGAAGATTGTCTGGAAGATTGATGCCAGCTCTTACTTTGTGGAACGTAAGTGCACAAAATCTAAGTAACATCTTATGTACTTTTAATATTACTGGACACTGATGTCATATTTTGAACCTTTTCTAAATGAAATGAGATCCAGGGGTCTGTTTCTTATTGGTGGCGTAGTAGGAGTATTATATAGCTCTGGAGTTTTGAGAAAAACCCTGCTTTCAGTAAAATGTGCTAGCACGTGATTCAGTGAACCCCCTTCGGATATCAAAAGGCCCCGCTTTGCCTGGAATAGGTAATGCCATCTAAAGATGTCATTAACGGCAGAAAGCAAAGCGTTCCTCTGCTGTTAAATTATTCAGACACTGCAGTCCACAATCCAGGCTATGGGAATGCAGTAAACTTCAAAAATACAAGAGAATGCAGAGGTTTCTCCACAGTAGACTTGTTGCTAAATCGGAAGAAGCAGCGTTAAAAAGCTAGCAACAAAGCCTGAAAAAGGGGTTATCATTGCTTCAAGAATAAGAATGAGAAATAAGAATGAGAGTAATGCTAACAGTATCTCTAATAACATACATTTCTCTGACGTCCTAGTGGATGCTGGGAACTCCGTAAGGACCATGGGGGGATTAGCGGCTCCGCAGGAGACTGGGCACAAAAGTAAAGCTTTAGGACTACCTGGTGTGCACTGGCTCCTCCCCCTATGACCCTCCTCCAAGCCTCAGTTAGATTTTTGTGCCCGGCCGAGAAGGGTGCACACTAGGGGCTCTCCTGAGCTTCTTAGTGAAAGTTTAGTTTTAGGTTTTTTATTTTCAGTGAGACCTGCTGGCAACAGGCTCACTGCATCGAGGGACTAAGGGGAGAAGAAGCGAACTCACCTGCGTGCAGAGTGGATTGGGCTTCTTAGGCTACTGGACACCATTAGCTCCAGAGGGACCGAACACAGGCCCAGCCTCGGAGCTCGGTCCCAGAGCCGCGCCGCCGGCCCCCTTACAGAGCCAGAAGCAAGAAGAGGTCCGGAAAAATCGGCGGCAGAAGACATCCTGTCTTCACCAAGGTAGCGCACAGCACTGCAGCTGTGCGCCATTGCTCCTCAGCACACTTCACACTCCGGTCACTGAGGGTGCAGGGCGCTAGGGGGGGGCGCCCTGAGCAGCAATAAAAACACCTTGGCTGGCGAAAATACATCACATATAGCCCCCAGGGCTATATGGATGAATTTTAACCCCTGCCAGATTCCACAGAAAAACGGGAGAAAAGGCCGCCGAGAAGGGGGCAGAGCCTATCTCCTCAGCACACTGGCGCCATTTTCTCTCACAGCTCCGTTGGAGGGAAGCTCCCTGGCTCTCCCCTGCAGTTACTACACTACAGAAAAGGGTTAAAAAAGAGAGGGGGGCACTAATTAGGCGCAGTATAACAATACAGCAGCTATAAGGGGAAAAACACTTATATAAGGTTATCCCTGTATATATATATAGCGCTCTGGTGTGTGCTGGCATACTCTCCCTCTGTCTCCCCAAAGGGCTAGTGGGGTCCTGTCCTCTATCAGAGCATTCCCTGTGTGTGTGCTGTGTGTCGGTACGTTGTGTCGACATGTATGAGGAGGAAAATGAGGTGGAGGCGGAGCAATTGCCTGTAACAGAGATGTCACCCCCTAGGGAGTCGACACCTGAGTGGATGAGCTTATGGAAGGAATTATGTGACAGTGTCAGCTCTTTACAAAAGATTGATGACATGAGACAGCCGGCGACTCAGCCTGTGCCTGTCCAGGTGTCTCAAAAGCCATCTGGGGCTCTAAAACGCCCGTTACCAGATACAGACGCCGACACGGATACTGACTCCAGTGTCGACGATTAAGAGACGAATGTGACTTCCAGTAGGGCCACACGATACATGATTGAGGCTATGGAAAATGTTTTTACACATTTCTGATAATACCAGTACCACTAAAAAGGGTATTAGGTTGGGTGAAAAAAAAAAAAAAACTGCCTGCAGTTTTTCCTGCATCTGAGGAATTAAATGAAGTGTGTGATGATGCGTGGGTTTCCCCCGATAAAAACTGTTAATTCCTAAAAAGTTATTAGCATCATACCCCTTCCCGCCAGAGGATAGGGCACGTTGGGAAACACCCCTTAGGGTGAATAAAGCGCTCACACGCTTGTCTAAACAAGTGGCACTACCGTCCCCGGATACGGCCGCCCTTAAGGAACCTGCTGACAGAAAGCAGTAAAATATCCTAAAATGTATATACACTCACACGGGTGTGATACTGCGACCAGCAATCGCCTCAGCCTGGATGTGCAGTGCTGGGGTGGCTTGGTCGGATTCCCTGACTGACAATATTGATACCCTAGATAGGGACAGTATATTACTAACTATAGAGCATTTAAAAGATGCATTTCTATATATGCGTGATGCACAGAGGAATATTTGCCGACTGGCATCAAGAGTAAGTGCGCTGTCCATTTCTGCCAGAAGAGGGTTATGGACAAGACAGTGGTCAGGTGATGATGATTCCAAAAGGCATATGGAAGTATCGCCTTATAAAAGGGAGGAGTTATTTGGGGTAGGTCTAACACAAACAGCCAATTCCCAGGAACAAAAGCTCTCTCCCGCCTCCGCAAAGTCCTCAGCATGACGCTGGGGCTTTACAAGCGGTCTCAGGCACGGTGGGGGCCCGTCTCAAGAAATTCGAGACGTCTCCCCCTCGCCGTTTCATAAAGTCTGCTTTACCGACGTCTCCCTCAGACAGGGAGACAGTATTGCAAGCCATTCACAGGCTGTATTCCCAGCAGGTGATAATCAAGGTACCCCTCCTGCAACAGGGAAAGGGGTACTATTCCACACTATTTGTGGTACCGAAGCCGGACGGCTCGGTGAGACCATTTTTAAATCTAAAATCCTTGAACACTTACATACAAAGGTTCAAATTCAAGATGGAGTCACTCAGAGCAGTGATTGCAAACCTGGAAGAAGGGGACTATATGGTCTCTCTGGACATCAAAGATGCTTACCTACATGTCCCAATTTACCCTTCTCCAAGGGTACCTCAGGTTTGTGGTACAGAACTGTCACTATCAGTTTCAGACGCTGCCGTTTGGATTGTCCACGGCACCCCGGGTCTTTACCAAGGTAATGGCCGAAATGATGATACTCCTTCGAAAGAAGGGAGTTTTAGTTATCCCTTACTTGGACGATCTCCTGATAAGGGCAAGATCCAGGGAACAGTTGGAAGTCGGGGTAGCACTATCTCAGATAGTGCTGCGGCAGCACGGTTGGATTCTCAATATTCCACAATCGCAGCTGATCCCGACGACACGCCTTCTATTCCTAGGGATGATCCTGGACACAGTCCGGAAAAAGGTGTTTTCTCCCGGAGGAGAAAGCCAGGGAGTTATCCGAACTAGTCAGAAACCTCCTAAAACCAGGCCAAGTGTCAGCGCATCAGTGCACAAGGGTCCTGGGAAAAATGGTGGCTTCCTACGAAGAAATTCCATTCGGCAGATTCCACGCAAGAACTTTCCAGTGGGACCTGCTGGACAAATGGTCCGGATCGCATCCTCAGATGCATCAGCGGATAACCCTGTCACCAAAGACAAGGATGTCTCTCCTGTGGTGGTTGCAGAGTGCTCATCTTCTAGAGGGCCGCAGATTCGGCATTCAGGACTGGGTCCTGGTGACCACGGATGCCAGCCTGAGAGGCTGGGGAGCAGTCACACAGGGAAAAAATTTCCAGGGCTTGTGGTCAAGCCTGGAGACATCACTTCACATAAATATTTTGGAGCTAAGGGCCATTTACAATGCCCTAAGCCAAGCAAGACCTCTGCTTCAAGGTCAGCCGGTGCTGATCCAGTCGGACATTATCACGGCAGTCGCCCACGTAAACAGACAGGGCGGCACAAGAAGCAGGAGGGCAATGGCAGAAGCTGCAAGGATTTTTCGCTGGGCGGAAAATCATGTGATAGCACTGTCAGCAGTGTTCATTCCGGGAGTGGACAACTGGGAAGCAGACTTCCTTAGCAGGCACGACCTCCACCCGGGAGAGTGGGGACTTCACCCAGAAGTCTTCCACATGATTGTAAACCATTGGGAAAAACCAAAGGTGGACATGATGGCGTCCCGCCTAAACAAAAAATTGGACAGGTATTGCGCCAGGTCAAGGGACCCTCAGGCAATAGCTGTGGACGCTCTGGTAACACCGTGGGTGTACCAGTCAGTGTATGTGTTCCCTCCTCTTCCTCTCATACCAAAAGTACTGAGAATTATAAGACGGAGGGGAGTAAGAACTATACTCGTGGCTCCGGATTGGCCAAGAAGGACTTGGTACCCGGAACTTCAAGAGATGCTCACGGAGACCCATGGCCTCTACCTCTAAGAAGGGATTTGCTCCAGCAAGGACCCTATCTATTCCAAGACTTACTGCGGCTGCGTTTGATGGCAGGGCGGTTGAACGCCGGATCCTGAAGGAAAAAGGCATTCCGGATGAAGTCATCCCTACCCTTGTCAAGCCAGGAAGGATGTAACCGCAAAGCATTATCACCGCATTTGGCGAAAGTATGTTGCGTGGTGCGAGGCCAGTAAGGCCCCGATGGAGAAATTTCAACTAGGTCGATTCCTGCATTTCCTGTAAACAGGAGTGTCTATGGGCCTAAAATTGGGGTCCATTAAGGTTAAAATTTCGGCCCTGTCAATTTTCTTCCAGAAAGAACTAGTTTCACTACCTGAAGTTCAGACGTCTGTAAAAAGGGGTACTGCATATACAGCCTCCTTTTGTGCCTCCAGTGGCACTTTGGGATCTCAATGTAGTTTTGGGGTTCCTAAAGTCACATTGGTTTGAACCACTTGATTCTGTGGAGTTAAAATATCTCACATGGAAAGTGGTCATGTTGTTGGCCCTGGCCTCGGCCAGGCACGTGTCAGAATTTGGGGCTTTATCCTGTAAAAGCCCTTATCTGATCTTCCATTCAGACAGGGCGGAATTGAGGACTCGTCCTCATTTTCTCCCTAAGGTGGTTTCAGTGTTTCATCTGAACCAACCTATTGTGGTACCTACGGCTACTAGTGACTTGGAGGACTCCAAGTTGTTGGACGTAGTCAGGGCCTTGAAAATATATGTTTCCAGGACGGCTGGAGTCAGGAAATCTGACTCGCTGTTATCCTGTATGCACCCAACAAGCTGGGTGCTCCTGCTTCTAAGCAGACTATTGCTCGTTGGATTTGTAGTACAATTCAGCTTGCACATTCTGTGGCAGGCCTGCCACAGCCAAAATCTGTAAAAGCCCATTCCACAAGGAAGGTGGGCTCATCTTGGGCGGCTGCCCGAGGGGTCTCGGCGTTACAACTTTGCCGAGCAGCTACTTGGTCAGGGGCAAACACGTTTGCTAAATTCTACAAATTTGATACCCTGGCTGAGGAGGACCTGGAGTTCTCTCATTCGGTGCTGCAGAGTCATCCGCACTCTCCCGCCCGTTTGGGAGCTTTGGTATAATCCCCATGGTCCTTACGGAGTTCCCAGCATCCACTAGGACGTCAGAGAAAATAAGAATTTACTTACCGATAATTCTATTTCTCGTAGTCCGTAGTGGATGCTGGGCGCCCATCCCAAGTGCGGATTGTCTGCAATACTTGTACATAGTTATTGTTACAAAAATCGGGTTATTATTGTTGTGAGCCATCTTTTCAGAGGCTTCTCTGTTATCATGCTGTTAACTGGATTCAGATCACAGGTTGTACGGTGTGATTGGTGTGGCTGGTATGAGTCTTAAGGTGGGTACACACTATTAGATATATCTGCAGATCAATTGATCTGCAGATATATCTATGTACGGATCGGGCAGTGTGCTGTGCATACACACAGCCCGATCCGTCGGGGGACTGACGTCATGAACTGGGCAGGCGGGCGCTCGCGCCCGCCCAGTTCACCTGTCAATCACCGCCGGCCGCCGCAGCATGTGTACGGGCGGTTGGACGACCGCCCCGTACACACACAGCGACGGGCCAATATATCGTTAGATATATTGGCTGTCGGCTGTGCTGCGTGGCCGACGCGATACGTCTGTGAACGACGGGTGTACCAGTCTGTTTATGTGTTCCCTCCTCTCCCTCTCATACCCAAGGTACTGAGGATAATAAGGAAAAGAGGAGTAAGAACTATACTCATTGTTCCGGATTGGCCAAGAAGGGCTTGGTACCTGGAACTTCAGGAGTTGATCTCAGAGGACCCATGGCCTCTGCCACTCAGACAGGATCTGCTGCAGCAGGGACCCTGTCTGTTCAAAGACTTACCGCGGCTGCATTGACGGCATGGCGGTTGAACACCGGATCCTGAGTGAAAAAGGCATTCCGGAGGAAGTCATTCTTATCCTGATCAAAGCCAGGAAGGATGTCAGCCTGAAGTTCAGACGTTGTAAGGGAGTGCTGCATGTTCAGCCCCTTTTTTGTGCCCCAGTGGCACCTTGGGATCTCAATGTGGTTTGAAGTTCCTGGAATCACATTGGTTTGAGCCACTTAAAACCGTGGATTTGAAATATCTCACATGAAAAGTGGTCATGTGTTGGCTCTGGCTTCGGCCAGGCATGTGTCAGAATTGGCGGCTTTGTCATAAAAAAGCCCTTACCTGACTTTCCATATGGATAGGGCAGAGTTGAGGACTCGTCCTCACTTTCTCCCGAAGGTGGTATCAGGTTTTCACTTGTACCAACCTATTGTGGTGCCTGCGGCTACTAGGGACCTGGAGGATTCCAAGTTACTGGACGTAGTCAGGGCCCTGAAAAATTATATTTCCAGGACTGCTGGAGTCAGGAAAACTGACTCGCTGTTTATCCTAGATGCACCCAACATGCTGGGTGCTCTTGCTTCTAAGCAGACTATAGCGTGCTGGATTTGTAGCACTATTCAGCTTGAGCATTCTGCGGTGGGACTACCGCAGCCTAAATCTGTAAAAGCCCATTCCACATGGAAGGGGGCTCATCTTGGGCGGCTGCCCGTGGGGTCTCGGCTTTACAACTTGGCCGAGCTGCTACTTGGTCAGGGGCAAACACGTTGCAAAATTCTACAAATTTGATACCCTGGCTGAGAAGGACCTTGAGTTCTCTCATTCGGTGCTGCAGAGTCATCCGCTCTCTCCCGCCCGTTTGGGAGCTTTGGTATAATCCCCATGGTCCTTACGGAGTCCCCAGCATCCACTAGGACGTCAGAGAAAATAAGATTTTACTCACCGGTAAATCTATTTCTCGTAGTCCGTAGTGGATGCTGGGCGCCCATCCCTAGTGCGGATTGTCTGCAATACTTGTAAATAGTTATTGTTACACAAATCGGGTTGTTATTGCGAACCATCTATTCAGAGGTTCCATTGTTATCATACTGTTAACCGGGGTTCCTATCACGAGTTATACGGTGTGATTGGTGTGGCTGGTATGAGTCTTACCCGGGATTCAAAATCCTTCCTTATTGTGTCAGCTCTTCCGGGCACAGTGTCCTAACTGAGGCTTGGAGGAGGGTCATAGGGGGAGGAGCCAGTGTACACCAGATAGTCCTAAAGCTTTCTTTAGATGTGTCCAGTCTCCTGCGGAGCCGTCTATTCCCCATGGTCCTTACGGAGTCCCCAGCATCCACTACGGACTACGAGAAATAGATTTACCGGTGAGTAAAATCTTATTTTTTTTTATGGTCACAAAATAAAACTGTTATTTCAGAGACTTGTGCTAAATAAATAACAAATGTATTATTATCTGTCTTGGTCTAATAACACCATCCTAACTTACTACGTAGTATTGTCGGCGGTAACCCCCTCTTGTCCTTTGTAAAATGGGACCCTTGAAGCTAATTTGTCATTTCGTCATTAAAACTCTATGATAATTTGTTATATTGCATTAATAGTTTTTCCCCGCAAATCAATACACAAATGTGTTTTAATGGATGGCACAGAAATACAAAGATATTCTAACAGTAATAGCAAGTCAGTTGACCAGTTTAATACTTTGGCAGCGTTTATCGCTTGGGCCTCGTAGCTGCACAATTTACTTTAGAAAAAATGTCTTAGCAGGTGTGTGATTAGTGTCTCATAAGATTTTCCATTGCTGATAATAGTCTGTGGATACTGGGGGAGATGTGTGAAGCAGTGATAAGAGTGGAGACATGAGTCAGTGGAGAAGTTGCCCATGGCAGCAACCAATCAGCTGCTATCTATAATTTTATAGAATGCAATTGATAAATGCTACCTCAAACTTGATTGGTTGCTATGGGCAACTTCTCCACTGGTCCACTTCTCCACTGTTATCACTGGTGTGCTAATGCCACACAGAAATATGAAGATGGCTGTTGATATCAAAGAAGCATTTGGATGAGTTGAGCTACTTGGGGGTATCCTCAGAGCAACTGCAGCCCTGCCCACCTATTCCCTGCCCACCTATTGAACCAAACAAAGTTTACCAAATCTTTTAGATTTTAACAAATGCTTGATTTTATTGTGAAATTGTTTAGAGCAATTGTTTGGTAATAGAATAATTTTTAAAGCGCTAATTCTCCCTTTCCAGGAATTTAGAAATTGAATGCATTTTGAAATAATTTCTAAATTGATGTATTTAAGTTGGTTAATTTTTAGAAAAACCACAAGTCTTATGCAGGCCTGGTGACAGGGAGTTACAAGGGGGACAGCTGTACCAGGCCCTGAGGAGCCTCATGTCAGAGATGGGCCTAAAACATTTAGGGGCTGGCAACTGTCTATAATAAAAAGAAAAAGAAAATTTAGAACCGTGATGTCCGGTGGCGCAATAATAAGTAAAAACTTAAACTCAAAAGTAACTTCTACTGGTTAACCCCTTCATACACCCTGAGAGGATGGAAAGATCATCAAGTGCATATGCTCCAGAGTAATCAATGGCGCACTGGTCACAGCGTTATAAAGGGTGGTGCTGACACTTTTACATCCCTGGATACTGCCACATCCGCCTTAGAAAAGCAGGATTTGTTGCCAACTCTTTTGAGGGAGCAAACATTGCTGTACCAGCCATCCATTGGTGGATGATTCGCAGGTAGGACAGACACCACGCAACAGAGCATTGGTACCCCTGGACTTACATGTAGCACACTTGCAGGCTAGACCTTTTCAGCAATCCCGACAAACAGAGCTATGCTTTGAAGTTTCTTTGCTCACATGAATGGTAATTTTGTCCTTTTTCGTGGGAGGGGGCTTGCCAACGGCATTAGAACACGTTTGGTGTGGTGCGGTGTGGTGCGGTCCGGACAACGCGGGCAATGCAGACCGTTGTGGGGGCCGCTGAGGCCCAGAACGCTGCCAGCCGGACAGCGCAGCTAGGCTGCGTAGGCAGGGAACTACTTGATGGATGCAAAAGCATCACACCCATGTAGGGGGGTGGCAGGGCCTGACATGCGGGGTGGACTAGCCTTGTGCTGGGCGTTCCACCGCATGTATGAGAATCTGATCGTAGATGTGCTAACTGTAGCACATCTACGATCAGGTCTGAATCACCCCCATAGTCCAGTGGTTCCAAAACGTGGTCCTCAAGGCACCCAAACAGTCCAGGCTTTAAGTATATCCATGCTTGGCCACAGGTGACTTAATTAGTACTTCAGTTCATTTGATTTAACCATCTGTGCTGAGTCATGGATATACTTAAAACCTGGACCGTTGGGAACCTCTGGTATAGACCATGACTAGAGCTGGAATGATGAGTATAAATTAAACTTACTGTGTGATCTTCTACCATTAGTTTAATAGTTATTGAAGAAATTAAGTGTACCCACAACAAACTCTGTGGGCTGCCTGGTGCTAGCCAAAAACAGCTTTTCATCCAAGAGAACCCACAAATGTGTGCAAGAAGAAATGATTTAAAGGCTTCACAGAAACATTAGTTAAACCCCTTTCACACCGCACAAATAACCCGGTATATTGCGGTGTGAAAGGTGTAAGTCCCGAATTCCAGAGTCACCTGACCCAGTATTTTGACCTGGGAATAAAGCAGGGTTATTCCTGAGTTATTATCGGGTCAGGTGCAGTCTGAATGGGTTGCAGAGTTGATCCGACTCAGGACCCATCCACAGTATATGCAGAGGCTGTGTTAAAAGGGACAGGCGGCGCTTGGAGATGATCTGCTCTCCAGGCGCCGCCTCTGCACACGTCACCGCTGGTGTCACCAACCTGC